>NC_000082.6:96579588-96917088 GCF_000001635.26 Mus musculus
TTGTTTTGGTACACAGTTTCCCATCCTTTTCTAGGGATGTTTAAGCAAAAGATTAAAGATGGCACAGCTTAAACCACAGGGGTTTAAGATGGAAGTCTGAGATCAAGGAGCTGGCAGGTTGATTTCTTCTGAGGCCACAGGAAAATCTGTTCTAGCCTTCTCTCCAGTTTCTGGAGGCCCATGGCAACCTTTACCATGCTTGGCCTTCATCTACACCGCCCAGACATCTCTCCTTATCTTCATGGTCTGTATACAGATCTCACCCTCTCCTAAGGATACATCAGTCACAATGGATTGAAGGCTGCTGTACTTGGGTATGACCTTGCCTTATACACACGAGACCACCCAACTTCCAAATAAGGATGCACTGTCAATTATGAGTGGTGATTGGTTAAGATGTTTTGTGGAGACATGGAAGAAAGGGAAATAATTCAACCATAAGGAGTAGTGAAGTTGGAAGCAGGATTATAAAGGTTCTGTCTAGAAGTTTACATAGCTTCCCCCAATGTTCCAGCAAATAACCAATAGGCAAGATTAAAAAGTGTAGAGTTCTGGAGTGGCTTGAACAACTCTTCATGAACACAGAGATAGCAATTGGCAGGGAGATTGACTTGACAGTCTATTATTTTAACCACTGTGCATGCAGTTCAGCTTCAGCCTGAGTGGACATTCAGGATAAACACTGAACACTTAATATAAAGGTTGCCTATACAAGGAAAGATAGCACACTGATGAGAAGTTGTTACAAGAAAGGTAATTTCTGTGGGGGTGCCCAGCTCATGGTGGGCAGTGCCACCACTGTTAGTGGTCTTTGATGGCACAAAAAGACAGGTTGACCAAGATAGGAGGGGCAAGAAATAAACAACACACCTTTGAGGCCTCTCTTTCAGTTCCTGCCTTCAGCTGCCTGTACTGAGCTCCTACCCTGACTTCTCTTCATGATGCTTGTTATCAGTGAGCTGAAATATGAATACTTTCTTCCTCACGTTGCTTTAGGTCATAGAGTTCATCGAAGGAACAGAAACCTAACGAACACATTATCAATAGACCATACTCACCTGCCAAGGAGGAAGAGTAAGTTAAGGAAAAAGGGAGATGTGGGGAACAGCAATGGTGAGTCCATGCTTACAGGCACTGCTGAGGTCTGTTCCTACCTTTTTGGTTAAGACAACAGATCTTTTTTAGCTCTTGTTTAATCCTAAGTGGCTGATTGTTCAGAGGCTTGCATCTGAAGTACCAATCACTAGTTATCTAAGAGTCTGGAGGGAAGAGAAAGGTGGAGCTGCCACCCTACCACATGGCAACACAAAGTGCTATTGGATCTTTATAATAAGTTCCTAGAGTAGCCGGGTCAAGTTATACCAAATGTGTGACTTAAAGCAACTGGAGAGCAAAAGTCTAAAATAGAGGCTTGGGTAAGGCCCAGGGGGAATGACCGGCCTCTGCCTTCTCCTGGCTTATTATGTGTGGCCACCTGTCCTTGGGTTTCTTCAACTTGTAAATGTATTACATCTGCCTCCATCATCTTTACTGAACGGTCAAACTCCCTGTGTGTCTATAGCAGTGTTTTTACTCTTTTTAGAAAGACCCTAAGTTCACTGAGTTAGTCTTGCACACGCTCAACTGGCCAGGAAGAACGATGCTGCAACAGGATCCTTCTGCACACGTTTATTGGGAGAGCATTGATTGCATAGGCGAAAGAAGAACCCCAAACAAGGAAAATGATGCTGCTTATATACCCCTCCATGTGACGTGTCAGCTCCTGATTAGTTGCTCACTCATCACCCCACTACTACGCCCTGGGATGGGCAGTGACTTGGCACGAATTTACTCTTGCACCTGCGCACATTACTTGTTTACCAGTTAGGCACAGCGGAGGCTCGTGATGGCAATTGCTCACGGCTCTCCACAAGTTAGAGCCCTTGATGATAAAATATGACTTCATTTTAATTTCAGTCTTCAAAGAGCTTATTTCCACAGAATGTCACATCCCCAGGCACTGCAGTTAGGACTTCCATGTATCTTTTGTGGGGACCTTGTAGTGTTATACATGACCATCTGCGGCAAAGAATCATCTTGCTGTTTCCTTCTCTCTGTCCCCTGCCTTTCTTTCCACCAGATTCTAGGCAGCTATAATTGTCCCAGCTCTCAGAGGAGATGTGATGTTTAGGAAAGAGGTTAGATCCTTGACTTTTGAGTTTCAAAACAGGCTCTTGGAGCTCCCTGTAAAGATGACAGGTTACAAGCTGGAGGATTTGTGGCTGATAAGAACTAGATTTTGTCGAGAGACAAGAGGATTTGTGAGCTTCTGCAGAAGGCAGAGCATGGTGTGTGACATAAGGATTTGAGGATGGAGTGGACAGACTGTGACTCAGGGGTGGATTTCCAAGAGCTCACAAGAGAAAATAAGAATTCAAGAAGCAAGGTGCTCAGGAGGGAACCAATGAGGCAGGCCTCAGACACTGAGGAGTGTCAACCACCCCCATTCTGGTCTCTACCAGAATGCATACCCTATAGAGACAAGAATCAAGTAGAGAGGTTTGGGAATCCCATGTGATAGGGTAAGGACAGAGCAAGCCTCCTCAGATGGGTGCAGAGTACTTGTGAAGAGGAGAATGGTAAGCTGGACATATCCAGAGGCAGCCTGAGGTCCTGAATCAAGGTGGACCAGGTTTCCTGAAAGTCACAACTGAGCACAGTGGTCACATGGACCCTCTGGACCCAGATAGGATGCTTTCTTTATTTAACAAAGTGTTACTCAAAGCAATTTGTGTATTTCAAAAAACAGGTAACGTTTTAGAAAAAAGAACCTGTTTCTATACTTTTTATCAAGTCAAATAAATAGATACATGGATAGATAGATAGATAGATAGATAGATAGATAGATAGATGATAGATAGATAAATGAGACGTGCAGTCACACAGAGTTAGTGATGACTTAGCATATTAAACATGTTGCTTTCGCAGTGGAAAAGGTAGATTTTGGGGAAAGTTTAAGCTATAGATGTTGTCATTTATACTTTTGAGGTACAGATTCTTTGTAATTTGGTTCTTCTTTTGTCTCCTCCATCTTCCTCCTCCTCCTTAGGGTATGTCATTATCATTGACTTTATGACCCAAGCTATCCCATAGAAGCAGGAGACATGATGTCAGATGGGCATAGATGTACATGATAAGCCACAGAAACATGTGATTCAACATACACATGAGTCACTGATTTAGAAATTAAATTTGGTTCTCATGGGCATTCGCCCAACCCAAAGTCCTGTGGGAGTGTTTGCCTTATGCTTCTATGTCCAAATATAACAAAATGACCCTGTTCAGCCCAAATGTTGAAGCAGGGCTGGGGTGTCTGAGTAGGAGGTTTGTTGGGACATTCTCCATCGGCAGGTGCTACTGAATATGTGTAGGTTAAAATCACAACTGTTCACATTTATCAAGAATCTATTTAGTTCCAGGTACTATTCTAAACCCTTTAAGGTGTATTAACTCATTTTATGCTTACAAAGGATCTCAAAGGAATTACAGCCTGTGATTGTTAATCTCAGTTATTAATGTGGAGAGATATATCTAAAAATCACATTGGAGATGGGTTTCCAGATGTGCATAGGAAAAACTGCATGGGGAGGCCTGCCTGCTGTGGGTGCACTGTTCTCTTGGCTGGTATTCTAAACTCTATTAAGAGGGTAAACGGGGCTCAGCACAAGTGTTCTTTTTCTTTCTTGACTGTGGGTGTAATACAACCAGTTGTTTCAAACTTCTATAGTCATGCTTTTCCCTCCCTGATGAACTGGATCCTAAAAATGTGAGCCAAAAATAAACCCTTTCTCCTTTAAGTTGCAGAAAACAGGAAAAGGATGGAGAGCAAAGTCATTTCCTGTGCTTTATGGATGAAAACATTGAAACATGAGAGATACTCACCCAAGATCATGTGTTTATCCATACTTCAGACTGTCTGGATTCAGTCTGTAGATCCTCTATTCTCAACATACTGTGTTAAATTTCCCAAAGGGCTGGTGCTTACCTTGAAGTTAATATAAGAGACTTTGGGATGACCAGAGAGAAGCAAAGAATCTCTGGGCTGCTTCATTAAGTCTATAGACAGAAATCCCATGGTGCAGTATACAAGAGCACTTCAGGTGTGTTCCACAGAGTGGGTAGCAGGGAGGGGTTCCTTTCTGAAGAGCAAAGTTGCTGGGGAAAGGAGAGGTAGTTTCTTCAGTGGTAGATGTAGCCTCTGGTGACTTGCCCACTTTTCTGCAACTATCCCTTCACCTATGAGCCGGTAAGCAGCCCTAATCATAAGTTCATTAGGTCACTCCAAAGACTGGAAAGTAGAAGGGGAGCTGGCTGGGAAGTCGGCGGGGGCATGAGAGGTGATGGGGTGAATAGGGTCAACACATATCATACACATGCATGAGAATGTTACAATGAAAGTCATCATATATAATATGTATGACTACTACACACTAATAATATCAAATCATGGATGAGATCATGATGACAAAAATCATGATGACAAAAAGAGAAAGAAGACCATGTTCTTATGCTTATTATTTTGGGCCAAAAACTAGCTCACTTCAGCTCTGTACAAGATGTCTTTCCTCACATTTCCCTCTTTTTAGAAATGCTGTGCTCAGCCACTCAGCTCTCACCAATAAGTCCTTGCTCCAGGTATCAGAAGCAGTGGACTCTGCTTAGCAGGGAGCTGGGAGCACAGAGCAGTAACAAAGGCAAACACCACAAAGGAGAGCCTTAAAGGGAAGTCAGACTTGAGTTTCTGGAAATGCCTTAAAGGTTCTGCAGGTGTGCCAGACTATAAATACTGTGATCTGTCTTTCAAAGCCCTTTTCTGTGTGTCCAAGTGTGAATCCTCATTAGGTTGTAAGCCCTAAGTGGATTTTTGTCATCAAAGACAGTGCTAAAAACAGATGCTTCCTGGCTGATTCCAGCCCTGCCGAAGAAAGCAAATGACTGCCCTTCTTTGGTTTCAAAGCTGTTTCGGGCTCACTTTCTCTCAAACCCATCCATAGAGATAAAAGGCCCTTCGCTGAGTGTCTGCTTTGACAGCACAGTACAGTTCCCCTTCTGTATGAGGGGAGATCTGAACCCAGGACAATGCTTCCATCTGACTGTTGGGTTGTAGAGTCAAGTAGCCTCTCTAGTGTTTCCCCTGGCATTGTGGGTGGCTGTGGAGCAGTCTTCCAAGCCCTTTTTTAAAAATATAGCTGAGATGTTTTTCAAGAGGAGATGACCCCATGCCTTCTTTACACTTAGTGCAGATTTATTTGCATCATGCACTGAGAATCTCAGACATCTCTCAGAATAAATCACACCTGGGGAGAAGAAGAAATGAGATATTGACCTTTTGCAAGGCTACTACACTTTCTCACTCATCTATTCCACTAATTATTTACTTCTTGTCAATATTTATTGGACATGTGATACATTCTAGGTACTAGGTTGGTTGTAAGGGTAGAACACAGTGAAGAATTTGCTTTGTATAGAGTTCTCTAGATATACAGCCTGAGACGTGCAATACTAATGTGCTATAAGGAAAACCCAGAAAGCTGGAGGGTGAGATGGGCTAGAAAGGCTTTCAGTAAAGGCACACTGTCTGAAAAACGTATGACTTCAGTCGGCACCTGAAAGGAGTCCTGGATTTCGTTCTACCTTGAGGCAAAGGGGACAGGCTTTTGTGTTTGTTCCTGTACCTGTCAGCTTTTGGCTATTATCATCCCAGGGATATGTCAGCCCCTAGGCATTTTGGGAATGTATATATAAGGACATGTAACCCACCAGAGGAAGCTGTAGGTGTGACACCAGAAAAAACTACTCAGAAACTGGGAGAAGCAAGATAGGGCTTGAGGATCTAGGTACTGAAACATAAGGGATGATGATGGCTAATTGATGACTAATGTAGATTGCAAACTTGACTACACGTGGAATCAACTAAAACCCGAGGTATTTTCTTGATTGGATGATTTGAGGTAGGAAGAACTACCTTCAATTTGGGCCACACCTTCTGGTGGCAGTCTACATAAAAAAGGACATGGAAGAAGGAAGCTTTTTGCCTGTTTGCACTCACACTTGCTGGCAAATTCATCTATCCTGTTGCTGATGTATCCCTTCACTGCTATTAGAATGCACTTTTTCAGGATTCCAGGATAGACTGAGCACCAGCAGCTCTCTAGAAATCCTCTAGCACTAGACTGAGGCCTCTTAGACATCCCATCTCATGACCTGAACAACTACTGGATTCATGACCTTTCTGATAGGAGATAGCCATTGTTGGACTAGCCAGACAACATCCTATAAGATATTCCAATAAATCAAATCCCCTTTATGTTATACATATTAAATATAACATATATAGTATAAATAAGGTATTGCCCTTTCAACATTAATGGCAATAGAAGAGTCATATTGAAATTGTCCAAGGAGTGATATCTGGATTGGGGAACAGACTCTGAGAACACACACATTTGTAGGAGCTTTGGAGCATGAGACTCTGACAATACAACTAAGAATTATTAGTCCAAAGAGGAGGAATTCAAACCCAAGGATTATGAGCATGACTTCATTAGTGCAGGGGTGGGGGACCCATGATGAAAGTTGTAAAGGGGGTACCATGATGTGGCATGGGAAAGCAAGGGCAATATCTACAAGGTGAAGGGAAAGATTTTCTTGATATGTGAGGCCTTACATATCGGAAGAAAAGCAAGAGTTGGGGAATGTACGGATCCAGAGATCTGGGAACTGTTGCCATCCTAGGCTCTGACAGAGTGTCTTAGTCAGGGTTTCTATTCCTGCACAAACATCACGACCAAGAAGCAAGTTGGGGAGGAAAGGGTTTATTAAGCTTACACTTCCATAAACGCTGTTCATCACCAAGGAAGTCAGGACTGGAACTCAAGCAGGTCAGAAAGCAGGAGCTGATGCAGAGGCCATGGAGGGATGTTCTTTACTGGCTTGCTTCCCCTGGCTTGCTCACCCTTCTCTCTTATAGAACCAAGACTACCAGCCCAGAGATGGTCCCACCCACAAGGGGCCTTTTCCCCTTCATCACTAATTGAGAAAATGCCTTACAGTTGTATCTCATGCAGGCATTTCCTTAGCTGAAGCTCCTTTCTCTGTGATAACTCAAACTGTGTCAAGTTGACACAAAACTAGCCAGTACACAGAGACTAGCTGTAGGCATCAGGAGGATGCTATCCTCTTGTCCCCAGTCATCAAGGGTGCAGAGCCAGAGGAAACCCATGTAGAAAGGAGAAGAAGTGAGAATTTAGAAACTGTCTGGAAAGGTAAGCCTTATCTGGTTAGAACCAGCTTGGCTTCAGTCAGTCTGTTCTCACAGAGCCTTTGTCTTCTACTTTACATTCTCAATAAGGGAAAGGGGGATGCCCTATTGGCAGGGGCAGTAGACTGAGGGAGTGATTGGGACCTCACCATTCTGGTCAGACCATGTGCCTTTTTACCACGCCAGCAACAACTTCAATCACTTCTACTGACGATCATAAACAGGGCCAGCAAGAACTGCTATGGATAATGTTTGAGTGGAGCCCCGACTAAAGAACAGCCTTTATTTACAAGGACCTGGGGAAGGCTGATCTTTTCAGCACCAGCATGTGAGATTTCATGCAACTGCATAGTAAAGACTATAGAGTCTTTATCTTGTAAGCCACCAAGCTGTTGTTTCTTCTTCCCATCCTCTCCCCAATAAAGAGCGAACACAGAGGTTGGGTTTGGTGGCTCACATCTATAATCTGAGTATTCCAGAGGCTGAGGCAGAAGGATTGCTAAAAGTCTGAGGTCAGCCTGGTCTACACTGTCTCAAAGAAACAAGTAAACACAACAACAAGCTGAGTTTACAAGTTTATTAAAAAGATTAAAATCTGCTTTCTACACCAGGCATTTAGACTACCGTTTTACATCCCATAATTCTCCTGCATCCCATTCCTTATTTCACAACGAACCTTGAAAGCATGTATCCACTTGTACTGCTGTTTGTGTGGAGTGTTGGAATAGAAAAAGAAAACAAAAACAAAACCACAAAAAACAGAACAAATGAAAAGTAGCATTGGCCCTGTGATGACTTTCACACATATGCCCTGGGAGATAGACTCTGAGAAGATTCAACTCCCTGGGGAGTCATCAGAATTAGAAGATCTGGTCCTGCCACCTGTGTATATGTGTTCACAGCAGTTGACCTTCTTGAGATCTTATGATAAGCTTTTGGAGGAGTTGGTGCTGGTGTCGAACCTGGGTATCCAGAAGTATTCCAGGTGTCTTTTACTGTGATAAAGTGTACCCTGTTAAATCTCAAAGTCTCCACACAACTGTTGTGTTCTGAAGAGTGAACATGAGAGGCAGGTAAGCAGGTAAAAACCTTAAGGAAGTTCTCTGGTAAGCACGGGCAGTTAGTGACATAGCAGTGGTGAAGTTCCCTACTCTAATGCTCTGAGAACCCTCTCCGGAAGCACTGTCATGATTCTCAGTTCACAGCAAAGCTCTGGGTCTTCTCACTGAGAATATCAGCACCTTGACGTTGAGGGTCACATGACATTGTTACGTATGTGACATATGCATGGAAGAGCCTCACAGAGAACCAGCTGGAGAGGTTAGTTCCAGGGCAAAGGGATGCTGTTGTGTCCCATGGCCAGTCTGAATTGCCACAGTGCTGGCTTGACACATTGACATCTCAGCATGGAGGACGGTCGGAGGGCTGTGGTGGTGGAAGGCACGCATGCCTGTTTAGTTGGATTGAGTTTGTTGGTGGCAGTATGAACTGTGCCTTCTCAAGGCAAGGTTCGGCTTCCATCTGCCTGGCATTGAATCCCGAGTCACAATGTAGAGCCACCATTATTCCACCTGAGAAGTGGAGCTTCAGAAGACATGTTTAATTCTATGTTTAGGAATGGGTTCCTTTACAGTAGGGGACCCTCAGCATAATCCGATTCTAGAAGTACAACCCTGTTTCTTCACATACTGTGCTTAGAGACTCTGCTTGTCTTGATGCTGTGGTGGCAGATGGATCCAGGCCCTGCTGTGCCCAGTGACCCTTCTAAGAACTTCCCAGCCACCGATACACACATAATTAAACGCTCCATACATTGTTTTCCTCCATGAAAGAGCTGTCTCCTTGAGACAGAATCTTGTCCTCTCAAGGGACACAGAGCTAGGACTGATAAACACATCTTTCTTCTTGTACTTTGTCTGAAGTCTCCAGGACACAAAGGCTCACAGGGTTTGTTGGGGGAGATGAAGCGAGCACCCTGCCAGGTGCTCAAAGTCACTTTCCCCAAGTTTTAGAATTTGTTTTGACTGCAAGTTAGAGTTTGAGAAGGCATAGGGAACAATAAGAACAACAATTTTAAAAAAACTGACCAACACCAACATTTTCCCCAAAGTCAAAACACTTATGGGTAGATCCCTTGCAGGTCTGAGCTGGTTTCTTGTCTGTACAGAGAGCAGGAAGGGAGCTGGAGCTGCCAGTTTGCCAAGCAGACTGTGTGATGCTATGCAGGCAGAGAGCTCATGTCATAGCTGAGACTCTCTGTACTTAGGGTGCTTACCACACTCTCCTCTGGAAACTGAGGACACACGCAATTAAGACAAATTTCTCTCCCGATGGAGGGAACATGCTTAGGTAGGAGAACCAGTGACAACATTATAGGTAATAGATTTCGCAGTGAGTCAGAAGATAATAATAAGCATGTATAAAAAGAGTCACTGTAGACGGGAATCCTGGGTCAATGTGGTGTGATATGGGGCCACCAGGGGTCCGATGGAGAAGGTAAGATGGGACTGAATTAGGAAGGGAGGGGATGCTCGCTGACCTCCTGGATCCCAGAGACCAGAGAAGGTGTGTGCGCAGACTTTCTCTGTCTACTGTCTGGGCAGTTCCAAGTCTGAATGGGCATCTGGCTACCCTGCCAGGGCTTTGTATCAGAGGGAGAAGTTGTTTTCATTATTTACAAGAGAACCCATCTTCACTAACCAAGGACACACTGATTCTGCCTTTCGAGGTCATTTTCTATGCAAACTTTGTTGAGCAGTAAGTTTTACCCAAAGCCCTTACCGGGAAGACATTCCTGACTGTTGGGTGCCTGTCTTATATCACATACTCTCCAGATCCCGCTTGACAACCCTGGGAGGATCCTATTAGCTAAGATCCACCTTGTCTTCAGTCAGTAGGGTCCTATAGCTATAGGATCTGAAGTGGTCCTGTCTTACAAGGGCTTAGTCATCTCATCTCATGGCTTCTCCTTCAGCATTTTGACAAAAAGCAGTCTTTTCTATTCCTTTTTGTTTTAAGCCATTGTTAAATGTTGCAGCTACTTCATTTATGAGAAAAATAGGGAAAACCTTTCCTTTCCATTTCATTTCACCTGTGCTTTGATGGTCATTTTGGACCAATAATGGAGAAGAGGAGCTATGTGGTCTCCAGAGCACTGAGCATTAGTGTGTTTATCAAAGAGCCAAGATCAACTCTGTTAAATTCCTTTAGACCTTTCTAAAGCTGGACTGTGACAAACTAGCACTTGGCTTCTCAATCCCAGAATGCTGTCCTGGTTGTTTTAAAATGGAATCCAGTTGTTCATATATCATAGCACCAGGTCAAAAAGACCTTAATTGAGAAATTATTTGCTTGTTTTAAGAGCGATCTAGGCAATGGTGTTCTCCTGTGTCTTATGATAGTACAGAAGTCCCTGTCACCGGGGTGCTACGAGGATGGCCTCAGAACTTGGCAGCCTAGCTTGTGACCAGCATCACATGATTTCACTGTTCAGATCTTTCATCCTCTTTTCTTAGCCTTGTGGACATGAACCTAAGAACAGCATCAGGTAGACATGTGTACTAAACAGAAGTCCAGGATCTGGAGATTGCAGAAGTGTAGAACTCCATGTGGTTCACAAGTACCTCTACTTGCTTACATTATAGATGGGCTATTTGGATGGATTAAAGAAAACCCAGTCCAGCGAACCACTAACTCTTCCCCATTTACCCCAAAACTGCTAGGCAGCAACTAAAGAATTGATCCCAGTTGAACATTCTAAGAGAAGATTATGTTGGTCTGAGAGCTGGAGTAATCCCTAGGACAAACTCTTTAGAAAATAAAAATAAAACTTTCCAGTAAAGAACTACACTTAAGTTCCTACAGTCCTGTGTGGGGACTTAGATAACCCATTGACCTCCCACAAACAAACCAGAATAGAGACAGGAGGGTACAGAGGAAAACTCACTATTATTGCTGTAATAATGGTCTTTTAATTCTCAGCTCTACATCCCTTTGGAGACAGTAGTGTCAGACCCTACTTGAGACGCAGGGGTTGGGGGGGTGGGTTGATACAGTGCTTGCGCATGTGGAATTCACTTTAATGAGAGTTTTTTTTTTTTTTAAAGGCAAGAACCTTGCAAGCAATCCATTGCAGAGGCAAACAAGTCAATTCTTTTATTTTTGTACATCTTGGGAGAAAAGAAAACTTAAAAAGAATAAACTTCCAAGTATGGGAACTCTACAACTTTCAGACCTATGAATGCTATGGTCTTTCTTTCTCTCGAAAGTTGTGCCTTGACTCTTCTGCATCCATGAGGATGCCAAGAATAAATTGTGCTCTGAAACCGTGGCAAGCAGCACACGCCACACTGTCACATAACCCTAAAGTCACAACCATTGCATGGCTGTGACAGAGTCTTGTACCTGCTCTGCCTGTGCTCTGTGTGTTTGAAGCTCAGGAGGCATAGAGTCTGTCTGAAAGACAGATGGAAGGAAAGATGGAGAAGAGAGGCAGGGAGGGGGGAATGGAGTGTTGTAATTGAGTTCTACATAGTAATGACTGCACCAGGGTTTATGCTGGTGGACTTCATGGGGACACAGGGTAGGTCTGAAGAGGTACTTGTGTGTGTGTTGTTACTCAGATGTGGAGAGCTATGGATGTGGGCTCATTTTTTTTCCAGTCAGTGCCAAAACTAAAGTAACAGGCCTTGGTTCTCCTTTCCTCTTAGAGAAGGTGTCTGGAATGGGGTTTTGCTGCCTTAGAGGATGGCAGGTTATTTCTAAGGCACACTGTGGAAAAGCCAAAGGATGTAGGATATGGTACCTCCTGTTTGTGAGTAGGACTGTTTGAGCGAGCCCCCTGGCAATGCATTTAGACACAGAGAAAGAAAAATAAATACTTGGAATTTGGGGGATCACCCTTGTATACAGACTGATTTTTCTCTGGGTGCCAAGGAGAGGATCGGAAGTAAGACATCTGAAGATGGTCTGCTGTGAATCTGTCAGTCACAGTGGAGACAGGGCAGGGCAGGGAAGATGGGACACAGCATCTTTTCCATTTTCACACAAGTCAGGACTAAAGCAACTTCAGGGCCGAACAAGTATCTCCTGTGAAGAGACAGAATACTGGCTTTGTGTGACACACTGTCACTCAACTTGACATCACAGCATTAAAAGCAACCACAGATAATGCAAATGGAGCATAGGGCCTTTGGACTTCTTCCAATAAAACTTTATTGACAAAGAGCAGTGCGCTGGATTTGGAAATGGTCTGCTGACCCTACTGAGTTAGAGAGCAGGTCCTGCAACTGGCAAGGACCTGAGTCCTGTGAGGGGCTTAGGATACTGGACGGAGACCAGGCTGCCTTTGGTGTGGTTTCCATCCATGGAGTTGATGTTGTATCTTCTTGTCTCTTCCCAGCAACACCTGAGCTGTTCAAAACTTAGCATCTTTTTCCTAGATTGGGCACTGGGTCCAGCCATTTTGTTCACAAACACCAATATGAACAGGAAGGAGGCCCGAGCAATGGATAGGGAGGTATCAGTAGACATGCAAATAAAGGCAGACCACCTTTTCTCTTTTATTTCGCTTAGACAAAATGCAAAGAGTGTCTCATCAAATTAAAAAATAAACAAAAAGAAAACCGAATGGATTCCCCCCACCCCACCCCCTCACTGACAGCACTCATCCTGATTAACAACAGAAAATCAAACCGAGGGCCTGGTTCCTAGTGGGAAGGAAAGGTGTGCGAGGTGACGGAAGCTGTCCCCTGCCCCCACGTCAACGTCCCTCTTCGATTCACAAATAGGCTAGTTCCCCCCGTTTCCTTTTTTTACTCTTGTGTGCTAGAACTTCTTCTGTTCAGAAGGTTTAATGAGTCCCCATGCACTTTGTAGAAAATCAGTAAAAATGCTATAGCCTGTGAAAATCATAAAACTGGACTTCTTTCCCCAAAACTCAGATGCCCAGGCAGATGGAGCCCACACTCAGACGGAAAAAAAGCAGAGTAGTCTTTGCGCTGTCTGTGGTTTCAGTATTTTCTTTCTTTCTTTCTTTCTTTCTTCTTTTTTTTTTAATATATTTTGGCAATTTTCTTTAATTATAAATATCGGAATTCAGTAAAAAAAAGGTAGCTTTGATTGGCTCGTTTAAATTGTATTTACAACCGCTGTCCATCAGGTGCCATGTGTTATACCAAGGTGTAAGATTTTGCGTAGGGATTGTTTCCTTTCAAATGGCCCCGGGAGTCCAGCAGTGACTCTTGGGAGCTGCTCATTTTAGCTGCCTGTCCCAGCTCTGCACCCTCTCGCTGAGGTAAGGTGGCCACAGCCCCTTGTTGCCACGACTGCTGTCCTTCTCGCGTGGAAGAGGTGGAGGAGGAGGCCTCCATAGGGGTGGGCTCAAGGACCGTGGGGCGTTTCAGGGTCCGACTTTTCTGGGGTTCCAAGCACGCTTGTCCTAAACTCAGGTCCCTGCTGGTGCCTGGTGCGCCCCGGTTTAACAAGAAGTCCATTCGTAGGTATGGAGGCAGGTGTATGAGGTCGCCTGGAGACAAACACAAGAGAGTTAGATGGTTTCTTCAATTGCTTACCTGGGCAGAACACCTTTGGGAACTTTAGAGAAAGAGTCCCCACTGCATTGGGGGAGATTTCTTAAGACCTCATTAGAGTGCACTTCAGAGAGGCACCTGCAATGGTCTTCAGGCTTCTTTCCTATAGGTCACAGGACACTAGTTCTGCAGTAGGAGAGCCCACCCAAGACATGAAGCTAACAAGGTCTGGACACCCTTACCAGAAGATCAATGTACACCAGAGGCAACATGCCTGTTGGATATGAACTGTGAAACCAAACCTCACATGTGATTGAAAGTGTGGGTTGCCAGGGGTTGGAGGGCAGAGCCAAAGATGTTGAAGAAAGGGACTACTGGCTCTACTCTTGACCATCTATGGAGCCGTGTGACCTTAGGCAGCTGCGGATGATGGATGGAAGTGAAAACCACCCAGCCTCCAGCCTTCACACCAAGGCTACTCCCGACCATGTCCTTCATCCCCTCTGTCTTGGCCATGCTGTGGTGGAGATCACAACAGCTTAGACCACACCTTCTTTTCTCCTTTAAGACAACTGGCTTTAGGGAAAAGGGGTACCTGATGCTAGCCTCCACCAACACCCCCACTTGTGGAGGCTTCCTTTCCTCTGGGATTCTCCTATAGTAACAGGCAAGGCCACCCTGGTGGCTTTCTCCCCACAGTCCCCTCTTTTCCCATGATGTCTTGTTATCAGGCTACGGTCCTCTGAGGTAAACACTGAGGTCTCTGCTTCTTCTGTTCTTCTAGGTCTGTATCATGGTCCCTGGACCCTCCCTTCCTTCCCCTAGTCTTTTCTCTTAATCCCCTGGAGAATTTCCCAGGAAACCCCTTGTGTTTCATCTACCTTGTCATCCATTTCCTTTTAACTCTGAACTAACCGACAAGACATCTGCAGCTTTCAAGTACAGAAGCCATTATCCTGGAGGTCACACCTGCCTCCGGTTGCCCTTGCTTCAACCCTGGTGATGTTTGATGCTATTAGCACTCTTCTGTCTCAGCTCCATGGTCTCTCTCCCAGCTGTCTCTGTGCCTCTGGTCGCCACTCTTCACTCTCCTCTATTGCATCCCATCTGCCTCACAACACAGAACTCTCCTCAGCCTTCTTTGGGAGGTCCAGGTGTTTGTGTGATCTGTTATCAATAGTTCCCCTTTCTGTAATCTCCTGAGTCCCAGGCATGGACTTTGGAAGCTTTGTGCACACAGACATCCACCCTGAATGTAAGATGCTTCAGTCTGCAAATCTAGGTCAGAAAGACCAGTCCTCATGGCCTCTCGGATCCTAATATCCCATTCTCCTGTGTGGCCAACATTTTTTAGACATTAAAACCTGTCTTTTTGATACTTTCTTCTCCTGGTTACTCTATTTTAATCGTATCTTTTGAAATTTTTTTTCTCCATCTCCACAACATTGGGTGGAGTCATTAGTCCATTCCACCAACCCCTGCAAACAGCATGCTGGGGTGAGCCTCTGAAGGCAGCCATGCTCTGTAGCTTGAGCTGGACTCAGCCTGGCATTTAGTCTCTGCTATCCTGTAAGACCCATTGATCACTTTCTAGCCTATCTGTGCATCTTAACTTTTCTCGATTCAAGACCTGCATAGACAAGGTCTGTGTGCAGCAGGTAGAGATGACCCCACAGGGGTCACCTGCCTACCTTGAGGCCTCAGGAACTCAGTGTCTTGGCACACATACCAGGTGAGCAGCTCAGACCAGAGTATATGATGGTAGTATTCTGTTCTCCATCGGAGGAGAATGTACAGATGAGAGAGGGATGAAGAGACAATGCATAGACCATTGAGAGCCACCCAGTGTCGGTCACCGAGTACCCTGGCCAAGCTCTCTGAGTTTGGCTCATGAAATTCAACACACACTAGTTCAATGCTGACTTCACACATAAGACTGAATCCCGTGGAAGCCTAGTCACACTCAGTAAGTTGACCATGACCCTCTGGTGGAGTGAAATGACACAGTTTTACTATCCTTCTAAACAGGGTTTTGGGTACTTGCTTCAGACAGAGGCCACCTCTGTAGAGACTAATGTGAAAGGACAGGATTTGCTCCTGAAAAAAATTATAAGAATTTAACTTTAAAAAAAATGAAAACTTATGGTCTTAAATTTTCTTCCTTAAAGTGATGGATCTATTCTTCAGCTATCTCTATCAAAGGACTAATTATGTAGGAACAAATACAAAACCATTAACAGAGACACCATTTAGAAATGAGATAGATGGCTAGGAAAATGGTCCAGTGGAAAAAGTGTTTGTTACACTGTAACCACGAAGACTGGGGTTTCGATCCCTGGAATCCAGATCAGTGGTGGGTGGGTGTGACTGTTTGCCTGTAACTCCAGAGCTCTTACGATGGAGACAGGCTCTCTGGAGCAAGCTGGCTGGCAGGACTAAGACATACTAGGCAAGCTCTGGGGTCACGTGAGCTGTCCTGCCTTAAGGAATAGGGAGGAGAGTGAAGCACACCATGCACGCATGCACAAACCACACATACCTATGCATGCATATAAGTAGGATGGAGAATCATTTTTCAATGTTAGGGATGCTTGCTCTATGAATCAATACATGCTACTGGACCAATTTTGAAACGTGTGAAATCTTATATATGTAGTTCCCTAAAAGTTTATTCCAAGAGTCCAGTGAGCAAATTATATTGATTTACTCTTTTTTATTCCATTGTAAGATTACCTTTACCCTGGTGTCCCAGTGTTTATGCAGGGTTGCTTAAGGGCTAGATTAAGATGATCTGTGACTGAGATCTGCTTCTGAGATTTGACTCCATCTTGCTGCTTGGGATATTTCTAGTGTGCTATGAACATACTTGGGCCTTGGTCTTCACCCATTCACTCTGCACCCTGGACAGTTATGAACCCTAAAAAGCTTGTAGCATCTCAGTCCCAAGCAGGTTACAGATTGCTCTAATTTTGGGATTGGGCAGATCAAGACAAATACATTTGAAATGAGAACACAATGCCCTGTGCTGGCAAAGATGGCTCAGCAGGTAAAAGCACTTGCCACCTTGCCTGGAAGCCTGACTATAATCCCCAGGACCCATATGGCAGAAGGAGAGAAAGGATTTCCACAAGTTGTTGTCTGACTTCCACATATGCACACTTATGCACATACAAGGATTATGTAAATAAATATTTTTAAAACATGGTGCGTAAGGTTTCTGCCTGTAACATCAAAGTTCTCTCTTTTGGTATAGTGACCAAAAAGTTGTTTTTTTGTTTTTTGTTTGTTTGTTTGTTTGTTTGTTTTTTTTTTTTTAGATAGGCTTAAAAAGAAAAAAAACTTAGAAGTGCAGATCTTTCATGATGAAACTGGAAAGATCATCACAGCTAGGTCTCCTTGTAGGTTCTGCAAAGCAGCTCTGAACAACTAATATCTCCCAAGGAACAGGAGTTAACAGGCAAAGCTCTATGGGGTTAGGCAGTTGCTCTCATTGGCTCTTTTTCAAATGTAGACTGTGTTTTCTAATCAGTGGTCAGAGCAGCTCTTTCGGCTGTGAGAGTGCATCCAACGGACATGCTTAATAATGCATGTGCTTATGGGGAAGGAAACACTGGTCTGCGTTCATAGTCAGCATTTTATGTCGATTGAAATCTAAGCCCACACACTAGTTAAATACCGATGGGGAGATGGGATTGTCTGGAAGTCTTTTTTAGACCCTACATTCCTCAGATGCTTATACATATCAAGGTCACCACTGAGATGTCTGCTCTTGAAAGAGAAGGATTCAGGGTAGGAGGTGACTACTGGATGCTGACATCCTTGCCTGTCCTGCCTCCCTACCTCTCTTTATCATAAGGGAGACATTCATTCTTGACTCCCATTGACTGTTAAGTGCATCCTGGAGGTTGGAATGGACATTACAAGCATGACTGGTATAGATCTGGGCTAGGTTGCTCCTATCCACTATTGGGGGAGGGGGGGTGCGGCTATGGCAAGGCCTCCATTAAGTAGTTCACACATGCAAGTTTCATCACAGGAGTTTAGAGGTGGAGGTCTATCAGAAGTACGATAGAGCCAATTAGTGGTCCCTGTGGACACAAGTCCAGGACTCTGAATGTGGCTTCATCCAGAGAAGTGGCCTTTGCAGATGGGATGAAGTTAAGTGACCGGAGAAATGATCATTTGGATTTAATATGGGCTTTAAATCCGATGACGTGTGTCTCTATATAAGAGCCAGGCAGAGGAACGTGGGTGGTGCAGAGACACAGCGGGGAGAGCCATGAGGGGATGGAAGCCGAGCCAGAGTGGTGTGGCCATAAGCCCAGGGGTAGCCTGGAGTCAGCAGAGCTGGGGTTGGCCATGAATGTGCTCTTACCTAGAGCCCTCAGAGGAACATGTGTCAGCTGGTGTCTTGACTTTGAACTTCTGGTCTCTAGAACTGCGAGAGAATAAATCTGTTTTAAGCTCCCAAGTTTGTGGTGACTTGTCACAGCAAGCCTGGGAAACTGATACCTTTTCTTTATTGTCTGTGATGGGCTTAGGGTCTCCCCATCAGCAGACACGATCCCTCCTTTCCCATTACTCATATCTGCCTCCTCCAGCCTAGGGAAGAGAAAAGGTTGAAGAAGCTATAGAAAGTTCTTGATAATACTGGGAGCCCAGAGAAGCTCAGCTGGAGCTGGTGCTGGTGCCATCTGCCATCCTTCCTTCCTCCTCTGTCAAACCCAAGCCATGGCCCCTTGCCTGCTCTCCTACCCTGCAGAAGCAGACCCTGTCGATCTGGCTCCAAAAACAACCCAGAGCTTAGCAGTGAGGACTCAGTGGATCTGACTTCCTGCAGCTCCTCTAACTCCACCACTGGAGGAAATACATCCCATGCTGGTCAGCCAGGATCCTCTGAGTTGCCCCTACTTGAAAGCACCAGCAGCCAGCAAAGCAAGAGCCCTTTTGCTCTGAACTCCATATACGTACCATGGATTATATACCAGGGTGCCACCTCTGGCAGGTACATACACCCTGGACATCCTGTGTGTGGAATCTGTTGCTGAACAAACCTCAGAGTCAAAGCGCAGTCCTCACACTGTCTGTAGAGAGCCAGGCTGCAGTCTGCACCGTGGCTTTGGGGTAAGTGGTGTTAGTCATTTAGAGAGAGATCAGGAAAGCAGAAAAACACCCATTCTAAGTGAAGAGGAACATCTGGCCTGCATTCTATTCCCTACCCTCCATCTCCTTTGTCTCTGCTCACCCCACTGCCTACATTGTTTCTAGCTTCCCCCCAAGTTTCTTCAACCAAGTGAATGCCTCATTCCCAAGCCAAGCAGGAACCCAGGCTTGATGGAAGAGACTTATTGGAGTCCCAGCTGGGCCTCTGAAACACAATCCATGATTGAATCGGGCAACTTTGAAGCACACACCTGCACACTCATCAAGACCCTTTGCCCTCTGCTCTTGGAGTCCACACCTCTGTGTCGGCAAAGCAATGGGACAGTAGGAAGCTGAGGCAGAGGTGAAGATGCTGAGCATATGGTAGTGTGTGAGGCTGGGCTGGGTGGGATAGGGTGTGGTGACAGCCAGGGACTGGATGAGAGGCAGTCAAAGGAGAGAAGGGACAGTAGAGGACAGAGATGACAGAGATGGATACATGCAGGAAGATGGAAGCAGAAGGCAAGTAGAGGAAACACAGCCATAGAGAGATGAGAATTAAAGGTGGGGGTAGAGGAAAGCCATGGAGAAGACAAGCCTCTTGTGACTCATGGGACACCGGGGAGGTGAGTGTGATAGACCTGTGCACTACACTCGTGGAATACCCCCCTCTTAACTTCAAAGATATTGCAAG
Source organism: Mus musculus (assembly GCF_000001635.26). NCBI lineage: Eukaryota > Metazoa > Chordata > Mammalia > Rodentia > Muridae > Mus > Mus musculus. The sequence goes on from NC_000082.6 coordinate 96,599,255, forward strand.
ACCACCTGAATGACACACACTTGTTCTAGGCACTCCTTCTTACATTCCCCCCACCCCGTCTTGTTACAGATGATAAATGGCACCCACCACTGCCCTTCTGGGAGGAGCCCAGGCCTTGGATTTGACTCACATTTCAAGGGAGGAGGGCAATTTAGCTATTAACTCAATGCTGTGTGTTATTTTCTGATACAATGTTTCATTTTTCATCCCCTGCTGCAGACCTCTGGGGACCTTCGGTGACAGTAATGTTTCTGAAAGTCCAGATTAAGTAAGCTGGCATCGATTTCTCCCCTTCTCCTAACTAGTCAGCATACAGATGTAATTACTGCCTCCCTGATCCCTCCTAGACATGAATCCTGCTACTACAGCCTCTCATCCATCAGCACCTAAGGCTCAGAGCCTGTCATCCTCCACCAAGGAAGGGGGCAGTCAGGCCCTGTCTGTCCTGATGGTGTGCAAGCTGCTCTATGCAAATGTTGCCTCCTTTTAGCTAAAAACTTCTTGAGCTTTCCCAATCTATTCAGGGTCATACACAAAGCCTGGTGTGTCATATCTGGAAAGGGGAGGGCAAAAATCCATCAGAATGCTTACAGAAGTCCTGGAGTGTGAGTCAGTCTTTCCACCTTGTCCCTGTCCCCTGACCCCACGACCAGTTGTCATACACCATACAATCAGAAGTATCTGGTTTTGGCCAGTCACTGAGGTTGACCTCACCCCTGGGGATATGTGACATTATTATTATGGGGGAGGGGCCAGGGAGGAAAGCTACTAGCATCTATGGGCCAAAGAGTGGCAGGTTATCAGGACCCGCAGCACCACAGATAGCCACCCTGCCTCAAGTATTGATGTCACTGCTGTTAGGAGCTATCAGTGTAAATGGTGAAAGTTCACAAAATTGTAAGCAGGCCCTTCTTACCTTCTGGTTCTACATGGAACATACTGAACTCAACCTGTGTAGGATGCTACTGTTTACAGTGTACCAGCCCATGGGAACTTGACCTTCCTGGAAGACCATGGGAAGATGGGTGAGTCATACAGTGGTCAGAGCCAAAACCCAGGTGTTTTTGTCCCAGTGACTCTGGTGAGGTGGTTGCTGAGTGAACTGGAAGGGTCAGCGTTTGCAAGTTCACACTCATCTCTCCTCTGCTTCCAAACAGCTCTGGGACTCCCCCCCCCCCCACCCCATACAGGGGCATTTACCCTGCTGGAGCACCATAGTCCAGGGCAGGGGCAATGAAATGTCTTCAGGCTTTCAGCCTGACAGAGTCATATGTACTAAGCTGTCTCACCTATAACATGGGTAAAGTATATCTGCTCTGGAAATTGTAGGGCTAGCGTGTCTTGTGGAAGAAATAAATTCATGCACTTTCAGGACTGGGCATCACGGACATACTGTACTCTGAAGCTGACTTTCCTTTTTCTTCTTCAATACCTTGTTATCCAGGATCCAGGAAGCTACATAAACACTGTCCCAAATTCGTGGAAAAGCTAAGTGTACCACAGTTCTCAGGGACACAAATTGCCTCCTGGGAGTCATAAAAGGCACCTTTCATCAATTTCTAACAAGGTTTTGATGTCTGTGCTTGGAGGCAGTTGGATATTGATGCAGAACTAAGCAGCAGAGGGCATGTAGACCTAACAGTTTCAGTGATGATCATGGAGATGAGCCTTGTAACATTATAGCTAAGGAGCTTGTGATGGAAGGCCACTGTGGACTCTGCCCTCAGCTCGGGCAGACGGGATCTAACACGTTCTTAGTTTAATATTAATGCCACACCACGGTAATAAAAACCCTTGTAAACCGATCTCTCTGTAAACGAGTCTTCGCTCCCAAACAGCGATGAGGAAAAACACTAAATAAATAATGTGACATTAATATCAGAGGGCCCAGCGTTTGGGCTCGGTTACTGTTCTTGGCTTGCGGTTTGGAGTCTTCATGCATTTTTAAGAGTACATTGATATTGTGATCTTCCTATGTGCTGATGGATTTTACAAACTACACTGAGGTGTGGGGTAGGACTTTGACTTGGTCACAGTTCGATAGTCTTCAGTAGTAAAGTAGTTTATATCATATTGGGATCAGAAACTCTTATTTGGATGAGGGTACTGGATTTCTTACTGGGAACACTGGGAAGGGATGTGAGATTTTAAGACAGACCTACCTCTCCCAAGAGGCCCTCTCAGGAAGCACACACTGGTAGCCTGGGCTAGGGGCTTGTACTTGCTCAGTGTTACAAAGCAGGTTAACAGTCTCAGCTCCCAACCACAGCAAACAAAATGACAGACTTAGGTCCACCCCACAGCAGGAGCTGAGTTAAGGCAGAACTAACCCAGGGTATCAGGGGCCAAGAGTTGGAGAATGGAAAGCAGAGGTGAAGCTGGTGGGGAAGATGAGGGGTTGATTCTTCAGTGTCTTGCCCACTTCTATCTCTAGAGAGGTAGAGAGCCATAGAAAGTATTAGCTGTTACATTTCTTGAAATTATGTCTTGTTTTTTTTTTTTTCCCTGTTGGGGATCTGGGATGCATTAGAATATGAAATTGGTAGAAGCCACATGGAACCATGTTAAAAGACAGTATTCTCCATTCTTGTCTCTACAGAATATTCTGTAGACTTTCATGATGCTGAGTGTGTGTGTGTGTGTGTATGTGCACAGGCATGCCTGTCTTCACAGTTGGGTTTTGTCCAATTTCTTAGATATTTTTAAAAGATTTATCTGTAGTATTTTCAGGACCCCTTCTCTGCAGCCTCTATTATGACATATTATTCAGATAAACCAATGGGATTGTGGGAGGTATTAATTAAATATATTAATACTTTCATGGGTTGGGGTGATAACATCTTTCTATATTAAAGAGATTCAGTCAGTGGTAGTGGCCTACATATATGTATTCTGATGGGGTTTGCAGTGAGTTTGCATCAGGGCAAGGTTTTGAGACTTAACACCTCCCGAGAGACTGATAGAGCTTTCAGCTCTTCAACAATTAGAACCTAACCCCAGCAAATCAGCCAAGAAAGCATCAAGCTGCCCACTGGGCCTCAGAAGCCAAAGAAAATGCAGTCATATCCAAGAATACTTCTGTAGAAGGGGAGAATGACTAATAGCCCAAGCCACAGGAATGGCTACGTATACTTTGCAGAGCACTTAGCTATGTTAGAGCCTCATGGACAGAAGGCTTCTCTGGAAAGCAGGGACAGAGGGGGAGAGTAGAGGGGGTGGCTGCTGAAAACTCAGGAATATAAATACTCAACTTTTGTCTCAAGGAAATGGGTTGTCAGGCTAGTTTTCTATCACCTTGACACAAACTAGAGTAACCTGAGGGGAGGGACTGGAGGACGTGCTTCCACCAGACTAGTCTGCAGGCATTTGTCTGTGGTACTGTTCTGATTAGTAATTGGGTGGGAGGGCCCAGCCTGCTGAGGGCAGTGTCTCCCATGGGCAGATGGTCCTGGATGGTAAAAGCAGGCGAGCAAGCTAAGCAGTGATGGGGTGAGAGAGAGAGAGAGAGAGAGAGAGAGAGAGAGAGAGAGAGAGAGAGAGAGCGCGCAATGGTTCTCAGTGGAGCTTGCTTCTGCTCCCGACTGAATTCCTGGCCTGACTTCCCTCACTAGATTGGGATCTGTACACCAAATAAACCTTTTCTTCCCCAAGTATCTTTTGGCCATGGGTTTTTTTTATCACAATAGAAAGCAAATTAGGTCACAGACTTGGAATTCTAAGAATAGAACCATTGAGAAGAAGTCTTTCCGTAATGAGTGCACTGAGGGACCATCCCTGAGAACAGACTAGAATCCTAGGGAAATCTATAAGAAGCCAAGCTGCAACTACCAGTCAGGGAGATCTGGTTTCTAGGAAGGAGCAGAGATGAGCACACTGCTCTATATAAACTGCAGAGTGGACAAAAGAGCCGTGCAGAGGTGCAGTCTCCTGGCCTGGCTCCTAAACTGTCATCCCTGTGGGGCATGGGGATGTCTGTGTTTGATGGGTCAGATGGATCTCTTGACTCACACTGTAAACACCAAGCTCCCTCCAACCTTTATTTTCTCTCTTTTGTCTGCTTTTGGATCATGGCCACACAGGGTCTTCTCTATGCTCCTTCTCCCAAATAATTTACATCTCATTGCCTCTGTGAGACTTCTTTGACCATCTTTTCCAAGATACCCACTGCTAGACATGTAACCCATGCAAGCACTTAGCATGTCCTAAAGCTTTGGTGTTAGCTCATGCAGTTGCATCATTATAGCTTCTTATAAGGATCTTTCTGAGTCTGTCTCGTACCATATTCTCAGCTCCCAAGTCATTCAGAAGAAACCCAATAAGTTATCCACAGGGACAGAAGGGGAAAAGCTCATTCTAGTAATTGTATTACAATGTACAGGCCCTAAAAATTAAAAAAAATCATTAAACTCTTAAGCCAAGCTGCAAAGGAAGAGTTAGGGGTCTCCCAGGGAGGTGGTGCTTACACACACACACACACACACACACACACACACACACACACACACACACTGCTCTTCATCCTCTCTCATGACTGAAACTCATACATTTAGGAGAGGATAACAAAATGAGATGAAGGAATACTAAATCATAATCCAACAACTGCATCCAATAGCTGGTTATTTGGTGGAAGCTCTAGATAGCAGCTATTGAATGGGTGAGCCATGGACCAGCTGGGACCTCAGAGACACCATCAGTGGAGACTGGAATGGGTGGATTTGGAGCCTATAGAGTGCAGGTGCCGATACCTTAGGGTCCTTGCTTTCCCTGAGGCTGCTGGGCCAGGTATGAAGGGAGCATGGGCGGTGAGCTGATGTGTCAAGCCCTGCTGTGTCATGGCTCAGGCGTACCGGCCGAACATCACAGATAAGTGAGAAGGCTTGGCCAAAGAGCAACAGAAAATGGTTCAGGGTATCCACAAAACTAAGAAGGGGCTCTATAATCAAGGAGACAGGTCCTTGAAACATTCCAGCAATTTATCCTAGGAATACAGAGTTTGAACCTCTTTGCCTTTTGAAAGATGTGATCAGCTAGCCCTGACTGAAGAAAGCAAGCACGTCCTAGTAATAAAATATACGTATCTTAGGAATTCAAGTCAGGCATTATTATTAAAATGTAAAGCTAGACTCTGACTTGTATGTATGTGGGTTATCCTCTACCTGGAAGTGATTTGTTTGGATTTGTCAAGGGCAAGAGGGGAAAATATGTCTTTTTTTTTTTCCTTAAAAGCATGTTGGCATAAACTCGAATGTCCTTTTGTATTTGAATATATCTGACTAATCACTTCTAGTAATTAAAATATTAGCCAATCGCTCAATCTTGTTATGAATACAACACTGACTAAAGAAGACATATTCAATAACATCTATGCACTATGCATAGACATAGTACTCTGTGTTGATTCTAACACTGTTAATTCATTTAAAATTAATTCTTGAACACTGCCTAGGGGTGCCTATTAGTATCTAAGACCCGACTCTTCCTTTCTTGGAGCCATAACCTAGACAAGTTCATGTATATAACTTGATGCCCATTTGTAGGGAGTTTGAAAGTTTGGAATCATGATCATTGGTACTGAAGACAGGCAAAGTAAAAAGATAAGGTGATAAAATGAAGAGGTGATGGAGAAGAACAGGCTGTGCTAAGAAGCAGAAAATAATATTCCTCATCCAGAACTCAGAGGGGGAACAGGAAAAAAGTGGGTTAGTTAAAAGTACTGGTCAAAGAAGGGGGTTAGAACAGCAGGCAGCCTTCTGCTTTGCACGTCTTCCACTTGACATGTATGTAGCCATCTTGACGCATCCCCATCACAGCTGCCCCTCAGTGTATCATTTTCAAGGCATGATATTAAGATAGAGAAGATAGTGGGATGCGGGTTTTTACGGCCAGATTCTAGTACCAGAACTGTGACAGACTCGTGTTCATTTGCTTGGACATTATGCACACACTTGATGCATTTAGGGCTGACTGATGTCACTTCTGCCTGACCTTATAGCCCTCATTTTTCTGACCCAAATCTGAAAGGTTACTCTGGCCTTACCATCACCCTGGTGATACACTATAATTCCATCAGGAAATCCTCTGTTCTGTATTTGATCTGCCTGTCCTACACCTTCAGACCTGTTCTCCTGCTGGACCTGGGGTCCCGCAGAACCAGTTCTGCACCTCATACCATAGTATATTAATAACAGATAGTTCTTGAGATAACTAATGCAGAACCCCCTGAAGGATTAAGAAGGAACAACAGAAAGGTTCCCAGAGGATGAAATCTCTCTATAAAGCATATTAAAAATCCAATAATAATCCAGCCCTGTGGCTTAGACAAAACAAAGTTTGTGTACATCAGAACTCACATTGACTCAAGAAATTATTCATATCTAAAGTTATAAAAATCACTTCACTTTAAATAATGCATTAAGATGATAGCCACTTTGTGGCGATGTCTGGGATGCCCTAAGGTAACAATGTCACAAACAAAGTATAAACTTTAAATAAAAGAGATTCTTAACCTAACCATACAGACGGCATGCCATCAGAAAGAAAGGTCAGGCCTTTCATGATTTGAACGCTTGCAAAAATAGGGCACTCATCCTACCTGGAAGCACTTTCTATGGCCTAAATCACACCCGAAGGAGAAGTAGTGTAATGGTCTCTTATATGAGAGCAGAGAGTAGACAGGCTGTGGAGATGGAGTGGGTGCTTTCAGGACTTTAATGGCCACCAAGAAAGGAAGGCGGGGGAGAGGGGTCTACACTCCGGGGATTCTAACAACTATCTGGAAGTCTGCTGGTACCCCAGAACACTCTCTCTCCTCCCTGCTTCTCTGCATTTGGCAGTATGCTCATGGACAACTCCAGAGCAATGATACGGTATCATGCCCAACTACAGTTGCCAGGAGGTGCCCAGTGGCTCATGTCTTCTCCTGCTGTTCTCGTCACTTCTAGGATGAGCAAGGTCCAAAAGCCATTATCACATCTTATCTTCATTTGCCTTTTAAATAAATGCTATGAACAGCAGCAAAACACATGAATGAAAACATGCAGGAGTAACGGCCTGCACTCTCCCCTGCAGAGGCAGACAGTGAAAATGAAATTAGGACTCTTTACTGCGTCTGCCACAACTTTTGAGTCCATCTGAGAGATTGCTTGCCAGATAGGTAATTCTCATTTTACATATTTTTCATGCATTTATTAGGGCCTTATTTGAGTTTTGCCTTATGCCATAAGACCCAACACAGTGATCATAATTTAAAGAGGGAGGTATATATATATATATATATTTAAATAGTGCCAGTGCTGTGGCTCAGATAAATGGTGACATGCTGAATGTGTATCTTTGGCTGTTCCATGAAGGAATGGGTATGGGGCAGCCCTTACAGATGGGAAAAACAAAAACAAAAAAGGTGTTTCCTTAGGTGAGCAGTCCACTGGCCTGGTGGATTCAGTTTGAAGCTTTGCTTCAGTTGTGCTGAGCGTGGTTTGTTAATACAACAGCCAACATGTAATAACTAAGTTTCTACAGAAAACTTTTCATTTTTCTGAACACAAGGCCCAACCAGAGCCCTCTCTGTGTCTGTGGTTGGGTGGGTGGATGTTCCTGGACTTTTTCTTTTAGCTTAGACCATGAAATCCTTGGACATGTTAGCACTTTGAAAGACTAGACCTTTGACTCATGTGCTTTGTCTATCCTCTCTCATCAAGCATAAAGTCTTAGGTCTCACTCAGAAGCCCGGCGTATCCACATGAGGTCAAGCTGAAGTGGCGTTAGTCCTTGACCTGCATTTTCCAGTTTCTGTCATCTTCAATGAATACCTTGGTAAAGGAGGTTCCTAGTACTGACTGCTGCTAAGAACCCCTCCCTTTTCAAAGTCTCCCCAGTGAAACAGTCTTTAAAACACAGCTCTTGACCACTGACTCTTCTCATCAAGCAGAGAAAGATGTCTTTCTTTTAACTCTGAGTTCCTGGGCTCTGTCTGGACACCACACCATTGTTGATGTCAGTGCTAGGGTTGAGGATGGCTGAGTGTGTATTCAAGGACCACTGTGCTGGAAGCTTGGTCTTCAGAGTGCAAATGCTGGGAGGTGGTGGGATGGTAAGAAGTGGTAGGCCATGGGATACTACCCTTGACCAGGCTTCAGGCGGTTCTGTATCAGTTATCTTAAGAACTACCTATTTTTAAGTCTTTTCACATACAGTAAGTTCTTGTCTCACTGTGTGGCCTTTTTGTACATGTATACCCCTCCCTCCAAATGCCATTAATGATGAGGGCCTCACTGTAGAGTAATTGATGTTAGCACCATGCCATCAGACCTCCATAACTATGAGCTGAATAAGCTTCCTTTTGTAATAAAGTACCCCATCTATGAAGATTCATTATAGTGATGATAAATTGACTAACTCAGTTTCCCACCAACCTTAATGACATGACTGTTTCCACTGTCCTTTAGAATGCTTGTACTTAGAATTAACCCACCATGTTAGGAAGATGCTCAGGCCACTTTCTGGAAAGAGTTACATGGGAGATATGGCTGGCAGAGACTTGGTAGTTGAGTTAGCCATTTTTTTTTTTTTTAGAAGTGGATCCCATAGTTATTGCTTGCTTTTCTCACTAGACTCTGACCAGATCTCAGATTCATGAATAAAATAAATGACTGCTACTGTTTTTGGCAAATAATTGTTACAGTGATTTGTTCCACAGTAATTAGTCAGTAAGCGGAACACCCACCCAGTGTGAAAACTGAGTGTCACCCACAATAGATAGATGCTCTAAGCAATGATCCTCACCTGGCCGATGGGCCTTTGGAACCGCCATGTTCACCACTCGTCCTCCATCCTGAGGTTTGGGGGGAGATGCAGTGAATCTGCAGATCCCCGATTCTGAAGGGGTACTGGAGGTCAGACTGTCCGTGTACTCATTTGTCCCTGCCGTCAACTGCTCGGAGGACGTATCGGATATGAAGCACTCTGTGATGGTGAACTTGGCATGCCTCAGCTGCTCTTCCATCTTGGCGTGTTCATAGGCCCTGGCCAGTTCTTCGTAGGTAGAGGAGGCACTTTCTGTGGAGACCATGCTGCTTCTTGCTCGGTCTGTATCATGGGAGAGAGAAAAGAGAGGCAGGGATGAGTTGGTAACCTATGTTTGGACCAACTGGATGGATGACCTTTCCCGGCTTGTGTTTGTAATCTATAGATACATTGTATCTAGACCAACTGGATGGATGACCTTTCCTGGCTTGTGGTTGTAATCTGCAGATACATTGTATCTAGCGGAGGCTTTCTGCTTTGGCCACTCTGAGGCCAGATTCATCAACAAAGTTCAGGGACTTCACATCAAACCAGTTGCTGCAGTCAGACGTCTCAGCCCTGTGTACTTTTATAAATAAGCAAAGCCTTTCCCTCAAACAATTTGGGTTTTGGCAGAGACACTTGGGAGGCAGTGGCAATGCTGCAGCACCCTTTTCTGCTCCAACCGACAGACACATCTGCACTGCAGAGGCTCTGTAACTGGCATCAATATCCAAGCTTTGAAGTTCAGCTCCATGGGTGTCAACTTGGGAAGGAAGATGTGATGATCCTTAGAAGATGACAAGTTGGAGAGATGGCCCAGTCAGTAAAGTGTCTGTCATGCAAGCGTGAGGACCTGTGTTTGAGCTCCTGCACCATACTAAAAACTGGTATAGAAGGGACAGGAGAATCAATCCCTGGGGCTTTCTGGTACCAGTTTAGCTGAATTAGTGAGTTCCAGGGCCCGTGAGAGGCCCTATCTCAAAAAGTAAGATGTGGGTGATTGAAGAAGACAATGTCAAATTCTGGCCTTTGTGTGTACATATGAATGGATGTGTTCAAGTGCCCACATGTGTGTGTGCTCTCCCACACCACACATACATACACACACCACACAATACATACATACATCACACACATACACACACACGCACACCCCACACACCACACATACACCACATAATATACACATACCTCATACATTTATAAATACCACACACACATACACACACCACACACACACACACTTACACATATACCACACACACCATACATATATACACACACCATGCACACACATATACATACACATCACACACTTACACACACACACCACATACACATCACACATACGCCACACACACACACACAGAGTGAAGACTGACTTTTTCACAAGGCAGAACAGTCCCTGATCTCCAGGTTTCATCCTTTGCTGTTACCAATCTTGATGGGAACGAGAAAATAGGACAAAACCCAGTGCAAACAGGCCTTACAACAAGGCCATGTCACCTCAGTCAAAGTTGTCTCTGTGTTTCAAATCTACAGAAAAGTTTTGAAGTCACCTCTGAGAACCTTCTAAGAGAAATAACGGACATTAAAAATAAATCCCCACAGTGACATGCCACCTTTGGAGCCCTGTTTTTGAAGTGTGTTGTGAAGAGGAAAAAAAAATGAGCATTAAATTTTTCTGTAGCTACTAGATTCAGATATAGCTTTTCAGAGCTTAGAGGAGGTCATGCGCAGAAGTGAAGCCTCAGTGGTTGACACCAGCAGCCTGGTGGCTTGTTTATCTTATAATCAACCTGATTAATTGCCAGAAGGATCAGCCTGTGTTCCTTATAGGGGTGCTGTGACCTTGTTGTGGAAGGATGTGAAGTTCAGGCTCTTAGTCCTGGAGGTGGGAGTGGGTCAGACGCCCTCAGAGCACAATCGGCAATTACTGCCATTGTGTGGGTGAGATGTATGAGTGCTTCTTTCTCTCTGTTGGGTAGGAACTACAGGGAGAGAGAGCAGAATGGGTGGGAGATTCAAGACACCTGCAAAAGAGAGAGATGCATTTCTGCTCAATCCTGCAGAACTCAGTAAGGCCTTGCACACAGGGAAGGCCGAACACTTGGCCTGGGAACTCTCAGAGAAACGGTTGTCATTTGAAAGTGACCTTCATGAGAGAAGTTAGGCAGGAGGTTTCACAGGCTTCCCTCCTCACGGAGCCTGGGAAGCCCTGCTATGACCAAGAAGGGAGCATGCACTGCCCACCTGTGTCTTGTGATGGGCTGACGCTGTAGCTGTCGCTCTCCTTGTCCACGGATCCTGTAGCCCTGGGTGTAGGCAGTCTCCAGTCTGTGGTGAGGGTGTGTGCAGAGATGGTAGGATGGGGTCTGTTGAGCGTCCACTGGCTGGCGTACCGGTTTCTCGCTGTGGGTCCAGCCTTTGCATTCCTCCTGGTGGTGGGATCTGCAACAAATAAGGGGTATTGTGTATCTGTCTTCAGGGGTCAAGCAGAGCAAGCAGCTGTCATCTCCCTCATGACCTACTTACTAAGTTTGCCAGATAGTTAAGTATTTTTAAAAAATCCCATAAGCATAAGAATACCCCGTTTGTGTTTGGAAGCTTCAGATCAGAACATTGTTTGTGGCCATTAACAATGGCCAAAACATCCATTCAAACTTTTTAAATATCAATACCTCCCATAAGACAAGGAAACTTGACCAAATGTGTTTGAACAAGATTTCCTTTCTGAGGTTCATTTACCCTGGTGCAGACTGATCTACTCGCTGCTCCCCACTCCACCTCATGTTATATCCCTCATCTTGACTCCAGGATCATAGAACATGATCTCATTTGGAAAAAAAAACAGTCATTGCATACATAATCAGTCATGAGGAGGTCACAGGGGGGATAGGGTGGGTCCCTATGCTATAAGACTGTTGGACTTATGAAGAGAGAGATACAGGAGGAGGTTGCCCCCTGCAGGGAGAACCAAGAATTGTGTCTGAGTACAGGATGGCCAAAGGCTGTTGAAGCCTTGTTTCAAGTTTACTTCTAAGTTCAGTCAGTACTTTCCATCCAGTTATTTAAGCTGAAGCCCCTGGAGACAAAAATAACACATTTTTTTTTCTGTCCCAACATCCTCTCAGCATGTGACAGTATGTCTCTTGATGAGTATCATGGGAACTTTGATGAAGACTTGGATGGACTATTTAATATGAACAACAAATAGCTAAATGATATCTGGATAGCATGTGTCAACTGTCTATGAAAAATGTCAAGGTCTACGTGTATGTGGGCTACTGCCAGAGCCTTGTATCTTCTTTAAGTCTGGAACTCAGGTCAACAGGTGAATAGGGTAGTGTGGTCTTAGCTCAACACTGGTGAACTAAGAAAAGGGACATATTAGTAGCAACGTGTGTTGGGCCCTGGAGCAGGCCAGAGTATTACCTTTCCTGAAATTCCATGGACCAGGGGAGGTGTTCTGTTCCTTAGAGTGATTTTTCTGGGACTCCAAATGAAAGTAGTTCAGGGTCCTGGAAGGGACTTTTCTACTTCTGAATTTTCTGCTTTTTAGAATGGCATAGTCTGGCCACTTTGTGATCAGCACTGGTGCAGCTATTTCAAAGGAACAAACTGAGACCCAACTTTGGATATGGCTGCTTATGCCCAATTGCATACTTCTGTGAACTCGGATGTCTCTTCAGAGTAGATGCAAGGGTCTGTCTTTAGAGCTGTCTATACGGCTGGCTCACAGTAATTGTTGGGATTGGTACTTAGCCTGGAGTCGCTTCACGGATGAACAATGGCAGTTTAGGCATGACACAGCTCTTCTGCCCGTCTGCTCAGGCACTGTGTCTTACTTGACCAGATGTGGCCTGATCCTGGCTGTCTGGGTCTGTAGTTGGGTGTGCACAGGACCGTGGCTTGTCCATAATTGCCACTGGAACATGAAATGCTGACACGGGGCATCAGGGAAAAGCCTTTCTTTGCAAGTGGAAGATTTTCCCCTTTGCAGATTTCTAGTTATTGGTCTTTGAACTAATCTATCATTCTAGGATTTAGGAGAGGAACATAAAGAAGATGGCCAAATCAATATTTTTAAGATTCTCTGGGTCATCAAAAGACCCAGTGCTGCTGCATGCTTTTGGCTACATTGATTTTTTTTTTTAAGGGCACATTTCATCTCTTGCAAAAATTCCATAGAAGGCGGCCTTATTAGAAGATAGTTTCTGTCTTTGATGTGAATGCAAACGAGCTATGCCAAAGTGTTGGAGCCCTGTGCACAACAAGGTGTGAATGATAATTGCGAGTTTTCCCAGGGAAGAGGAACATTCCAGAGAGGTCCTCCACAGAGAGAAAAACAGTGTCATGGGTAGGAGTCTAAATGTCTTCCAGGCACTATTGACTTGATAAGTGGAGCTTAAATAGTACAGCTTGTTATTTAAATGCTAATGAGTCTTTTCTAGAAAATTACCCAGCCCCTTATGTAAGTTTTGAGGAATCTCATTTTTTATTCCTTGGGTTTCAAATTGCAGCCACACTTGTTGAGGATTTTGGGTGCTCTCTCGGAATAGATGCCCGGGCTAGGGCAGACTCAAAGTCCCTAACTCTCTTCTCAAGTCTCCAAGTTTCTCACCCGGGTTCCGTGCCTTAGAAAGCTCGTTTCTCAGTGTGGAGTTCAGGTCTTCCTTCCCCACCGAGACCTCCCTATTTGGAAAATTTCTATTCAGAGCTGCAACTCTTTTCAAGTTAATTCTATTCATTATCCCAAGTCCCCCTGGATGAGGACAGAGCTAGCAGTGGCCTGATAAATGTTGAAAATATAGGTCATGGTACCAGTTTTCTGAGCCGCAGGCCACAGTTCTGCTCTGTGCTACGCAGGTGTCCCAGGGTTAGAATCGTGTCAGGATGTGGGAAGGCAAGGATATCTGACACACTTTAAAAAAAAAAAAAAATAACCAGGTTTTAGCAACCCTTATTTTGTATCTGAATTGAACTTGATGTGGTCGCTTCCAACAGCGATATAAATACTTGGATTTTGCTCGATGGTAACTTTGCTTATCTAGGGATTTTTCTGCCCCTGCATGGAAGATTCTTTGCCAACCTCCCAAGCCTCTAATATAAATACAACTTAGTGATTAAGCAGCATGCTTGCCAAGCAGCCAATGAGTTAGAGGACAGGGGTATAAATAACTCCTGACCTTTCAACTCTGGGTCTAATTCTGCATTAAGTTTTCTGCCCATTGAATCAAATTATTTTAATTATCCCAAATTCAGGATCAGAGAGGATTGTGTGGGTAACAGGTTGGTTACAAAGCATGTCATGTGTTGTATGCTCACTGGATTAGTCTTCCTTTAATCATCTGCTATCCGTCCTCAGGTCTCAGAGATGAGGCCTCAGCTATGCACGGAGACCTCAGTGGCCTTCCCATGCATAACAGTCAATCATTTCCCTACTTAAGTAGCAAACGTTTATCCAGGGTTTATGGTGCATTGGATCATGGGATCACCCTGCCCACAGGAGCTATTTTCTTCCTGCACACTCTCGTACCATTCTGGGTGACAGAGTATATATTCAGGGTTGTAGTAATAAGGATTCAATGTATGTTTTAAGCTTTTTATCATTATTTGGATATAACCTACTCACATCTTCCTATGTGTTTTTTAAAAATCATTTCTATGTGAATTAAAAGTCAGTATAATGTAAATGCTAGGAAATCAGTTATTATATTGTATTGTTAGGGTGTGGTGTATGGGGGAGTTGAATCTACGGACAAAAAAGGAGTAGATATGAGAACTCATGATATGTATATGATATATGTATTTGTACACACATTCATGTATATTGACCTGTGTGTTGTATAAGCCTGCTTTAGTTCCCACATGTCCTTTATGTAGTAACATCTATTCTCAGTGGTCACACAAAGTGGCGAAGTGTATGGCTTTCGAATCATGTTACCTGGTTTTCAAGTCTAGTTTCATTACTCAAAGGCTATGTAACTCTGGCTTTGTGATCTCATTTGGGTAGGCCTGTGTACCTCATTTCTGAGACTGCTGACATCACTGCCACTTCTAGCTTTGGGTGATCTGAATGTGTCAGAGAATCCAGGGTATAAAAGTCTATGGTGCCTGAGCAGCAGACCCTCAACCTGCTGGAAACATCCCAGGTGTATTGGGAAGAGTCAATGGATTAATTGAGAGAGCTAAAATCTTGGTTTATGCAGTTTGACAGAAGAATGCCCCTTGACAATTCATAATCCAGACTTCTCAGATGGGTGAAGATGGCCAGGGATGGGCAGGCAAGGGCCAGGCTGAGAGCCACATGACCAAGTCACTTGCTGTGGCATAGTAGAGGGCTGTGAATTTGCTCTAGTCAGAAATGGTGCAGGGCTGGGCAGGAGATGGGCATGGTAAGGGCCTGAGTTTTCCTGGCCGAGGCTCAGCTACCTTCCCTGGGTTCCTCTGCATTGGGAGATTGCAGCTTGTGGGCTGGGGATTTGGCATCTGGGAAGTAAGTATATCTATGATCCATGTTCACATCTTGCAGGGAGCCAGGACCTGTGGGCAGACCTTAGCTCCAGTAGCTCTCACAGTTATAAAGCCTCAGTGCAGAAATGGCACCAGCCTTTCTAGATATTAATGTGAGGGAAAGGCATGTGAGGGGGGCTCTTCTCAGAGCCCCATGGTCTACGATTCCTGGGCTTACAGATTCTTAGCAGGCCGTGTGGCTGTCTGGGACTTAGGGGTGTTCGTTCTGCTATCAGGTTGAGGGAACTGAGCAAGTCACCTCCCCCTCGGGACCTTGACTCCCTCGTCTGTTTGAGGATTGAATTCCATGTGAACTTGACAATCTGTGTCACTGGGTGGCGAGAGGACCAGATGCCAGTAGCAGTACTTGCTAACTATTTGACCCTCAATATCCGGCAGTTCTCTAACCAAGGACTCGGCCAACCATTGACCACAAGTATCTAGAAAACAAAATGTGTCCATCTAGAACATGTAGTGACGTCTTGTCATCATTCTCTAACTGTGATGAGATAGCAGCTATTCATAAATGGTATACACTTTACATACAGTGTAATACAGTATACATATAGTGTGCATACAGTGTACACAGGGTGTACATATGGCAGTGCACAGTGTGCACACAGTGTACATATAGTGTGCAAGGCATTATAAGGAATCTGTACATTATTTAGAGTATATGTGAAGGTGACTACACCTTATGTAGAAACACTGGACCACTGTATTCGTTAACTGTTTGTGATCTTAGCACAGCACAAGCTAGAGTTGCCTTGGAAGAAGGAACCTCAACTGGGAAAATGACTCTATCAGACTGACTTGTAGATAAGTTTGTGGGGCATTTTCTTGACGGATGTGCCAGGGCCCAGCCCATTGTGGTTAGCGCTGCCCCTGGGCAGGTGGTTCTGGGTTGTATATGAAAGCAGGCTAAGTAAGTTGTAGCGAGCAAGCCCAGTTAGCAGCATCCCTCCATGTCCTCTGCAACAACTGCTGCCTCCAGGTTCCTGTTATGTTTGAGTTCCTGCCCTGATTTCCCTCAGTGATGGACTATAACCTGGGGTGTGTAAGCCGGAGGAATAACTCTTTTCCTCCCCAAGTTGATGTGGATTGTGATGTTTATCACAGCAATAGAAAGTGAACTAAGAGAGCCATTGTATACAAGGTACTTTGGCAGCCATAACTTGGAGGTTCAGGAACCCATAGATATCAAGGAGAGATGGTATTTAATGGATGCATGGTAAATGTTCTGTACACGGGTGAGCAATCAATGGATGGATGAATTAGTAACTTTCAGGTATATATGATATCCAATCCCTTAAAAAAAATCAATCATAGGTCATCACACTCGCAGACCTTGCTACTTTTCCCAGGAGAAGATCTTGTGGGTGGGCATCTTTCCATCAGAAGGGAGGAAAGAATGCACTTTCTCTGGGAGGTTAGGGCATACAGACCTGCTGAACCTATAGAAATCTCTGGAGATGGATGAGAAAGGGGGTAATGAATTGAGTTTCCAAGTCCTACATGAGTAAGTTAAATACCCATTTACTCTTATCCCAATCACTCTGATCCCAGCACCCTGAAATTGATCAGCACTTGATCTTTACAGGGTGCATGCCTAAGTCATATGCTGGGAGCAGGGTGTGAACAGAGTCCCAGGTTCAAGGGATTCAATGTCATTCATACAGACATCAGTGTCATTCATACAGAGGAAGGAAGGAAACTGAGCAAAAGATATGGCTAAAGTGTGTGTCTTCACATACTGAGAGCAGTGAATGGCACATTGTTTCCATTCCTCACACACAAGAGAAGAATTTGGCGCAACTCTCTGGCAAGCTAATAAAATACTTGGGAACACAAACTCTGGAGTTGCAGTCGTGTTTGTATACAGACAGCAGCTTCCAATGTTCTAGTAATAAATAAAGACTCCTGCAATAGCAACATGATCCTAACATAGAGGATGCAAAAATGATGCCTTTTGTAGTTGAGACCATGGGGAATATAGTTGGATCATAGAAACGTTGGCATTCACTGGGACTGGATCCCAGAACTTCCTTGGGTACCAAAGCCTGCAGATGCTCAAGACTCTTTGACACAATGACACGGTGTTTGCATAGAACTTGTGTGTGTCCTCCCACACACTTCAAACAACAGATTCCTAATAGTACCTAATTTAATGCAAATGCTATAGAACTCTGTTATACGGCATGTCTGAGGGAACTGTGATCAGGGAGCCTCAGCCCTGCTCGGTACAGGTGGAATCTTTATGAGGAGTTCTGATGTGCGTGCAGCTGCACCCACAGAGGCAGAACTCTTGGCTATAGAGCTGGCTTCACAAATGTATCTCTGCAAACATAACAAGCTCTAATGAGCTGGGCTTAGGCCATCGGACCACAGGAGTGTGTTAATATAGATGTGACAGCTAGTTAGAGGTGGTGGCAAGCTCCAGGGAGCAAGAGCGAGCAAGGATCTGCGCTCCAGGACATTCCTGAAGGTCAAGCTTTGAAGGTGCTGTGGGGCTAAGTCACTCAGTGTCTTCATTAAAAACAAACATAACACACACACACACAAACGCGCGCACGCACACACTTGCATATTACTGTTCTCTACCGTGTTTAGGCTTGAGAATATAGTTAATGGGATAATTAAAAGATTGCAGACATCCTCAAGAGAGTGTTTTCAGGATGACTCTGAATAATTCCATCTTAGGGTGGGAGGAGAGACCTGGAGAGCAGTGCCCAAGCTTGAATCGCTTTGCTGTCTGTCAGCGTGGTTTAATGAAATTCACTGTGAAGGAGAGAAGCATGCTCCCAAGTTGTAGTGTTTCCAGGTGACAGCCAGGTTGGATCCTGGGACAACGTGGTAGGACTATCAGGATGGACCCCACGTACATGGCATGGCTTGGACAGCTGTTTCTGTCTCTTGCTCTCTTAACTGCTTTCACGGCAGCTCGCCAGCACCCCAGGGCTGTGTCTACTCCAGTGCTCCGGAGAGTCTTGGGGTTTTTCCCTCCCTGCTCTCTCCTGACAGCCAGCTCCAGCTCTCCCTCTGATGACCTTGGTTCCCCTCTGACCTTGGTTTGTACCACCTCCTCCTCCATGAAAGAGTTCCCAAAAAACCCAGGTCTAGGGGGCTCCTCGCACCGTCCCTGTACCCTGTACTTGATTGACCTGGCTCTGTGCCTCTTCACTCTGTCTTTTCTTTATCTATCATTTCCAGAGAAAGAAACCATACTCCGTGTGTAATATCTGCCTTCCCACTAAAATGAAAAATACAGTCTTTCCTCATTTTGTTTGCAGTGCATTCCCAACACTGAGTACGAGCCATATATGCAAAGTGAAACCTGAATAAACATTTCTAAATGCTGAATGGAGGAATTCTATTTCCCCAGTGATGCATAACAACTTCATAGCCATGAGGCATGGAGCACACTCCTCCCTGCCTCATGCTAGAGTCCCTGGTTTACAGTGTCTGCACGTGGTACAAATTCATTTCTGATATTTTAAATGCCGTCAAAACCACTCCCCATTATTCCATGGCATATTCTTCATGCTGCTGGAAGTTTCTGGTACATTCCTGTCATTGCTTCTGCTCCTGCATTAACTATTTGTGATAGCTACTGTGCATGGTGCCTTTGCTCTCAAAGGCTATTCAAAGGAAAGCATCATTCTGTGTTGCTTTTTACCTGACAGATGGAACCAATGTGCTGTGATCAAGGCAGGCAATGACATATCTCCCAGATGTGTCAACTGTCTTTTGATTTAAGAGAAAAAAAAAATGTAGCCTAGAAATCTGAAGAGGCTGGAGCCAGATCTCAGCTCACAGTGATAAAGTCAAAGAGTGGTCAAGGCCTTGAAGCATTTTAGTAACAAGGCTCTTAGCTTGTAGACACAAGCTCAGAGAACTAGTGGTTCCTACTATTTGTGTCTCCAGAACATATTGACATCCTCAGAAGGAAGGAGACAAGTTTTGCACAAGGGACAAACCAAACATGGCTTCAACATGTTGAAAGCCACAGTCTCAGGTGGTCCTTAGCTCTGTTCAATGCTATCCTGAGTGTTACAACCTGGTTTGGGAACTGATCAGTCATACCATGAAGCTCACTGCATGACATAAGCTAGAATTCGTAAGCCACAGCTTCCAGCAATGCATCATGGGTTTCTTCATGATATTATATGTCTCTAAAAGTGTGGTATTTTACAGAGAGAGTGATTAGAGACTTACAAGCGAGATGGCAAAGCTTCCAAAGTGACAATTGGGACATTAATTTCTCACCCTTTGAGGGGATTTATGAATAGTTTCAATTATGAATAAACAAGACTAATTAATAAGCTAGATGTACATTAGGAAACTTCTTTGCAGTAATCAGTTTCCACCAATTACCAATGCAAATATGAATACTAAGCAGAACAATATCTCTAGATTTAGCTGCCAGAAGCACCACTCTTCTCTGTGTGTTTAGGAGACGAATGCTAGCTTTGAGGTCAGACATGTTTACAGCAGCTTTCTGTGTGCACTTCATGTGCACAACCTTGGACTATTGGTCTGAAACTCTATCTTCCAATGCCTGAAACAAAGACTCTGACATCTACTTTTTAATTGAAAGGTTGCTGTAGATAACACATGTTGAGATTGTTTCTCTCCCCCAAATGCAATACTGCACAACACATTCAAGTTAATCACCCTTCTCTTTCCCATGTTGTATAAAGTTCAAAGGGTTATCTTCACCTGAAATTTCTAGCAATTTCTACAGTAACCCAAGACTAAGGTGTGTTGGTTTGAGTTGACACACACCTAACAAGTAATAAAGGATGCTTCAACATCCCAACTGAAAGTTCATCACATCTATTGCATTGGTGTGTGATTGAGAAAGCCCAACCTTTTATTTTCGAGGGGCACGGATATTGTTAGCATTGACAACAGCCATACATTCCAAGGGCTGCTGAACACTCACTCGTTCCTGGCCGAGCATCGGAGACATCCACGAGGGGCCCGGTGGCCTGAGACACCGATTGGTAATGCACCGTGTGAGTCACTGTCAGTGACTTCTGTTTGGCTGCCTCCCCGAAGTCAGCATCCGTCAACAGGACTGTGGAGCGGTCATCTGCAAGAGGGGGCACACAGAAAAGCCAAGTGTGTTTAACAAAGGTGAGAACAAATGGCAGTCTAAAGAGGCACACACACACACACTCTCACACACACACGCAGATAGAGAGGCTCGGCTTCTTGTGAAAACAACGTCACTCGGTGTAGCTGACCACTTGTCATACTTTGGGGTTTATGTGTTTGTCCAAAGCTTGCCTGACATACTGTACAATGTCAATGCCCCCAGTGATAGGGTTGCCCTGTGGGACAGACCTTTTCAGCTGCTGGAACACTCTGTAGAACTAAACCTTACAGTTCCCACAACTGAGGTTGGCTGTCACATTGACCTTGGTCAGTGTTTGGAGAAGGGGAGAAGGACTTTCCTGAGGAACTTGGTGGTTCCTTTCCTTTCTCCAGCCTATGTCTGAGCTTTAATCACTAAAAACTTAAGAGTACATGTTTTGACTGACTTCAAGGATCTCTCTCTTGTAAGTCCCTCAGGGCACGGGCTCCTGAAAGCTGGGAAGGCAAGAGCCAGGGCCTTGGGGTCCCAAGGAGAACAGCTGTGTGAGACGCATGTGCCACTGTCTATCTGAGGACCGTCATTCTCTTCCCCATTTCCTTTAGAGTTCTTTGACACAAAGGGAGACTTTGGTTGTGAAGTAAGGAGTTTCTGTACATTTTCAGAGACTGTGAGTCAGGCTAATGTTCTGATTATCAGTCAGCCAGGACCTGCTACAGCATGCCGGAAGGGATGAGGGGTGGGGGGTGGGGTTATTGATGCTATGTTCATCAACAACACAGCAAGCAAGGCTCCTGTGCCCAAAAATGGCTCTGAACAGAGAGAACCTTACAAAACCCAGTTGCTCAGGCTCTGGCAGGGGAGGAAAGGCCTCTTGAAGTTAGAATCAAATTTCTTGGCAGAGAAGTGGAGAGGAGGCTGCCAAGCTGTCTGCGAGTGTCCCGGCGGGTGGCACGGCACAGGTTGGTATTGAAATGAGCTTGCCAGAGCTGGGCTTGGAGGCTTGGCTCTGGAGCTGTCATTCAAACCCTCATAGAAAGTGGGATTTGCACAGATATGGAGTCTCACAATTACAGCTGATACCAGAGGACCCCCCTAGCTACGTTGGTTTGTCCTCTACAATGCAGCAGCTGCATTGTGGATTCTGGTAGGTAGTTATGTTTTTAAGATGAGATTCACGGCTGGGTTATAAACCTGTCCTGGGAAATGTGAAGTGCCTCCTTGCTGATTGCGAGCTTAGCCATTCATTCTGGGCAGAAATAAATGGTGGTCTAATGTTTGATCCTTATAACCAAAGCCCGGAGTGTTTCCTAGTAATTAGAAAACGCCATCGACCCACTCTTTTGGAATTATAGGAGACAAATGATGGTCAGCGACAGATGATGGCGGGCAGATTGTGATGGGTCTCTGGCTGTGGGTCATGGTGACATACAGAGATGACTGGCAGGCTGTCTGGTATTCAGCCAGTAACAAAGAGCTCATGGAAGCCATGTACCACTGACAGGCTCCATCCTGCTGTAACAGGCATTTGAAGGATTATGAAGGGTCTGAGGAGGGATACTTACAAATGTCCTCTGTGCCCCTCACTGTTACATAACTACTGTGACCTGCCAAGCTCCCTAGCCTCCCCGCATTCTCAAATCAACACACAGGGTGTTGGCCTAGCAGAGTGCATGGCCAAAGGTGATTAACTTAATTTTAATGCCCTATTTCTGGGGGTCAGTAAGAGAGGTATTACCTAAGTCCCAGCAGCAAAAACATAAAACCAGAAGCAAAGCATGGTCTTTGGTTTGCATTGAGAAAAACTATCATACCCTATGGCACTCAAGAGAAAGCAGGGATTCCTATTTGACATGGGCCTAAGAATTAATGGGAGTCCTGTGACTGAGGGCTCGACTGGACTTGGTCACAGTTTTGCTAATCAAAGGGCAGACTGGGCCTTGGCATTTTAGAGTTATCAGCTCAAGACACCTTTCCAAATGGTGGGACAAGGGAAGGGTGAAGGGAGGAACTGTTCCTTCCACCTGACCTCCTCTTGCAGCCTTCCTGGGAGGAGTGTTCAGGGGCCATACTGGGAGGCAGGCAGTGTATCTAGTCCATGGGGAAAGGGCTGATCTGGTGAGTGGTGGGGGATACCTCCCAAAGCAAATGCAGCTTGCAAAGGGGGAGGTCCCAGTGACTGTCTACTAAGATGCTGGTCTTGATTTTCATGGTTCTTGAAGCCTCGCGGGATTTAAGAGGCTCATGATAGCAGGTGGCAATGCCCCATCACTAGAAATGGATGGGATGGTGGTAAAGCTGAAAGTCAGCCAGAAATTCTGAGTCCACTCCTGTCTGGTGACTTTGGCCAGTTATGAAAACCTTTCCACATCTCATAGAAGAGCAGTCTCTTTCCTGTGATCCAATAGACAGTTAAGTGAGTAACATGGAATGTGCTAAAAGAGACCATGGGCTTTAGAGAGCTCTCAAAAAATGCTAGGGGCTGCCATGGTTGTTACCAATCACAGGACGGCAGCAGGTCAAGATGTTGTGTTTGTGGTGGAGAGGCCACGGTACCTGTCATTTTTCATGGCTTCCCTTAAGACTGAGAAATTTGGGTGGGGGTTTGCGGGGTGGAGATCTGGCTGTTTCTCTCAGCTTGGGATTTTATGGGATGCTGGGAATAGGGAGACAGCCTGCGTGGCGGTATTTATTTGTTTAAGTCTTAATCAAATCTTGAAGGTTTATTTAATAAAGGCTGACCTTGTCAGGGTTGGCAAGGAGAGCATAGAGGACTTCTAAGATGAAGCTTTGCAAGGCGGGCCCGAGGAGCTCACTGTGCTGTAAAGTTTTCATCATTGGAGGGACAGCAGTTTCTCCAGGAAAGGCCCAAAGTGAGCAGAGTTGGGGGACTATTGACTGGCACTTATTATTCCCCTTGGCTTCTCTACTCATGAGGCATGCAAACTATTCCCATCAAGAGCTTCCCATGCTCATAGGTCAGGAGGATGAAACATGGTGGTCTCTCATCCTACAGCAGCCACTCCCTGGAACCTTAGGTAAGCAGAGCACCTTACCTATGGTCTCCATTGTGTCTCTCTCTTCAATCAAAAGCTGAGCCCTGGGTATATCAATGTGCATTCTCAAAGTCTGCTGCTGTTTGCTTAAGGTATCTGAAGTCCGTGTGTTTTTGCTGAGAATAAAAGAGAGCATGTGTTAGGCCAACCCAGTTCAACGTGATGTCACAAAGGCACATCACTCTCTTATCAACCTGGTCTGTTGTTTAATTACAAAAGCATCTTGAAGAGATAAAAGGGCAATGTACATGACAGAAAATGCCTTTCCTTCAGTCAAGAGATTTGTATTAAGTTTAAATTTCAGTAGACAAAGGAGATTCAGAACATATATACACTTATAATAGGTGGGATCAATAATGATCAGTCTTGAGAAAGCTACCATTTCTTGGGTAAGGGTGAGAATGACCTTAAAAAGGGACATTCAGACAATGAAATATATAGTTATACATTATATATCTCTATCTATCTATCTATCTATCTATCTATCTATCTATCTATCTATCCATCTTTCACCTGACTATCTATCTATCTATCTATCTATCTATCTATCTATCTATCATCTATCATATGCCTATCTGTTTGTCTATCTATCCATTTATTTACCTACCTATCATCTACCTACCCATCTATCATCTGACTATCTATCTATCTATCTATCTATCTATCTATCTATCTATCTATCATCTATCTATAGTGAGGATAGCAGGGGAGGAAGCCTGTGAACAGCTGGGCACTGGATGGTGGCTTCACTAACAGATCTTTATTGATATCTGGTATCCTTTTGTTTTTCTTCTACTGACAAGCCATAGCCTTGTTAGCATCTCCAACATCACTTTGATTTTCCTAGCTGAGCACTATTTTGAAATAGAGAGAAAAAAACTCAGTCACTAAAATAATTTTATCTCAAAATTTGTGTACCAGAAAATTACTCTGAGAGTGAATTCTCAAGTAATGGAGGAAGTAGGTGGTAGATCTGCCTGGCGTAATCACAGCTCCGAGCTAAACCTTCATGCTGAACAGCCGACAGAGGCCTTAATTAGCAATCCACTTAGGGGTGGTTCAGTCTTTCATACAGATGTGCTAGATGTTAAAATGTTTTCCGAAGCACCCCCTTGCAAATGGAAGGCATTGGGATCCTTCAGTGAAGCTGTCTATGGTAGGCCTAAGTCCAGGGGCAGAATCTTCAAAATCTCTCAGGGTGATTTCGAGAATCAGGTTCACCTGATGGTTCCCTGACTTTACTTCCTTCCTTCTTCCTTCCCTCTCTTCTAGTGTCTGTCTGTCCATCATGCTTGTGCCTGTGTGTGTGTGGAGTTAACATTGGGTGTCTTTCCTCAATATCTCCTTAACTTATATTTTTTGAGATAGTGTCTGGTTGAAGCCAGTGCTACCTGTCTAGGCTAGGCTAGTTACCCAGCAGGTATCCAGTGACTCTGACCCAGGTAGGTACACCTGACTTTTTATATGGGTGCTTGGGATTTGAACTTTGGTTCCAGTACTTGTATGGCAGGCTCTTTACCACTGATCCATCTCCCTGGTCCCATTTGTTCCTTATGTTCAAGGGAGAGCAAGGTCTACATGGTGCACTTAAAGTGCTTTTCTCTCCAAGACCTCTGTCTCCTTAGCTCTTTCTCACCTACTCTTAAACCAAGTGGCTGATGGAACTCATCCAAACACCATGTCCATTTGAGAAAGCCCTGTATGCTGCCTGTGGAAGCCCAGGTTACAACTGGATATTTTATGACACCTCTCTTCCTGCGAATGTAAACAAAGCACCCCACAAGCAAAGCTATATTCCGAAGGTTCACTGCTCCTCCGGGTGCTTCATCTCCAACCACATTTCTTGCTCTACAGACTCGTAACTGGGACATATACCCCAATCATGCTAATTATGAGCAGCCCACATTCAACCCTTTTGGCCTGTTCCCCCCCCCCCCCCCGCATGGTCTCTATACACTTGCAAATTATTTCACTTCCTATTGCACTCATGGTTAAAAAAGAAGAAGAAGAAGAAAGGGAACCAGTGCAGAAATTCACACAGTGGCAGTTGAGGTCCCTGGGGGATGATGTGCTGCTGCCATATGCTTCTACCCTCTGACTTTCCACAGAAACACACGGGCAGCCTCTATCCTGTGAATATCCAACAGACCCGTTCAGAAGCCATGGAGGACTCAAGAATGTCCTTGTGCCAAAAATAGAAACCGGAATGGTTCCTTCACCTTAAGAATAGTTATGAGGAAGCAGCTGGTCTGACAGGCTCTGAGCACCAGGAACAGGTTACACTCAACTGACAATGAAGGATCCCTGTCTCAGGGACATAGGAAACAAGCTAAGTAACCGCTGTGAAGACTCTGCTGGCATGGGACAATGACACTGTGTGACAAGGACAGTGAGGAAGTGAGGGCTAGAGGGAGAGTCCCATATCTTCAGAGAAGATGATGCCAGGCCCCACAGTGGAAAGGCAA
The DNA here is from genome assembly GCF_000001635.26 of Mus musculus. NCBI lineage: Eukaryota > Metazoa > Chordata > Mammalia > Rodentia > Muridae > Mus > Mus musculus. Next base: position 96,625,174 of record NC_000082.6, read on the forward strand.
GCAAATGGCTCAGTGAACCTTGAGACCCAGACCCTTGCCAGTGAGGCCCCTGTCTGTACTTCCTGTTCCCTTTGGAGAGAGCTGATCCCCTGCCCTGCCCCCCTGCAATGTCCTTGTGATGCCTGCTTAGCAACCATCTTTTCAGTAGGCCAGGTTGGCCCTGCGGGGGAATACCTCCTGTCCTAGCCCCATTCTCTACTTAATTTAGTTTTCTTGGCACCGTCTCTAGCATATGTTTAATCAAGTCAATTAAACATATGTAATTGGCTTATCTTATTCATTATCTGTCTCTCCCACTGGAATCACATCTCCACAGGGATAGACGCATCTGCTCTGGTCCTTACGAGTCCCCAGAACAGCAGGTGGCCAGAGGAGGTACTCAATAAGTATTAAATGTGTCATGTTATCTTGTGTGACAGGCTATAAACTTAGTAACCTTAGTCCCAAAGACTTTGCCGTGGTTGATAACCTTCCTGGTCTAAAGGGCTAAGATCCAACTAAGGTGTTTCATGATATTAATATTTATGGCCATGCTTGGGTTTTCTATTGTTTAACATACAAAGGATGATCCTCAAAACCTATTACCATTGGTCATTATAGTCACAGGAAAACGTTAAACAATGTAATTAGTAGAAACCTATTTGCAACCTACAGGACTCTAAATGTTTTTAAATGTGGAAGCAAAATGACAATATAAGATTACATAGCACAGGACTCAGCTGAATGTGTTAGCTATCAAAATATGACCTCTGACTAGCCATTCGACGTTTTGCCACTGTTTGATTAAAACAGCAGTGGCAGGGAAAGTGGAGGGAACTTTATAAGACACTGTCTTCCTGTGTCATCCTGTGAGTTTGTTACCACTATGATTCTTCAATTTCTTATATGAGTGTGTATATAAATGTGTGTCTGTATCTATTAGTGGGTATGTGTGTGTCTGTGTATATGAGTGTGTATCTGTGTGTATGATTGCATGTGTATGAATGTGTGTAAGCATGTATGAATGTGCCTATGTATAAGTGTATATCTGTGTCTATGAGTGTGTGTGTACAAGTATATGTGTTTGAGTATCTGAGTGTGGTTTTGTATCTATGAGTGTGTATTCATGCATATGCATGAGTGTGTGCATAAGTTTGTATGTGTGCGTGCGTATAAGTGTTTGTGCATATATGACTGTCTGTGTATGAGTGTGAGTATATGTATACATGCCTGTGTATAAGTGTGTATGAATGAGTATATTTATGAATGTCTGTGTTTCAGTGAGGGTCTGTGTGTGTGTGTGTGTGTGAGAGAGAGAGAGAGAGAGAGAGAGAGAGAGAGAGAGAGAGAAGAGAGTGTGTTAGGGAGAACTAGTGGAGATATACTTGTCTCAAATATAAACAAATGTCTCTGAGGTACAAAATAACTCCAGACAGACAAGGTCATATCTGGTTGTGACATCTGGATGGACATTTTGAGGTTGTATATACAGAGACATGAACAAGAAAAGGCAAGGTAATTTAAATGTGGTTTGAGTTTTCTCTAGCACTGGCTCTCATATTGACTCTGGTCCTTGGGCAAAGGTGTAAGTTGGTAGCTCCTCAGAGCAAGGCATTTTCCCCAGTTGGGACACTGGTAAGCAAGCATGTTCTTCTTTTTCTTTTCTCTCCGTGTGCACGTGTGTGTGTGTGTGTGTGTGTGTGTGTGTTACATACTACATACATGAATGTGCCTGTGTGTGTATACACAGAGGCCAGAGGTTGATGACAGGGTATCTCTTACTTCTCACCTTACTTTTCTGAGCCTGGAACTACCACAGCAGGGAGGCTAGCTGGCCAGCAAAGCCCTGGTATCTGGCCAGCAAAGCCCTGGTATCTGATTGTCTCCATCCTTTAGCACTGGGGTTATAGATCCCTATGACTTTTTTGTGGGTGCTGAGAATCCAAACTTGGACCCTGGAGCTTATAGGGTAAGCTTGTTATCCCCTGAGCTATTGTCCCAGCCCAGGTCTTTGTTTGTTTGTTTGTTTTCTCTTCTTGATGAAACAAATGGAAAAAAAAAATCTTATTTCAGCATAGTAACTTCACTGTCTCTCCTTCCCAGCCAATTCCACCTATTGGAAGTACTTGGAAATACTTTTCCCAATAATGTTGTTCTTTGGAGGAAAACCAAAACTAGCAATAGGAAATGGTAGTAGTTGCTAGTTTTAATGTTTTTAACATTAGTTGATAGCCAACGGGTAAGACCATGATCTATTCCCGTCCAACATGGTCTTTCAATGCTGCTACCTGCCTATCTGCCTTACCAATGCTTTCTAAGATCTTACTCTGGGGCTAGTGGGGGAAGGCTATGTAAGCATGTATTCTGGGTCTCAGGAAAGGCAAAACTCAGATCATTCTTACCCAGCAGAAAACAAAGTCCATGGTTTCACATCCTTCAAGCACAGGTGTGAGTTATGGACGGGGGACCTAGAGGGCATTGGGACAGCTACTAATGGGAAGGAGGGACTGGAAAATCCACACAGCAAAGGGAAACCATCCCACAATTGCCTGCAGTTTTTCAGGAAGCTGAGAGGCCCTACTGGGGGCCTGATTAGCAAAATGGCCCTGGCAAGGGGCAGCTGAGGTAAGCAGTGGTCACACCTGTCTAAAGAGGCACTAAGAAGAGCTCTAGGCAGCTCTCACCACATACACAGTTGCCTACTTCCATGGCAGGGCTTTTTGCAAGAGCAGCCAGAAAAATCAAACTGTATGGGAGATTACCTCATTCTAAATGTCAATTAATTCATAGTTTTCAAGCCTACATTATAAAATTTGTTCTGCTGAGTCAGTTAGTCATTATAAGTCAAGTGGCTTTTGCTTCTTCACCTTTTAGACGCTTTATCATATCCGACAAATCCAGAGGAGCCCGGATACAACATATGGGGCTACAAAGAATGCCTCTTAGTTGCTTAGTAAACAAATGTGGATTTCCAGATGAGCATGGCGTTGGGGGATTTTATGCAGATTTGTGTAATCTCCTACATAAATCTGATGCTTTCTGATTAGAACTCCATCCTGAGGTAGATGTTCTGAGGGAACTTGGATTTGTTTGCCTTTCACCCAAGACTCTTGCAGCCATCTGTCCATTGGATAAATTCGTTGATGTGTGAAAAGAACTTCAAATTCAACACGACCCACACAGGCCCTGGGCTCTGATAAGTAACAGTTCTCAACCTCAACCACTAAAGAATCAAAATGTCTATATTCTGCCTCTATTCTCCTATTCTTGGCATAGGACATCAATATTCTTCTAACTATGTCACCCAACATTTCAGAGTTATTCTAGATTCCAGCTATATTAGTGCTTTATCTGGGATGCACACAGGTTTAAGACACATCTCCAACAATGCCTCTGAGAAACAATCTTGGCACAGCAATGGTACCTGACCTCTTTCTCTGCTGCTAAAGGTACTGGTAATTTAGAACATGGACTCCTTGTGAATAGCAGCTTTACATGTGTAGATGAAGAAGATACACCCTTGTCTTCTCCCAAGCAAGACAACATAAAATGGCGACCCCATGTCCCCTACAAGGGGTCCTGATGGTTTTCTTTTTTTCTAGACCCTTATCTTCTGGTTTCATCTTTTATTTGGCCCTGTACCAACCTGCTCAGTATCACACTGATACCATTTTTCAGGGTTCAGAGGTTAGAGTGCACAGGGAAACATGTTTGAAGTTAAGGGACTGGGAAGTGGGAGGTAGGAAAGGACAGAATCCCTCTTCATGCCATTATGTGTTCTCCAAAGGCAACACATTTACCTTCATGGTCTTCCTTGAACTGGACTAACTCTTTTAGAAGTCTTGGAGGCTGTCTACCTGAACAGTAGCAAAACTCAAGTTCCCTGCGGCACCTCTGACCCTGTCTCAGTGGTCCTAGCTTCAATGGTCCTTGTCTCAGTGGTCCCAGCCTCAGTGGTCCCTGTCTCAGTGGTCCCTGCTTCAGAGTCCAGTCAACAACACAGCCATGCATGGCATACATAAAAACAGTCATTTGTTGTCTGTGTAGCCAACCACACATCCCATGAATGTTTTGGAATGTAAATGAAGACTACATGCTAAAATGAGAACATGTTACTAACCTCAGATCATCCTTATCATTAAGAAGTAATCAAAGCAAATTAGAACTGTCTTTTGACACATAATGCCCAGGGAACAGTGAGTGTCATGTTCTTACCTCATGAGCATTTCAGCTAAACTCTTTGCATCTGGGGAAGAGAAAGCTGATATTAGTATAAGATCAATAACTCATAATCAACATTTACTTAGAAGAAATCAACTCATTATAACCAGCCCTCCAGTTACATGGCAAGCCATTTCAAGTGCAATTGTTTACCAGGGTTGCACTAATGACCAGGGGCTTTGTGGTTCCTTATTTCTTCTACTCTTTTATGGGTTTTATTTATAACAGAAAGATGCATTAGTATCCCACAGCCATAAAATTGCAGACATCTATTAAAGTTTTTATTACAAACTATTTGTTTGTCACTTCTAGAAAAACCCAGTTTTATTTTCAACAGTCAAAAAAATTAACATTTGGGGAAAAGTCATTTATGGAGAACAAACCCACTCTTTCCATTACCCAGGAATGACACGTACGTGACTTAGGTCCAATCTGGATCACATTAGAGCGGCTTTAGTGTAGAGCTCTGTGGCCCCCAGGTTGGTCACTGAGTTTTACAAGCTTTGGATGTTTTATTTTAAACTCAGAAATAAAGCTTTATTGTACACCCCCTGCTCCCCTGCCGGCCAGTACACTGTTTATGGAGACCTGGTTATCACCCCTGACACAAGGAAACAAATCTCAAAATACTGTAGGACAGATCGACTTATTTGGTAACACTATTTAGAGATGCTCGCTTCCCTTAAAATATGATTTATGCTTTTTTACACATTCAATCCTGGCAAAAGTGAAGTTTCCTTTCCTGGAACACTGAAACCTTTTTTTTTTTCCTTTTAATTTCTTTCTTTGCTCTAAGACTTCATGTTAGGGATCCTGCTCAAGGAGCAGAAGTTTCTGGAAATGAATTTATTTAATGGTGTGTGGCTCCATACTGAAGGAACGCCTATGTAGGGACATTTCCACCTCCTTCTCTCGGGCTGTGATTTGCCTGTTATGTCTCATGTGTGGGAAGACATGGAGACAACCTCAGGTCAATTTCTTATCACCCGGAACCCCAAAGACCAGAAAGCTTGTTCTAGAAGCCACCAGGTCATGCCTATTCCCGTTGGCAGCCTCAACATGGTGCACAGATGGGTTCAGTCTAGAAGACAAAACTGGCCCCCTCTATTCCACCCACATGGAGAAACACAGGAAGCAAAATAGCACTGAATCTCTCAGCTCGTGTCTTTATATTTGTCTGTGAAGATGAAGTAAATAGCCCGAGTCTCTTCTCTTCCTGAATGATTTAACACGTACAAAGTAAATATATCTATGGAATGCCAGAAGCTGGGATTAATTAGCTCCATGAAACACCCAACAGGGGCTAGTACAATATGCTAAGAAAGAGGACCAAACTTAACACTTGTCTTCAACTTACACTGGGCTCGTAAATCTGAGATACCCAACCCCTACACTTGGCCATATACTGTGTCTTTGCTTCAGGTCAGCCTCAGCACTCCCTGGGGGCTTCTCAGGATGATGGGTAGGTGTCTTGGGCTCCACAAAGGACAATAGAATTCCCAAGTGTTCATCTAACTGCAGAGGTCTTGACTGGCCTCTTTCTCAGGCTCAGATCACTTCAGGATTTAGCTCCAAAGCCATGTCAGTCAACCCTGCCTATATCGACCTTTGAGAACAGATGTCTTCCTTCTGTTTGAGCTACCATGCCCTGCTTCCAACTCAGCTGATAATTTGAGGGAAGTTGTGCTAGTTGGAATTCCTTCTTTCTACAAGCTCCCTGGAACTAAGCTGAGTAGTTTGGAGTTTGGATGGCCTGAGTAGGGTAGCATGACCCTGGAGCATGCTCTAAGGATCTGTATCATACCATGCTTCTTAGGAGTGCAGGTTAAGTCCCTCTTAGTATTACTATGTGGCATTTAGAGATGAGGAGAGTGAGTTGTGAATATGTCCAGTGGTGAGAGGTCTGTCCAGTGTTTACAGCACGGACAATTTCTTTGCTGTTTTAGTGGTCCTTGATACCTGGAGCAGAATGAGAGTCAGACCCTGAGGGGTACCAAGGAACAGACACCTGGCCTCAGCAGGGTAAGGGAAATTATCTAAGGATAGTGGTGTATCAGGATGGGCCAATCTCAGGAGCTAGGGAGACTGATCTGTTTAGAAGAGACTTGGAACTTGAGGGGTTAGAATTGGTGGGCCATGCGCTCCACAGAAAATTTACAGGCACTGGAATAATGTGTGTGTTCAGGAAAGGACAGCTCTGTTTTACTCAATAGAGAGTTCGCTTGCATGGTGATGGATGAGGGTGGCCCCAACATCATAGAGGTGACTAGTGTGGTCTGAAAACTGTTACCTGGCTAAGATGAGGGGGATGCTGCTTGCAAACATGGTGGTAGAGGGTCGGGGGGGGGGGCAGACCCCAGCATTCATCATGTCTCTTACTCAGAAGGTTTAGACAGGAAGTTGGGTACAATGTTCTGCTACCAGCTTCCTACGGGGGTCCAGGTGAGAATCTGTGAGCACTGGGTTAAGAATTCCAGTAGTTTGGGGTTGCAAATGATAGTGTTATGTGATGTTGCCTTTGGAGATAAATTGAAAAAAAAAAAAAATCAGAGCTCTACCAGTTGTGATAGGGTGGGGACTGCATGGAATTCAGAGAAAGGCTAGAATTGGGGTGCACAGGATGAGACCAGAGTCTGGTAGGATATGGAGAGCTGGGGGACCTGTTTTAAAGCTAGAAGGTGTTAGGTGAGGCTGTTTAGAGACTGGCTAAGAGTCACATTAGGGAGGGATCTGAGCAGAGATGAGACTTGGAGCATTGTTCACGTTCACATAGGGAGGGGTGAAGAGCCGGAGGCACATCTCAGACATGCTTTCATTTAGGGGAAGGAGTGTTTCTGGAGCAAGTGAGTACATTTTAATAGTTCTGGAATATAGGATCTCTAATGGTGACGGAGGCTTTCAAATTAGCTTCCTTAATGAAATTTAGGATCCTTTCCCTCGGGCCTCAGGCAGCTATCGCAATATGTGCTACCTTTAGCGGGTCCAGAGCTGGGGTTGCGGGCCACCACAGTGGCTGTCCGCTGCCGTCTTACACCAAATGCCCCTTAAGTTCTAGGACACCCAGGGTGAGTTGTTCTCCCCCTGCAACACATATTCTCATAGAGCTTTATGTTGTTGGTTTTTTCTAGCTCAGACACCAACACTAGGTGATTCCTGCTCCAAGCTGGGCTTTCCATTCCCTAAAGAAGCAGCACCGAGAAGGACACTTGACTTGCCCTGTGCTTCCCTGGGCCACCCTTGCGATGGATGCTCTCAAAGGGACTCCTGCCGAGGAGCTCTTCAGCACAGTGTTGCTCAATGGGAGCTTCCATGGTGACTCCAACACATTTTCCATTCTACACTGCCCCACCCCCAAACCCCGAACTTGCAACTTCTCCAAGTTCCTCCTGTTCCGCAGCTATGGGTTCTCTCTGCTCCCTCCTGGATCCAGCAGCAATTGACACCAGAGCTCTTCTAGTTGCCTACAGCTGAATCTTCCCACGTGCCCACCCATTTAAATGCCTATATTCTTTTTCTTCTTCTTCCTCTTTATCTCTTGAGTACAGCCCAGTCCGTAAGTAGGGAAGTGGCCCAGAGACTTTTTCAGGGCACTCTTTTGTTGCTGTTTTGAGATAGGGTCTTGCTATATGGCCCAGGCTTGGTTCAGACTCCTGATCTTGCCTTGGGCCTTTCCAGTGCTGGGATCCCAGGTGGGTACCCTCTCACCTGGCTTTCTGAACCTACAGCTTTCCCCTCTGGTACTACAATTCTTGATGCACTTTCTACCTATCCATAGTGATGGGACCATCAGGATCCATCATCCACAAGCCACTCAGATGGTATCACCACTCCCGTGTCTGGGTTGAGTGTTCCCTTCTTGAGTTTAAATGCTCTAAAATTCTCAAGTACTTCTCAGAGGGCCTGATTTCTACTTAATTTCCTACTTAGGACTCTCTTTTATGAAAAGCTTGGGGTTTCATAGTGTCCTTTATTCAACCAGCCTGAGTACAGACACTGGCAGGATTTTTAATTTTTTTTTTATTCTCTTCCTACACACTTATGAGAGTACCATATCCATTACTGAAGTTGAAAATGAATTTTTACAACTTCTATAGAAGACTTTACATTTCTACTGGTTGAATTTTATCTTCTTGGCTGCAGCCTTTCAAAGTCTCATGATCTCTGGATTCTTCTTTCTGATTCCTGCCTTCATTCCCACCTGTGTGAACCTCGTACCACAGTTTGCTTAGCCTTTCACAGGGCTCATCACAACTTGCTTATCAATCAGCCCTGTCAAAACAGAGTGGGTCTGCCCAGACTTCTGCTGGCTCCTTTCTTAAGCTTATATTAACTTACTTCAAACTAGAAGGCTCTGAATTAATTAATTTTTGAATGGGTGGATATTGCCTATCACCTAGCATCTCTCATTGGCCTTTGATTAGTCTAAGGTTATCCACAAAAATTTGGGGATTATGTATGGGAAGGTCTTTGCTTTGAAACTTCAAATGGTCTCAGAACTGGAAGCCTGTGGTGACCCTATTCCCGATCTTTTCAGTGGCAGGAGTGGGGAGTCTTCAGTGAAATATCATAGATTAATTGATATCTATATTTTGCTCATTGTCTTTTGGGACATGTTTTATGTCAACTCTAGAAAACCAACTCCCTCCCCACAACCTTGCCTACTGCAAAGGTTTGGGGAAAAATAGCAAGCTAATCAGGGCTCCGGTAATTGTTAAACATTTTGAGCTTTCCCTGTCTCTGTCTCATCTCATTTGATTTCCTTCTTTCCTTTCCTTTTAATTCCCTTCCCTCCCTCCATTTCCTCCTTTTTATAATCCCTGGTCCTGCTGTTCTGGTTCAAATAGCTCTCCTCCTGCCGCACACCAGAGCAGAGCAGATGTTGAGTGGCTTTCCTTCCACCTGCCATCTGTTCTGTGAGAACATCACCCAGAGCTCAGCTCTTCCTGCTCAAACACAGCCAAGCAGGCCTGGGCATAGTTTTCTACATTTTCACATATTTCAGACATAGACATAGACTGGGTGACATATCTCCTGAAGTCCGTGGCCACTTCTGCACACTCCTCTTGTCTCCTCTCATATTCTGTTGGGTAAGTAGTGATAGAGAAAGTCCACCAGGCTGGTCTGGCAACAGAGTATTTTCCAGCTCCCAAATGATACAGGGAAGACTAGAAGACAATGACAGAGATCACGGTGACCAGGTGTCACGGGTCATCTGCTTGTGGGGAACAGTTTCATGTGTGTGGTGTGGTGGAGAACTATGAGGGTCTGGCAGTAGGCAGGGAGCCATGTGGCTGAGTATATGATACTGGCTGGCTTCCAAGTAGTCAATGGCAAAAGTACTCTGGGAGAGGTATGGTAGATATTCAAGTCACAAATTATATATCAATGTGTCAATAAAATTAGGGATCATATGACAAAGAGTGATGAGGTAAAAAATGAATTAACCCAGGGTTTTTGAAGATGGGAATGACATTTATTATATGCCTTTGATAGCATGCTCACTTCTTCTGACTCCATGAGTCATTGCTAGTCATTAAAACCTTACTTGTGCTTACCCTGACAGCCTGTCTCTTATTTGCATATATTTGCATATGCCAAGTTTCTTGGGAGGATGGGGGTTGGAACAGTGACCTGGGCTCTCTTCTTCCCTTTTCTCAATGTTACTTTGGAAACATTTATCTTTCCAGCCTTTAGTTTTCAAGTCTACAATATGGACAATGCAAAGCTCACACCCTATCAGGACCCCTGGTGCTGAGAGACTAAAACAGGACTATGGGAGCTCGTTCTAGAGGTATGCAGTTCTGACAGTCTAGGAGAGCTATACCAGGTGCTTCAGGAACATCACAGCTTGGTCTTGTTCAGTATTTACATATTAAATACTGAAGACCATTGCTCTCCTCCTGGTTCTGCGAATATGTGAAAGAGTATACCAGTGGGTGTGTATGGTGTCATGGAGTGCTCCATCCAGGCTCTTGCCTGCAACCTAGCAAGGCTTTCTTACAAGGCTAAGCAGCTTTAAAAACATATAAATGGTTCAGAGAAAGAGAGAGAGAGAGAGAGAGAGAGAGAGAGAGAGAGACAGACAGACAGACAGACAGACAGACACAGACAGGTACACACACACACACACAGACAGAGAGAGACATACAGATACACACAGACACACACAGACAGGTACACACAGACACACACAGACAGAGAGAGACATACAGATACACACACACACATACACACACACACACACACACACACACACACACACACACACACACACACAGAGTGCTGGCATTCATAGTCTCTGGTCTATGTTTGCTCGTCTAAAGCTCTTGAGGAAAATGGCATGTGCTTAGACTAACCTCTGCTGTGAAGTCACCTGTACCCCCCAAGAGCAAAAAAGGAAACCATCTATGGACAACAGATCCCACTTTGCTGCTCCCCTCACCAAAAGCTTCTATCTGAAGGCTCCCCACTGTCAGCCCTACTTCTCTCTGAGACAGGAAAGGATATTATAAAGCAGCTATTTTTTGCAATGGCTGTAAACCTGCATTTAGGTTTTTTTTTTTACAAGATTCCAGCCAGAACTTCCAATCACCTCATGCTTGCATGGAAGAAGATTTTAAAGCTAAGGAGAAATAAATGTCCTCAGAGACAGACATCCATGCTCGTGACCCAAGAAAATTGGAAGAGCAAACAAGGGCAGGGCAGAGCATCCTGGCAAGCCAGGCAAAGCTCCAGAGACAGCCGGGCATTCATAGTGCCTGTCCTGGACTGCCCATTCTTGTGTTCAGCTCACCAGCTGCCCTTGCTCCACCTCCATCTCATCCCACTGCTTACTTGTTCTGCACAACCTCACACAGAAACTCAGCTCTACCCATTTCTGCTCTGACAACTGTAGGGAAGAGGAGAGAAAGAAAGGGAAAGGATAGGAGGCAGGGGGTGGAGTGAAGGAAGAGAGGCTGAAAGAAGAGAGAGAAGGAAGGACTGGAGGAAGACAGAAGATAAAACAAGTTTTCATAGTAAAGGATACTGATTGTGTGTGTGTGTGTGTGTGTGTGTGTGCATGCACACACACACATGAAAGTGTGCCCTGAGTGCTAGCTCTAAGGTACAAGTACATGCATGTGTGTGCACGTGTGTGCACATGTGTGCATGTGTGTACATGTATTATGAAGCTTGAAGAAGCTCTTAGGGTTTGCTTCTCAGTCACTATTCATCTGTCCATCATTTTCTCTTGAGGTCTGGTTTTTCACGGGCTGGAGCTTGACCAGAAGGGTGGCTGTTCACTGAGTCCCAGGAATCTGCCTGTTCCCACCTCCGCAGTGCCAGGATTATTGTCATTTTTTAAAAAAATGTAGCATCTGGGGATCCAACTGAGGTCCCCATGCTTCTGAAGTGGGTACTGAACTGAACATCCCTCAGTCCTGATGCTGTATTTTTCAACCACTGTTTATTGGCTTGGCATTGAGCCTCCCGAGGCTAACCACCTCTGTGTTCTTTCTCTTTCCTGGGGGTTCTGCACTCCAGTGTGGGGGCATATTTATCTTCCCTCCTTCCTCAAGTGTAAGTGCCAGTGTGCTCTGAGGTTCACATTCCTGGCTGAGCTCAGTAGAGTTCAAGTTGCTTTTTGGTTTTAGAAATGGGGAGAACTTTTGGTTCTTTAGAGAGGAGAAACAAGTCAGGAGAGTTAAGAAAATGGAAAGGATTCCCCACAGCCCACCCACCCACAGAGTCTTTGCCTTGTAAACCAGGAGCCCAGATTCTCTTGGGAAATGGCCACCCGGCACTGGTCAGTTTGGAAATAATTGTTTATTTTGAATCATGTTTGAAATCATGACTATCTCTTGTTTTAAGGGGAGAAGGGTGTTTTGTTAGAGAAATGGGGTCAGATTGCTACAAGGCAAATGGATCACTATGCTTATCTTACTTGAGATAGAGTTCTTGTCTTGGCACTGCCAGTTGACCCCTGCTTTGAGGCACCAGAACAGGCTTTCAGTCCCTTGGGAAAACTCCTCCTAAAGGACACAGCTTTTACCAATATTGGAGTAGAGCACTAGACTTGGGGATCAAATTTTTATTAGGTTGGGGATGCTGGGATGCTGGGTCCAGCTGGTGACTCATTTGTAGTTCAAAGTATCAAGATGTTGGGGAAAACCAGGGCATCATTAAAAGCAAGATGCAGCTTTCTGAAGTCCTGAATAAGGATATAGTTTTTTTTTTTTTTTAAATCAAGTACTTGAAGACAATTTAGAAGGTCGCTCTGCTCTAAATTTAGTTAGTCCTCAGGAAGGGAGAATATAGGCTGGCGGAGCTGCTCCAGTCCCACTTTCTTTCATGTTGCTTTTGCATAAAAGAATATTACCTTGTACTCCTTGACTAGGTTGTTCCTCCACACAGCATGGGGTGGCATTTGTGTAAATATTTTAGTTGTGTCCAACTTCAGACAGTACCACTAAAGAAGGGTCTGAACTTGGCCTCGCATAACCTTAAGCACATCTACCAGGTACTCTATTTTTTTCCTTATTCAAATTGCTTACCCCATTTTCAATCCTGCTAAGAGGATGTTCAAGCAGCGTACCATGTGTTCCTAGAAATGGTGACCTTATTTTGGGCAATTCTTCCCACCAATTCTGTAAACCTATGGGAACTGGTTTGAATGTAGGCACAGGACCTAGGTCTTATGGGAGGCAGCTTTTAATTGAAGGGCATTATTAATGAAGTCTGAGGGTTAATAGACATTCATGACTTCAAACCTTGGCTTCAGACCTCCCTGAGTTGGATATGTTTTATGCTATTAATAGACATTTCAAAGGGGTAGGTGCCTTGTAGGTCTCTCTGGGGACTGGTCTGGCATTCCATGATTCTTTCTGTGCACCCATAACTTATTCTGTCTTTTAAGACAGCACTTCTCAGGGTTACAGAGAGATGAGTATGTCCTCTAATGTAACCCTTGATCTAGCACTTCCAGAGGATCACTATCTACAGCTCTAGATGGGATCTTAGGGATCTTTTGATTCCTAGGATCTTGTCAAACTCGTGTGATCAAAAATAATGAGTAATAAGAAAATGCTGCTATTTTTAAAAACATTATATGTGACCCATGGTAGACAACCACTAGTAGTTTGCTAAATTAAATCCATCTCAGAAAGTGGTGGGGCTCTCCTCTTCTGTCAGACTCTTCATTTTAGAAGCCTTTATCATGCGCCTATAAAATACAAGAGTGTTGGTACCCTTGTGTTCTTCTCTTGAATTCTTTGCTCTTTAGCATCTCATGAGACTACATCCTGTCTCTCTTGTTGCTTCCCTGTAGAAACCTTCCTATTGGCTTTTCCTTTTCTTCTACACAATGGAAACAAAACCACTTCAGGGAGTGAGATCCTCAGTTGTGGTAGATTGCTCCCCTTAGAAGTCCAACTACAAACCAGCCATCTAGACATAGAGATACTAGCAATAAAATGTTAATCCCAGAATCTTCCCTGAACATAGCCCTTGTAAAGCAACAACGAGAGGGCCAAGGGACTGGTGAGAAGGAAAACCTGAAATGCTGTGGGTCTTCTATCATTGTGACCTGTTAGCAAGACCTTTTGTCAGAAAAGTTCTTGCCAGGAAAAGGCAGTATTGGGTATTGAGGTCTAAGTACAGCAATGAAAATAAAACAGTAGTTGAGGAAGACAGATAAGGTGTGGGGAGGGGTTGGCTACAGCCCTGAGAAGTCCTGCCCCATTAGTTCATCCATCAGCTGCCACACTCATGTGTGTCCTCACATGCCGTCAGTAAGACGCTTTGACGGTTGGTGTGAAGCTTCTCAGGCAAATCACAGCCTTCTCTGTGGAACTAGTTTGGCATGACTGTCTACATGAGGACTGTCACTTGATACCTCAAAGACAATGACCCTGATGTTTATTTGAGTTTATGGTCAAAGGAGATTATCAAAATGTCCACTTGATACTCTAGTGACAAACACTCAGTGCAAGGCAACTCAATCCTCTTTCTCTTGAGTTTCTCCACACATGGCGTGTTGTTCTATTTTTATGCTAGGCTCTCATTCTTCTCCCATTTGGGACTCATCCGTCTCTCCTTCATGTGGCTCTAGGATTTGTCTGAAGCCCTGTTTTAGCATGCGTGACCTGCTAGATGCTGAGGAGTGTGCATCTCAGTGGTACTTAGAATCCAGGGAGCACATTCCCTTTATCTTTGTGAAGAATCTAGCAGAGTGCTTAGGTTACCCACAAACTCGAAATGCAACTGGTTAAGGTAGTTTAGGGAGGATATCTTGATGAGACTAGAAGAGGACTCATCTGAATTTCTGGGCTCTGGAATATTTAATGGAAAGACAAACGGTGGGCTTAAAGAGACTTCAGAACTTTTAATTTGTTGGCAAAGTGAGAGGAATTGAAAATGTCAAAGTATGAGGGTCACCTACCAGGAGATTTCTAGAGGGTGATGATGGTCCAGACAGCACCATACCTAGTTGTGCTAATGGGATCATGGTTAGCTTAAGCAGTTACAGATGAAATCAAGGTTTTCTAAGTATGGAAGCAATATGGGGGTATATCGGTGTGCATGGGGAGATGTTTCAAGGCTTACTCCTTAAATGTAACTCTGAAGGATACACATACACAAGTGTGTGTGTGTGTGTGTGTGTGTGTGTGTGTGTGTGTGTGTATAGGTAACACTGCTCCACCACACTGTCTTGATATTGAAACACAAATACCCCTGGGTACCCTTGGCCAAATAATGGGTTGGTTGAAGACCTGATAAGTGGAAAGTACAGAATGCTTCCTTCCCAGAGTTCCTTATCTGAAGTTCCTTGCACTGCAGAGCAAGGGCCGTTGTTCAGAAACTGTGAAGCCTCATCACCAGAACCACGAAGAGTCAGACACTGGAGAAATGGAATCTATTCACACTGGGCCCCTCCTCTTCTACTCTGTTCTGCTGCCTTGCCACGCTCTACCTCAACCACAAGCCCCTATCTCTGCTTCCAGGCAACATCATTTGCAGAACAAATCTCAAAGCTTCTTTTTTTTTTTTTTTTTTGCTAAAGCCATAATTGGTGGCTTTACTGGAACCACTGAAAATCAAACAGAGCAGGCTTAAAAGACCCATGAGAAATTAATTTTCTTTGTCTGCCAATATTGAGGATTTAGGGGACTTGTTTAGGGGGCTGCTTGTGCTCTGTTTCTGGCTCTGTGTGATTGAATGCTTTATTGCCACTCCCCTCCCCCAGAGCTCCAAAGTCCTGCAGGGCCCACATCAGCACCAAATCATAGTGGGCAGAACAGGCTCCTAGAGAACACGTCCTTCCTCGGTGGGTGTCCTCCAGCTAACCTTTCTTCATGGGGGTACGGGGCAGACTCAGGAGCCTACCTCTCAGCCTCTTCAGCCTCTGCTCTCGCCGTCTCCTCCGCACAACCAGCAGAAGCACAAAGAGCAGTAGAACCCCGACCAGGATGCAGGAGATGGTCACGAGGATCTTGAGCCCTTCGTTGGTTGTCAGCCCTTCTTCGCTTTGGACAACTGACTTAATGAGTGGAGGGATTGTACCTGAAAGCAGGGCCACGATGTTAGATGGCTATTAATGGCGACGGCGTGGTGGAGTTTTTAGGGATGATGGGTTACAGAGAGACCGCACGGTGTGATCCAGGGGTGTCTGTGTGATGAGAAATGAGAGGACCAGCTCCCTGAATCTCTGTGGGCTGACTTTCTCAACTTTCCCTTCGCCCAAACTTACAACTCACCCTAGCACATCTTTGTAAAGGACTTCGCTTTGTTTGTTTGTTTGTTTGTTTGTTTTTGGTAGAACATTCTAAGATGCCACCCTCTGACAGTATGGTGCCTGGGCTCAGGGCTCACAAAAGCTACCTGGATTCACCTGAAATCCAATGCCCACTTGGCTGTCAATCATGGTGCTTTTGCTAAAGGCTCTTTGAACACTGCCTATGAAAGGAAGAACAATAGATTTGTCAGCTGGACAGAAGACCCCCTTTGGGGAGGATGTAGGGTTCCTGAGCCTAAAGAAGCATAGACGACCTTTTTGTTCTTTTGATTTTTCTCTTGATTTCAACCCCAGTTTCACAGCTGCTTTTTAAAATTCCCAGTTTAGGGTAGAAGGAGCGAAGGGCAACATTTCAAAGGGGGGGGGTCTATCTAGGTCACCGAAAAGCGTGTCGCTGGCGGGGGCCTTGTTATTATGCTACAAAACTTAGGTTATTTGGAGCGGTAAGAAACAAAATAGAAGTTGACTGAACTCTGGGCTGCTAAGATGCTTTCCACCCTGAGGCTGAACACAAGGGTGCAGACATCTGTGATTTTTACAATCGTCCATTACATAAGCGGTTCCATTCCCACTGTCTTTTCTATGCAGACTAGAAAGCTAGGGCTTAAGGGGAAAAAATATATATGTATATATATTATCCCAAGAGCAAAAAGATGATCTTGTTTAGTAACTGGAGCCATGAAAATGCAACCCCTGCCCTTCTCTGACCTCTGCTGGAGCTAAGCAGAGTGAGTTCTTTTAGTATCACAGCATCTTGGGAAGCAAACCCAAGCCTACAGATATCCAGACTCCAAGAAAGAGGCACAGAATCGGTGCTTGAGGCTGGTCTGTGAACAGGACACCATAAGGACACACAGAAAGTTTTGGTGAAGGAAATAGAGGTGATTCAGATAAAGAGGTGGGAGCTGAGAATCTGCCTGAAGTGACTATCAGGGTGGTTTTGTTTCAATGTGTGTTTTTCCTAATATGAAAACAAGCACAGTGGCCAAAGAGATACTAAAGCCACACGGCCATGGTATGGACTAGATAGGTCTACCACCTTTTTCAAAAACAAATATGTACTCTTACATCTCTGTGCCATGAAATTATTTCAGATTTCAGGAAAGAGAATCACACACACATACACACCTTCCTAATATGGTTCTGAGTGAAGTGAGAACATTGAACATTGTCTCAGAAGCTGAATAATTAAAGTCTGAAGACTATCTGGGACATGACCAGGTGTCAACGTGCCACCCATGTGTGGCAAGCTCTCTGTCAGGCCTGGGTCCAGAGTATAGGTGTCCAAAGTGACACATACACTGACTGTCCAACTGGGCATGTGCTTGTAGGGGGCTTGGGTGAAGCATTTAAATGCACTTGATAGAAGATGGTCTTAGCCTTTCATTTTGTAAGAACAGACAATCAGGCACCTTTGGTGGAAAACCTTAGATATGAATGTAGCTCTGCTTGTGCATGATTCTTAGGACAAAGACTTCTCTAAATAAACCACACACACAAAACAGAGAGAGGCCATGTAAGAGGGGCCTGGACCCTTGAAGAGGAGAGGCAGCTGCTGTCCAAGAGCCAGGGCTTTACAACAGCCCATTGGGTAGAGCCCAATACCAGAAGGACTTCTCTTGGAAGTACTTCCTACAGCCAAGAGTTCAGCTGCAGAGGCAAGAGGAATCTGATTCTATCTGAGATAGGCTTTAGAAGCAATGATTGTTGGCAAGAGATGGAAGCCAGAGGATTAACACGGTATGCCAGAGAGAGAAGCACAACTCAGGGCCTACCTGGGACCATAGTCCCTTTGGAGCAGTGCGAAATGGACAGAAGGCTGAGCGGGGAGCTTGTCCACAGCTCCAAACAGCTTGATGAGTCACTGTTGGTGATCAGAACTCAGAGCCTGTGGTTGCCTTTCCATAAGTGAGGGTTTCTGTGGGGCTACAGAAATCAGCATGGATGTGCTGTAAGGAAGACCCATTGGCTGATTGTTAAGATTGATCGGCTGCCTCAGCTTCATTGGGCTGGGTGTTGTTTAGGTACCCAAAATTTAAACGATTTAGTTGGGGCAGCAGAGATCAAGAGACTCCCTAGCTTTTAGGATGTGCATAAAGGTATGCATGCGTGTGAGCACGGGCCCAGCCTGACCCATCCCCCATTCTATCCCCCTCGGTGCCCCTGCTTCTGGTGAGACTAACCTAACTTCCCTTGCCAAGGAAAACTGCTGTGCACGTGCATTTTAAGGGTGTAATGAGAGCAAAAAGAAAGTTGTGTGGATTGGGATGGATGGGGAAGGGGTGGGAGACAACAAAAGCAGTGTTAGCTCACAGTCATCTGCAAAGCAACAGAACCATGAGGCAGAGTCCTTCAGCCCTGAGAGAAGCCACTCCTGGGAGTTCTAAGACTAAGACTCCCCAGGGTGTTCCCCTTAGTCTTCAGTCCCTTCACTCTAGACACACACTGGTAGTCATCTGTGTACAACGGACTAGGGAGCCCGCAGAGAGGGGACTGAGTGGCCCAAACCCTAAAGTGCTATGGAGGCACTGCTCACTCTGTGGTAATGATAAGTGTCTCGTAGGAGAGTGAATAGTATACGTGTGCACATCCCCGAGCCACAAACAGGAACGCCATGAAGCCGTGAGCTTACTGCCATCGTAGTTCAGCGTGGCGAAGTTGGCTTGCTTCTCCGCACAGCCGGCGCTGTTGCACACTCTCATCTGCAGTTCATACCACGTGGCTTCTTGCAGGTCATACAGAATGTAGGACTTGGAAAGGGAGGTCCGCTGAGCTGTGGTCCAGACCGTGGTCCCAAAGGGTCTGTATTCAAGAGTGAATGAGGTGATTGGACAGCCGCCGTCATTCCAGCCAATCAGATTCAGCCTCACTCGGGTGGTATTGATGCTGGCGAAGAGCTCCTGCTCCTTGGAGAACTGGGGTTCTGTGGGAGAGAACAGTGTCATTTGTGGGTACATGGATGGCCACAGCTGGTTCAGGTGTTTCCCCCTGGCTACTGTCTAGCCTTGCTCCTGCCCAGGCTGGATCACCAGTCACTCACAGCAGGAACAAAGCCTTGGGAACCAGTAAGTTTTCCTGACCACAAGCACTGGAGCCGGAATGGAGGTTGAATGGATACTGGCTATTTTTACACCGTGTAGAGTTCTCTGAAGTGGTTCACACACTGCAGTATATGGAGCTGAATAACTTCCCTTCCCATGTAGCTATAGAATGGGATTTGGGAAGTATCAGCAGTTCTCCTCTACTATCCAAACCCTTACTTAGTACAGTAGCCTCTGACTTAGTGGTGTTATTCTACACAGACCAAACTCTTATCTTGGTATCCAAAACTCAGGTGCTAGACCCAAACACCATCTCTCTCCTGCCATCTGGTTCTCCATTCCTGGTGGGAGTGGCACTTATAAGATCTCTCTTCTCCTTGCTACACAGATAGGGAGTCTCGTCTCTTAATTAGATAAGCGTCCTCTCTTCTTTCTGCCATTCCCAGCTGCACCCTTCACCTCTGGGAGCCACTTCCCCGGGCTTCATCTTGAACAACTTCTATTTCAGATAAAAACTTCAATTCATTTGGAAGTGTTAACCTATTAGCCAATTCATTTCCAGCCTCAAAACCTATGAGGACAGGTGCCCCATTTCATGGCTGCCCAGAGAGCACTCTTGTTGACACCCTTCAAAGGGCTTTCTTCTCTGAACTGTAAGTCAAAGGATGAGATTGGGAACTGGAACGTTCTGGAAGGTTCTGTCATCAGTCTTATTTCAGGAAACAGGAAAGCTCAAACACACAAAACCACTCAAATATTCACCGAGTCTTTCATGGTCCCGCCCCCTTCACTCAAGAAGACAAGGAAGGAAGGAAACAGCAGAAATCCTCACCTTTCCCCAGGGTTTTGGCTTCTATGATTTCACTTATGCGCCCGGGACCTACTCCATTTTGGGCAGTAAGGGTGAACTTATACCAAGTCCCACACTTTAGGTTTTCCAAGCGGTATGAACGCTCGCTGGGGCTGATGGGAAAGCTGCCCCACTGCTCACTGTTATCCTCGGAGTATTGCAGGATGTAGCCTGTAACGACCAGAAAGGTGTTCCAGTGAGCTGTCTCTGAAGAGGTAACAAGATGAGTGCTGTAATTCTGGGTGCCTTTAGAAGAGAATAACTCCACCTCTTCCTGATTCTGGGAGCTTCCTCTCAGAGGAAGAAGAAGTTCGGAGAAGGGGCAGGGTAAAGCGATTAGAGAATAACTTTAGCTTAGCCACACAAGACATTATTACTTATTACTATGGTTACATTGTTGCATGTGCATGGAAAGAAAGCCATGTCCATTAACACCATGTTGGATTTGATGAGTACCAAGCTGTCAGAGCATGTGTCTGAATCTGTGTGTATAGACTGAGAGGGGCTGTCTTGACAATGAGGACAGGAGTGAGCATAGCAGTCTTTGCCATTACCTCCTTCCTACATACAACTGTGGGGATATTTGCAATCACAGGGGAAAATGGGCTCTCAGGCCTGCAGCCATCCCCCCCCCCAAAAAGAAAAAGAAAAAGCCAGCAATAGGGTTTCTCCTCAGGGTGAATGGTTTGCTTGACACCTCATTTCTCATCTTTCCTTATAACCATTCTCTTCGTGGTATCTACTACCACTGACTATGTCCATATCAGACATTGCTTCAATTACCTTGCTTATGTCACATCACGCAATGCCACAAATGGTGCTCTGATCCCACAGTGCCGGGTGACAACAGGGCTTTAGAAGGTTGGTCAGGGATAAAGATGCAAACCACCTCAGTCTACAGTGCCCACTCCTTGTCCCGGTGTCCTTGAAACTATTTCTTACAATCTACATCATGTTTCTGGGGCCAGATGTGATCTCTCTGCTCTGCCCTTGTTTCCTAGACTGTCATCATGTGACTTATGCATGGTGTCAGGGCCCCGGGAATCTCTCCCTGGGGAATAACACAGACAGAGCATTTCTCATCTGCCATGCTGAAGAGGCTCCATGCCCCAAACCAGTGCCAATCAGATTCCCCAGGTACCTCCCTGGGGTATGGATCACTGACTGCTGCTACTGTTCATGTTGTTATCAGTATCCTCCACACTCTTCTCTCTGGCTCTCTAAAGTCACAGAAGCCACCTCCCGTGGCTGCTTTTGTGTTACTGAGCTCCCTCAGGATCAGCCAATCTCTGAGAAGATCTGCTTTCAGACTCCAGCCTCTACTCCATCTCACCTGGGGACTGGGCTTTGCTCTTCCTACCACTGAGACCACAATACCTAAGTGATCTGACCTCTGACCCCTGATTTCTGTTCCCCGATGCTGCTGGATTCTGTGACGTCAACACCTGTCAGTATAGGTGCCTGATTTATGATGTCCTTCAATGTTTTGGGCACCACTAAACATTTCAGTGACTTGGAAACTCTTCATCAGCCTAACCAGCTTCACTTCCAAGACCTTCTATGCTGGTGCTACCCAGGCCTCTCCCTGAGACAAATAAAATTCAAACTGTTTGGAATTTAGATCCTGGATCCCTTGAGACGCATTTTTTTTTCCACTAAGAATTTTATTCTCTCTCCCTCGTGTGAGGCCATTTGAAGCAGAAGCCCAGTTGCCTTGACTGGCACCCACACTTCACTCACTTGTCATAAACTTTGGTACCCTGTGACACACTCCTCTCCCCAGCTATCCAGCTTGCTTCTGATTATTGTAGTAATTGTGGCCACCATAATCTTGTGCTGTAGAGTGTCTGCAGCTGGGTCCTGGTGGCTTCTTGGCAACAGTGATTTTGCTTGTCTGCTAATGAGTCCCTGTGCCTTGCCCATGGCAGCCGTTTCAAAGCTGTCCCACGCTCCTCAAACCCACAGACGCAGCCTCACCCCTAATCATCAGCTATTTTTATAAAGTAACCTCACCTTATTCCTTCCTGACAAAAAAATAAAAAGGAAGAGTCTCCCTTCAGCCAACATCCCCAGCAACTAGATTTAGAAGATGGCCAAGTCCTGGCTGGTCGCAGTGTGATTTCTGGGGAGAGTGACTATTCTCAGAGTGGATGTATGGCTGAGAATAAAGCTAAAGGAGATGGGATGCCATGTTCCCAGAAGCCAGGAGCTGGCTGGGTGCTCCATGGCTCTACTCAGCAGTGTCTGAGTCTTTCCAGCTGTCCCCCCATCTTTTCTCCTCTCCTTCTGCCCTTGGAGCCCAAGCCCCTTCCTCTCTCACCTGCTCCATGAACTCTGTTGTGACTTGGCACTTGTTCTTGCCCACCTCCTCCATCGTTTCCCTTTCCTTGCTATGGATCAGTAAGATGGTGCCCTGCTCCACCCATGCATGACAGGATGACCAGGGTATCTTTTTGCTTCAGCCTCCCGCAGACCGTGCTACAATATTCTAAATTCAAAGTCTTCTTGCAGAAGGGTCATTTCCAGTCTGAACACCCTATACCCTGAGTTATGTGCGGGGACAGTAACTGGTGAATTGAAGGGATGGTGTAGCTCTGACAGAGTCTGGGAGATAATAACACCTGGTAGTTATAAGACTCAGTGTGCCATGCTTATTACAACTTAGTGACTTTCTTACATGACTCTGGGCAACTGGAAAGGAGGAAAGTTAATAAAAACGGAAACCAGCAAGATAAGTGTGGCTTCTAGTGAAGAAAACTAGGTGGTGTGGAGAAGCTTAGGTGTAGACAGAGAAAACTTCCAGAGAAGCAGGAACTTGGTTCTCCCTCCTCTCCCCTCCTCTTCCCTCCTCTTCCCTCCTCTCCCCTTCTCTTCCCTCCCTCTTATCCTTTTCTTTTTTCCTTTGTTTGTTAATAGCTCACTTTTGTATGAATGACCTGAGTTTCAAAGAACACCATAAATACAGATGTGTGCTCCAGATGCATGCGTAGATAATGGGGAAATAAATTCCTGAGGTGTTTGGGGAGAGAATAAACTATCATATGACAGTTATTTGACGAAGATGACCATTTTTTTTTTGGCCAATGGACAGTTCCACAGACGTGATTGTGAGTGACTCATCTCATTACCTCTAATGGAGCTACCCCCATTATCTCCAGGGAGCCAGGAGAGGGTGATGGAGGAGGATGTCGTCTTGGATACGGTGAGCCGAGGCTGATCTGGTGGAACTGGGGAGGAAACAGTTTGTAGAAAACAAGAATTAGTTTCTCACATCCTCAATCCTTGGTAACAGTCATTTACCAAATCACTGTAACAGCCATTGATTAAATACATGTTTTAAAGTTGCCAAAATAGGCAGTTCATTTCTGTCAAAATGTCTGTCTCATTGATGTCCCAGGCTAGTGAGGCAGAGTGTAGTGAATCTATGATTTAAGAAAAAGTCAACCACATTTCTACCTTGATTTACGTCTAATTCTTTTCCTCGCTATCCCTTGGATTCCTGAGTTGTCCATCTTGAATGTAAACTTTTATACTTACTAAGGACACAGGCATTAATTTACTCTGAACTCCAGCCAGGAAATTAGGTGGAAATGATTGACATGCCCATTTAGCTGATTTGTTTTTCCCAAGGGGGGAAAAAAGATGCAGCTAGTAGGAAGAATAATTAATACCATGCTGCAAGGCACTACACACACGCACATGTACACACACACACTCACAAACACAAGCATACACACATACACACACACACATATATACATACATGCATATACACAACCACATATACACATACAAGTATATATACACACACGTACTTGCATATGCAAACATGCAAACAAGTACATATGCACACATACATATATACAGACACATGTATACACACAGGCATATAACATACACCAAGGCTTTGAAAACCAGAGCTGCGACAGTGTTTGTGGCAATGTGGACTCAACCTTATGTAAGAACTGAGAGATATACATTGCTAAACAATGGCCTCAATTCAATTCTGCACAAAACACTACATAAACTCACAATCAGATCATTTCTGATTTAGAAAGCACATCATACAAAAGACCCTCTCTTCCTGCGAGTGAAGCCTGAGATGTCCCTGTGACCCAAAGCCCTGAAACACTGACCCATCTGCTTAGAAAAATAATGTAATGGTAGCTTTAGCAGTTCCCTGGAACTCTCCTGATTTCAATTAACTCAAAACCCAAAATTGATTTCACAGTATTTTTGGAACCTATGGTATTGCCCGCTTCCTGTTCGATCTCACCTGGAAGAGTATTGATTCTATTTTCATTTGCAGTAATCTATTAACATGACAACACCTGAATCTAAAGAAGTACATATTTTAATTTATTCTCTAATAAAATATCCCTCCTGCAATTAAATCTGAACCCGATAAATACCCATGTGGGTTTTGCATACTAATTTAATATTCCTTGAAGAGTGTTGTGTATATTTTGTGTATGGCAATAAATTACTAAGCATACACACATACTTGCATCAAATGCAAAGTATAACTATAAGCTTAGAGCTTTAGTCAATGAATCAATGACTAGCCGAGACTCTAAGCCTCTTGTCATGCTATTTAACTCTGTAGTTGATACAAGATATTTCATTGTTTATTGATTTAATTAGCAGACATAAATGATAACATTCAGAGAGCTCCTTTCCCTTAATGCTGTACTGGTCACACATGTGTGTGTAAACCATTCATAAATTGACCAAGAAGGACTTTTTCAGAGGTGCTCACAGACAGAAATAATAGACTAGACATCTTATATGTGAGGAAAAATAATGTGTCCTTTGAGTTGTTCAATTTATATTTTCCAAAATAAATATGCTGTTTTACAAAATGAAAATAACAATTTTTGAGTTGGCTTAATTTTGCTATCTGCATGTAAGGTACACATACTTAAAGATCATTTAAGAGGCACTGGGCTTTGTACCTTGTACTTGCAAATTTAATATGATCTCATCTGATCCCCAGTTGTTATTGGCAACACAGCTGTAATAGCCAGAGTCCTCTGCTTTCACCGTCCGAATGATGAAACTCCCATTGCTGAAGATGCTCCTGCGGCCATCAATCGTCACCAGGCTGGGTGTCCCGTTACTGCCTCACAGGAAGAAAAATGCACAGATTAGAGAAATTATAACCACATTAGCTGAGGTCACCAAGAAGCATCAAGCCTTTCTCTGGAGCAAACAGGAAATTGCAACCTCAATTATTTTTGCATTATGAAATAACTGTGCTCTGATTATGTGACCAAACCATTGACTAGCAGAGATTAAAAGAAAAATTATCATGCAGAAGGCTAGATCTGTGTCAATGGCCAGGAATCTTGTTAATTATTGGCCAAAAGCCATGACTATTGTCAAATCTAACATGTCTCTCCTTCCTCCCCCAGCTCTGGCTTTGGAGATTTTCTCCCAGTGGCAACTGTGTGACACTCTCTTTCTGGTAGAGGGGCCAGCTTGACAAAATCATGCATGGCAAACCAAATTTTGTGATCTCTTACAGACTTAAAATCAATTTAAAATCACAGTTCTTAATGAACTTGACATGCACAGGGTAAGATGGCATCTCGAGGGAGCATGGAGCTGACCCTCCTGTGAAGAGGTGTCTGTCATCATGACCTCTGGAGTCACTCCTAGGTAAGGCAGAGGGCCAGCTTGACCCAGGGAGCTTATGAATTTGCTTTGGATTAACCAACTTAAAATGCAATGAGAAAATTGCTTGCTGGGTCCAACCCATTATTTCGATCATTTATGCTTGTAAGTGCTTTTGTTTGAAAATAGGCACCCTTCTGAATCCGCTATTTTAAATCTCCATGACTATTAGTGGATGTTCAGCCTCTATTTATATCTTAATTTCTTCCCCTGCAAAGCGATAAAGCATGTTTAAGAGACACGTGAACAGGACTCATCATATCCTCTTTCCCTTCTCTTTTTGGTTTATTATTATAGTAATCAATATTGAGCATGGAGAACCAGCTTTTTCCGCTAGGCAAGTCCTAATGGGTTTCATTTCTTTTTCTCAAGTCAGGGTCTTGCTATGTAGCCCAGAATGTTGGCCTTGCAACTGGCAATGTTCCTGCTCTAGTCTCTCAAGTGCTGGATCTACATAAAACTGTGTTCTCTTACTTTACTTTAGTTCTGTGTTGGTGGGCAGAGGGGTGCACATGGTGTCAATAGGCTTTTGGATCCCCTCAGAACTGGAGTTACAGGCAGTTATGAGGCACTATCCAGTATCTCACAACTCATATGGGCTAGGAATAAAACTCAGGTCCCTTGCAAGGTCAGTACTGAGCCATCTCTCCAACCCCTGAATTCCATTACTTAAGTAAGTTCCTTCCCGGGGCTTATGCCTTAGGTTAGATTGTCCATTATCTCAAAAGAGAGGGAGAGGGAGAGGGAGAGGGAGAGGGAGAGGGAGAGGGAGAGGGAGAGGGAGAGAGCTAGTAAAGTTCCTGATAACTTGAGCACCTAGTCTCCATTCCCCAGTAATATAGAGCAAACTCCCACAGTGATGCTTAGTTGGTCTGGCTCCTTTCCTCACAAGTGTTTTCCTGAATTTTAGGGTCTGGATTAATAGAAGACTGATACACATACAGATGATCAAAACCACATGTTTTAAAGCAATTTCCCCTGATACAGTTGGCATGCTCAAAAGTAGGTGTGGACTGATTTTTCTGCCTCGTTTCAGTGGAGCGCTGGGTTTCTTCAGCTTCTATTACTATCATAAAGTAGGTGTTGGGATGTAGCTCAGTTGGTAGAGTGCTTGCCTAGCATACGTGAAGTGTTGGGTTTGACGCTTTGCACCAAATGTACTGGGCATGATGGTATATGCCTGTTATCCTAACACCATGAGAATGGAGGTGGGGGGACAGAAACTTAATATCACCCTTAATAATACACCATGAATTTGGAGCTAGCATGAACTACAAGAAACACTCTTTACACACCGATGTCCACAAGGCTGCTTGAGGTATTGGCTAAGGGCTCACTAAGAGGCATACATTGGGTTGCTGGTTACCTATCCTTCATCCATTTTACGGCAGGTGACGGGTCTCCAACAGCTTTACAAGGCAAGACAATGTCCTTCATCCATGGAGTAGTCACTGTCCCGCTGAACGTGAGGATCCGTGCAGGAGCTACAACACCAAAGAGAAGACTGTTTACACAGAGCCAAGGTGACCTCCCCAACAGAGCAGCCCCCCAGAGCTAATTAACACTGCAGCTGTCAATGCTATTCTCTGGCATCTGCCTTATAAGAGATCTGCCTTGTAAGGACATGCTCATGGCTGAAAGTCCCCACCTCAGCCTTTCTACTAACCAAATACGAGCAGTATATTAAACACTCGACATTCCATAAGCCAAGCAACTCCAAGCCGTGTTTTCTCTGAGTGTGATTATTTTTCAGAGCACTTTATGAAGCGATTTGTCTCGGCCCCCAAACTGCACATTAAAATATACTTTTAATATCTGAGAGAATAGACAACATAAAACATAAGGTCCAATGGCCAGAAGAAGTAAATCTGGATAAAAGCTATTTACCAGCTGTATGATACTTTGCCCGATTCCCCACATAGCTTGCTCTTTATATATATTAAGGAAAGGGGACCATTTTGTGGCCATTTGGCTTAGGACAGTGATTTATCCGATACCACTACCATCAGTGATTATCAGGACTGGTAGACACCAGGCCTTAGTTCTTCTGAGGAAAACAACCCCCACATGTGCCATCTACCAGGTACCACTTCCTAGTGCACAAACCCCAAGGCAGAGGCTGCTCTTCTTTATTTGAGCCAGCAGGCTTGCACATGCAATGGAGGCTAGGGGATGCAGAAAGGAGGGGCAGGTTCTCCTTGTAGGAGCTCAGCCTGGCTAGATTCAGGCATAGAGATCACAAGGAGGGAGCCTCTATTCGACTCTGGATCTACACAAAGTGGACCAGAGCTGCTGGGACCCCTGCATGGTTCAGAGCTTGGGAACTTATATTGGCAAAAGGAGAGGGCAGGGAAGCCCTGCTGTGACCCTGCCTCACTGCTGAGGTTTAGGAAGATGTGATTCCCATAGTCAATTCCCCCCCCCTCCCCCGCCCCTGGCTAAGTATCTTAAGTGTAGTGCCTTATGTATAATGGACATTTTAAATTATTACTTATTTGTTTGTTTAGTGGGATCAAGTTTGTGCCAGGGATCAAGTGCAGGGTCCTAAGCATACTAGGCTTCACCACTGAGCAGCATACTGCCACTCCTGTGACATATGACATACCACAATACTATCTCCCCTGATAGGTCCCACCCTATGGAAGGAGCCTGTTTTCAGCTGAGCCTTGTTTGACTTTGTAGTCACTCTGGCCATCAGAGACAGGAGGTGCCTGAAGGAATTCTTCCCATCCTATGTGTTTGTTTGTAGAGCCTCATTTATCCCACAGGACACTTTATAGACCATGTTTTCCCCGGACTCCACTGTTCTCTTGGTGTTAGGAGGTATGTGGATATCATGGTTAAAGAGTCCAATACACATGAACCCCTCCAGCTGTGTGGGTATCGTGGCTAAAGAGTCCAGTACATAAGAACTCCTCCAATTTACTTTTTAAACGATGTTTTACCTTCCTGTATTTGAATCTGTAGCATTTTCTTCCGTCCTCGCCATTTTAAAGCTGCCAATTTTTCAACTACCAAATCAATAAGAGCATTACCAAGCACTTGTGGAGGTAAAGTCAAAGCTTTGAATGATTGTTTTTGTTTTTGTAGGTTCCTTATACATGATAATGGAACTATCTTGCCAATCCAGAGTAAGAGGCATTGCTTATAGAACTTGAATTGTGAGTCATGGAAGCAGACTTATTGCAAAGGCTCATCTAGTTGGACTTTGGAAACTGACAGCAATCACCAGTAAGAACACTGTGGCTGTGCCTACTTCTGAAGGATGTATCTACTACCACAATGGGGCTAGGCAACAGACTGATACACAGGGATTTGTTCCTGGCTGGCTTGAGTCTCACTGCTACTTAAGGTTGTGTGTGTGTGTGTGTGGGGGGGTGCATTCTACAAATGAACCATGTGGTGTGGTGATTTGTATGAGAAATGTCCCTCACAGACTCATGATTTGAAATGTTTGGTCCCCAGTTGGAGGTGCTGTTTGGGGAAATTTATCAGACCCTTGGGAGGTTGGGCCGTGCTGGAGGAAGGACACCACTGGGGTGGCTTTTGTGGGTTCATAGCCTCACCCCACTTCCGGTTCAGTCCTTCTGCTTTATGTTTGTGGTTTGAGATCGGATCTCTGAGCTTTCTGCTCTGGCTGTATACTGCGATGCATCTCCACCCTTATTCTCATTCTCTCTCTCTCTCTCTCTCTCTCTCTCTCTCTCTCTCTCTCCCTCTCTCTGGAACTGTAAGCCAAAATAAGCTCTTTCTTCTACAAGATGCTTGGTCATTGTGTTTTATCATAGCAATGAAAACTAGCTACTTCAACAACTAACGATTTTCTTACATTTGTACCATTTTAAATCCCATACACCGTGAATCTGGTATACGTCTTTTAATAAGTATGAACCTGGTTTGGATTGAAGAAGCGCTTCCTTGGAAAAAATGGCAGGTAGTGACTTTCACTAATTCTTCCAAACATGTTTAGCAGTGTAGCCATCAGCTCTTAGTACTGCACTCACCACTAGGGAAGCCTCTTTTCTGTTTGGTGAAAAGAGCCTGACCTGACCAGCTGACACATGATGCCAACAAGCTTCCTTTTAGATAAAGCATGGGTCTAACAACCATTGAGCTGTGGTTGGCCATAGGCCTTTCCACTGAGGCTCAAATGGCTTGTGTACCTTTAGCTAGGGGCTCCACAGTGATGATCTCGCTGCTGTTGCCTCTTCCGGCGGAAGTCACCGCCACCACCCAGACGCTATACTGCCGATTCCGACTCAGATTAGGGATTCTGTAGGAAAATGAGTCAGGGGAGGCTTCAAACTCACTGATGACCTATGAGAAGAGAGAGAAACATTTCATCACCCACAGAAGCAAGTGGCACTATGGTTTCTTATAAGATTTACTAAGGTTTTGGTGATCAGACCAGATGAAGCCCACATCATCAGGCGCCCCCTAAAGGGCTGAATTTTCAGTGTGAACTGTAATTGGTAAATTTAGGTGGTCCATAGACTATGTCACCCTCCAACACCTTTGATGACCACCCAACCCAGGAGCAATAAGACACTATTGTTAGTCATCAAAAACCACAGAATACAACAAGACAGTGCTTTAAAGGTTTGTTCATTGGCTAATGGACAGTCTCAATGTCTCAGAGACCACAGCCAGCAAGGCTGATTGCACCTTCAGGGGTGTCTAATTTTAAAAGGGGTTTCAGGGAAGGGGCAGGAGGAACTGTCAGCCTCAGAAAGCTGAAAGGACAGAATTGGGGACCTGAAGTGAAAAAGCTGGACACGGAGGGGATTCCTGAGATCTGAGGAATATAGAATATGTAGGTACTGTTTGGTGAGCAGATTTGCACACATATGGGAGCGGAAACTCCCCAGGGCAGGAGAGGAGTCATCTGAAAGGTGTCAAGGTCAGAACTCAGCACTCAACAAGGACTGAGAACGGTGCCTGCTCCCAACACTAGACATTAAAGCACTGGGTAGGAAGTGAGCAATATGTAGCTTAGGATTCAACAGTAGTCTAGTCTGGTCTAACAGGTCACAAAATCAGGAACTGGGAAGGTGAAATGACTAGTAGGTAACCACATCTCAGAGTGAAAGTGAGGAATATTTATAGGACTTAGAATATCTACCACTCAAACAAGCACTGCCCCCAATGACATCCAATAGAAACTTGGTGTATATGAACAACATAAGCATTGTTACGTAGATGAGTGAATAAATAAAATGTGTTATGCACCGTCCATGAAGTCCACTCAGCCACAGAGAAGACTGGAGGACTGCTAAAAGCTGCACTGTAAGCTGGTCTTGAAAATGCATTGCTCAGTGAAAGAAGCCTACTGTAGGTTATCACTTAATGATCTTTCATTGACTGTCCAGGATAGACAATGCATAGCCAGCAAGTAGATGCAAGTAGTAGCAAGTCAGGGGCAAAGAGAGCAAGCAGGTGACGATTTTCCTTTTAGAGTGACACAATCATTCTCAAGTTAGAAAAAGGTAAGGGTCACAGGATGTAGTGAACACATCAAACCCATGGAACCGCCCACTTTGAAAGCATTGGATCTGTGCTGTGTGAATGACTTCTTCATAAAGCTGTTATAAAAATACCTGTAGGAATTCCAAAATAGAGAAGTCATGAGTCACAAAAAAAATAATATATATGCATATATATATATATATATATATATATATATATATATATATATATATCCTAAGTGACCCATAATCAATGTGGATTGGTTTTCTGCAAAGTCAGTAAGGTGGTTTTATAATTATCTTACAGCAATGTTATAGCTTCATAGATTAAATTGGGAGGTAAAGGTCATAGAAGCTCTTCTTAAACTCAAAAGAAATAGTACCCTTTCACACACATATAGGCAACACTGCCTGGACTTAGTAGATCGTAAAAGAAAAAGGAGACATGAAGATGGGAGAGGATGTGGGGGGATCTGGGAAGAACTGAAGGGGGAAATGGAGGGCAAATACATTTCTTTCATTGTGTGAAGTTATCAAAAAATAAAAAAAATATCAAACCCCACAGAAGACAAGACTCTTAGCAGATTGTTTTAGGAAAACCTGTAGTGCATATTATGTCATCATAATAGGTTAAACACGGGCAGCAAAGACAAGACTATACAATAACAGCACACACCAGCTACAGGCAACTGTCAGTCAGGGCATCTGATCTGTGTGCTTGTAAAAGATTAGGAAAAGATCTTTACCAATCCTACATCCAAAAGAGGGCTAATATCCAATATATACAAAGAACTCAAGAAGGTAGACTCCAGAGAACCAAAAACCCTATTAGGAAATGGGGTACAGAACTAAATAAAGAATTTTCAACTAAGGAATATTGAATGACTGAGAGGCACCTAAAAAAAAAAAAGTTCAACATTAGTCATTAGGGAAATGCAAATCAAAACAACCTTGAGATTCCACCTCACATCAGTCAGAATGACTAAGATCAAAAACTCAGGTGACAGCAGATGCTGTCGTGGATGTGGAGAAAGAGGAACACTCCTCCATTGCTGGTGGGATTGCAAGCTGGTACAACCACTCTGGAAATCAGTTTGGTGGTTCCTCAGAAAATTGGACATAGTACTACCTGAGGACCCAACTATACTACTCCTGGGCATATACCCAGAAGATGCTCAAACATGTAATAATGACACATGTTCTACTATGTTCATAGCAGCCTTATTTATAATAGCCAAGAGCTAGAAAGAACCCAGATGTCCCTCAACAGAGGAATGGATACAGAAAATGTGGTACGTTTACACAAAGGACTACTACTCAGCTATTAAAAACGATGAATTCATGAAATTCTTAGGCAAATGGATAGAACTTAAAAATATCATCCTGAGTGAGGTAACCCAATCACACACAGAGAACACACTTGGTATGCACTCACTGATAAGTGAATATTAGCCCAAAAGCTCCAAATAGCCAGGATACAATTCATAGACCACAAGAAGCTTAATAAGAAGGAAGACCAAAGTGTGGATGCTTCCGTCCTTCATAGAAGGAGAACAAAATACTCACTGGAGCAAATATGGAGATAAAGTGTTGAGCAGAGATTGAAGGAAAGTCCATCCAGAGACTGTCCCTCTTGGGGATTCGTCCTATATACAGTCACCAAACCCAGACACTATTGTGGATGCCAAGAAGTGCATCCTGAAAGGAGCCTGATAATGGCTGTCTCCTGAGAGGCTCTGCCGGAGCCTTACAAATACAGAGGCCAGCCATTGGACTGAGCGTGGAGTCCCCAGTAGAGGAGTCAGAGAAAGGACTGAAGGAGTTGAAGGGGTTTGTAACCCCATAGGAAGAACAACTATATCAACCAACCAGACCCCCCAGAACTCCCAGGGACTAAGCCACCAACAAAAGAGTACACATGGCTTTAGCTGCATATGTAACAGAGGATGGCCTTGTCATGCATCAATGGGAGGAGAGGTCCTTGGTACTATGAAGGCTCAATAGATGCCCCAGAATTGAGAGCGGGGAGGTAGGAGTGGGTGGGTGGGTGGGTGGAGGAACACCCTCATAGAAGCAGGGGGAGAGAGGGAAACCAGGAAAGGGGATAACATTTGAAATGTAAATAAAGAAAATATCCCATAATTTAAAAAAAAAGAAAGAAAGAAAACTAAGTGAGACTAATTATAAAGAAACCACTGAAATTTCAGCCTGAGGAGGGAAGCAGCCAATGTGCCCAGGCAAAAATTCAACTGGAATCACAAAAAGGTTTAAGCCATTCGAAGGAGGTCAGAACAGAGCAAGAAGGGCAGGGAGCCCAGCCAGACATTTAAAACCAAGGAGCACCGATTCCACATTTAACCTAATCACAGCAATAGTCACATCAAGCAAATGAGGCTGAGCCCCTGAGTTAAACACAAAGTTATTCCACCTGATAAGAAAACAATATCCAACAAAAAGTAAAATAATAATAATAATAAAGTATCCTTTAAGTAACATCACCAAAATTAATATTACACAAAATAGATTCATTAATAAGACATTTTAGGAATGATAGGATGAACAAGTCAATTTGACACTGGCAAGGAGGTCAGCTCACCAAGAGGCTAGGATAGTCCTGAACCCTTCATGCACTTAATACCAAGGCATTGAATACATAAAGCCAAATTGAAGGGACAGAGTTGTAGACCAAGACAGCTCACTGTTGTTCTGTGAGAAGCCACAAGAGGTAGGTGGGGCTGGGGCTGGGGCACACAGAGGTCATAGCACCAGACCAGGATAGGAAAAGGCTTAAGCTCCTCACTTCCAAACTCCATTCTGATTCTTCACACTCCATGTAGTCAGTTATGAACAACCAACTCTAAAGGGCTCTCTTGCTCCTGCTCCGTGCTGCAACCACCTGAAGGGGCTGGGTCAGCTGTGAAGGGGGTGGGGTGTGGGGGAAATTAGCACCACTATCAAACCATTTTAACAGCATCTCTTTATTGTCTACTCAATACCATCACCCCCCAGTGAAACATATCAGAGGTTTGTTCACAGTCAGATATTCAGCTTGCAGGTAAATTGTTCTGGACTGACATCAGGAAATGATTGGGCCCCTGCGGGGATTTCTCAGCGGCTGTACTATGCACACACTTAGTGCACACCTGGGCAGACATGTTGGCATTTTACTGCTCTCATCCCTCACAAAGCATTCGTGCCTAGACTTCCAGAAGTTTAGAGGGAATTTGGCTCTTTCCTTTGTAAACCACAATCCGAGGAGGAAATCCAATCCTGAGACCATATGGGAGTGCACTGTGTGAAATTCCAAAGGTTTGTTGTTGCCAATTTACTTTGTTAAGGCTTAGGGATGTGGATATCATAACAATGCCTTTATTGAACATTCAACAAAGCATTATACACACACAAGGATTTTTCTGTAGCGAGCACACAGCTTTTAGTTACAACTCAGTCTGCATTCTGTCTACAAGGGGTAATTAGTCTTTCCTTCCAAAATACATATTTTATTTATGTTTTGCCCACAGCAGGGAATGTGGCTAAATCAGAAAAAAAAAATATTTCTTATGCAGCTCTACTTGCTTTACCATTTACACAGAAGATTAACCAAGAACCAAGGGGGAAGGAAAACAAGTTTCTATGCATAGAAAGTCCCTCTAATTGGCATGACATTTCTCTAGGAATCAACTGGCAAATAAGAGTTTAGCTATGCAGTATCTCCTAAGGGTCCTTGGGAAAGTTGTTCACATAGTATCTCTACCCTTTGACCACTGTCTATTTTCTTGATGTCTACAATAATTAGGCACACTTCAGGGTAGGGGTTGTAGGATACAAGCCAATCGAACCATTTATACAACTGAAGAATTAACTAATTTACCTTGGGTCTCAAACTGAATATGTGATTAATGTGTCTTAAAATTTGAGCAATAACCAGGAAGAAGAAGAGTGCCTCTAAAGATGCAGCCTACTGAGAGGTGACCAAGGCCACTTGCAGGCTCTGGTGACAGAGGCCACTTGCTGGCTTTGGTGACTGAGGCCACTGCTGGCTCTGGTGACAGAGGCCACTGCTGGCTCTGGTGACTAAGCCACTTGCTGGCTCTGGTGAGCTCTATTTGCCCATCTCTGAGCTCTAGAAGACAGAGTCAGTAGCAGGTATGTCCTGTTGAGAGGTGACTGTGTGCATCCCTACCTATAGGGAGGAAGCTGTGAGCTCCAAGGAAATCCTGTGAACTTCCAGAATGAGGTTGGGTACTGATAACCATCCATGGGCCCTAGAGGGCCATGAGATGGACTTCAGGGAGAGGGGCCTGTAGGTGAGACACCCCCCAACAAAGGGATACCTCAGCAATGATGTTATGCTAGTTTCTAACTAGCTATGGAGGGTGGATACAACACCAGGGTTAGTCCTTTAGAAGAAGAGGTAATGGTTAAGAAAGAAAGGAAGGAAAATAGAAAAATAATCAGAAGCCAATTCAGTGAACAGCTTGGCCAGAACTGTTAGTCCAAAGAGATATGCTGCATCTTGATTCCCTGGGAAACATGTTCCACAGTATTTTAATATGTGTTATAATAGCAGTGACTGAATTTACACTTCCATCATTTTCTTTCTATCAGATATCATATTGGCAATGGTCCAGTATCACCCAAGGCAGCTTGCTGACTTTCACATACATTTCTATCACATGACTGCCCTTCTGAATACCAGGAGATGTCCAGTGGAAGAAGATGGTTTTATATCTAGATTTTCCCCAACACTTCAGTGGTAGTTACATCGAAGACTTCAAAATACAGATGAAGCTGGAGGGACAGAAAGGAAATCAGGGCTTTCCTCTGAAGCATGACAGGATAGAAGGGTAGAGCAGTGCAGGAGGTGGGGCGGAACTTATTATGTAGTATATTAGGGGTTAATGGTGTCAAAAGAAGTGTGTGGCAAAGTGGCAGAGGTACTTTAAATATTTAATTAATGGTCAGAACTGAAGAGATGACTCAGTGGTTGGGAGCACTGGCGGCTTTTCTAGAGAACTACTCAATTCCTAGCCCTCATACTGCAGCTCATAACCACTTGTAGTTCTAGCCCCAGGGGATCAGATGCCCTCTACTGGTTTCCACAGGCACTAGGCACACTCCTGGTGCAAATATGTACATGCAGATAGAATACCTGTGCACATAAAAATGGAATAGTCATTTAAGGATCCAGGTTGTTACACACGTGAACTTGGAGCAGCTGTGGTTCCTTTTAGAAGACCAGCACAGGATCAGAGCAGTTAAGAATTCCAGCATGGATCGGGGAGGAACTCATGAACCCGCATCCCTAGCTGAGAAGCTATTGGTAGTTGATAGCTGCTGGGGGAGGAAGTGCAGCTACTGGAAGATTTCCATGTCACAGTGGATGGTTCCCACACTCATGCAATAATTTGGCTCAGTGGGTTTAAACAATATAGAGAAATAGAATAAAAAAGGATACAAAGTTTGGAGGGAGATGTGTTGTGTGTATTAGAAGGGAGGAGTGAAGCTGGAGACGATCAAGATACTTTGTATACATCATGAACACCTTAAAGAATATACTACTCTTTAAAAGACACTTAAGTATCTAAACATTTTTCTTCCCTTAGATTTTTATCTATTGACTTTTAAATTCCGAGTTAGGTCAGGATTGAAGAGTCTAGATTTTATTATATGCCTGAAGAGTGACTTGATTTTGAACAGGCTGCTGCTGTGTTTGGGTACCATGGCTAGAAGTTCAGTCCAAGCTTCCCAGAGTGCTGGATCCGGGCACATGGCCACCACAGAACTCATTGGTTCTCAGTGGGGAAGGGGTCTACCTCTGCTGTGCTCAGCAGGAGGCTCCAGGGGAGACTTTGTGAGTCGGGCTGCTAATGGCTCTACATCTATCATTTTGTTAGCTGTCTCAGGAAAAGGCTGCCCCCTTTCACCTAAAAAGCTTGAACATCCTGACTGTACCAGAGTCCAGAATTAATCTATCCTTGTCACCAAATCACTTCTTGGGTGATGTGAAATAGGTTCTTAGATCTTGGCTCATCAGAGGAGATGGAAGAAGAACAAGAATCTGCTCTGGGTGAATCCGTGTGACAGGGACAGCCCATGGTGTTCTCCCAGAGGAGGCTGGTATTCTGTCTGAAGTTTCACACCTTAGATTATCTTCATTCAAATGGTATGGTTATACTTAGCACTGTGGAAGTCCACGAGGGTACACGCAAACATTTGAAAACTGGTGTGTGTGTGTGGGTGGGGGGGGGGGTCTACTGATCTTTTGCTTGCATATTTTGATTTCTGTTTGGGGAGCATGTCAAGAATTATAGGATATTAGAGGGCAGCTATATAAGTTTTCTGGGTCCCAGAATGCTGTGGAATTAGGATCTGAAGAAGCCAGTTGGCAGCAAGGAAGACTGGGAACCTTCACTAAGGTAGACAGGTAACAGAGTATGTGTGTGTGTGGCGGGGGGAACCAGGACTGTGCAAATGTGTGAGAAAGCACACTATAAAAATAGCCTGTAAAGGTAAGGTGAGGCCAATTATCTTCCAACCTTTCTATCAGCTCTGGACCCTTCCCCTCCCTTGGAAATGCACTTTCCTTTTTTCTTTCTTTCTTTCTTTCTTTCTTTCTTTCTTTCTTTCTTTCTTTCTTTCTTTCTTTCTTCCTTCCTTCCTTCCTTCCTTCCTTCCTTCCTTTCTTTCTTTCTTTCTTTCTTTCTTTCTTTCTTTGTTTGTTTGTTTCTTTCTTTCCTTCCTTCCTTCCTTCCTTCCTTCCTTCCTTCCTTCCTTTCTTTCTTCCTTCCTTTCTTTTTTTTGTAAAGATTTATTTATATATTTATTTATTTGTTTATTTATTTATTTATTTATTTATTTTATGTATATGAGCTGTCTTCAGACACACCAGAAGTAGGGCATTGGAACCCATCACAGATGGTTTTAAGCCACTGTGTGGTTGCTGGAAATTGAACCCAGGACCTCTGGAAGAGCAGTCAGTGCTCTTAACCACTGAGTAATTTTTCCAGCCCCTGCATCTCCTTCTATACTCCAGGTGTCCCCATTCAATTCCTTTAACAGGGACACCGAGTCTGGAAGTCCTAGTGGGCTATGTGGAGTAAGGAATGGGTGGAGACCGCCCATTTTTCAATATGAGGTGTGTTCAGAGTTCATCTTAATTACAGATGAGTGGGAGGCTCACACCTCTCTCCCTTAGCTGTGGGCTACACCTCTTTGCCTCAAACAAACTCACTTGGTATGTAACTGAGGCCATAATAATAATAATTTAAAAAGGAGGCTTTCTCTAGCACCAAATTATCTATTAGGTAAGATTCAATGTCTGAAACCAACGAGATGGCAAATTGGAAAGGGGCAAGTCTCAGCCTATGGGAGGAAAGGACTTTAGAAGTCCTGTCCAAGGTGCCACGTGAGACTCCACTGGTGATAACTGATTTTTCCCTTTGCTAGCAGCTGTTGATCACAGACAGCTTCTCCCTTAGAGGTGGGGGAGCCTGTGTTCACCTCTTCCTCTAAGCATTGGGACCCTGTCGGGCTTGACTCCATGTGGGGTTTTGCTTGCTGATTATGATTTCTGTTTAGGGAGCATGTTGCATGTGTTCTGTTTTTCTTTGTTTTAGAGAGAGGGGAGAGAGAGAGAGAGAGAGAGAGAGAGAGAATATAATAAAGTTGGGTGGGTAGGATAGGATCTGA
The DNA here is from genome assembly GCF_000001635.26 of Mus musculus. NCBI lineage: Eukaryota > Metazoa > Chordata > Mammalia > Rodentia > Muridae > Mus > Mus musculus. The sequence continues at coordinate 96,663,871 of NC_000082.6, forward strand.
GAAGAATTGGGGAGGGAAAAACATGATCAAAATATAGTGTATTAAATTTGTTTTTCAAAAAGTTAAAAAGCAAAATAAAAACAGTCATTGTCTTGCACCTGATCAGTCAGCAGTCCCTTTCTGTCTTTTCTACGTCAGAGTCCCTTTCTGCAGCATAGTGTTGGTTCATCTCTTGAATTTGCTCTCTTGTCTCTCATAGGCTTCACCTGCTTCTGAGTTCCACAGGTAACTACAGGTAGCCTTCCAGCTCCGCAAGGGAACCAGTGCCAAAGTTCCGTGTGTGGGTGAGGATGGCCAACTTGTAATCACTCAGTTTGGCTCATGATCATTTACTGAGTTTATTCCAGCTTTGTAGATTCTAGGTTAAGACCATGATGCAGCACACAGTGGGTTAATTAAGAATGAGGCGTGACAGGGTTCTGAGAAATTCTTATAGGAATCCAGAAATAAGGCCATCCAGAGTTCCCCTTTTAAACTCTCCCTATCACAAGCAAGGATGTGACTTAATATTCAGCAAGGCGTCTGGGGGTGGAGGGATGGCAGTTCCGTGTGCTTGTTTTAAATATATATTTATAGCAGAGTTTTACAGGACTTTTGACACGTTTACCTCCCCAATCTTGTCCAGCCTAGAAAATGCAGCTGTTGGGATAAATCCATAAATTGTGTGATGTCCAAGCAACTGCAGATACTTCAACCATTCCAGCTTTCTGCATTTGGGCCTCCTGGGTGGAGTCCTGGGTCTCTGTACAACTAGGATGTCTATTCCCTGAAAGACGGTAGAGTTCCCAGAAGGATTTTACATTAAGTGTGTCAGTGTCAGTCTTAGGAATGGCCTCTGTTGCCTGCCTTCACTCACAGTTACTTCTGGATGTTGCTATAACGGCTTCCTTTTTGTGTGTAGGATACTTTTTTTTTCTTTACAGGTAATTAACATAAAATAAGCTGCATTGAAGGACATTAAAGTTTTTTTTTTTTTGATAGTTCCTGTAATCACAGATTTTATGGAAACAGATGCCGAATTCATTTCCAAATCTCCTCTATTCTTTAGCTTACTGGATGTTAGGAAAATCTCTACTCTTCCATCAGGGTCCTTCTGTAGCATTAGTTTATTATTCTCCTATGGCTTTTCCCTCTGTTCCACCATGGGCTCTGGTCTTACCAGTACTTGGAACCGAGGTTACTGGGGGTGGGAGGGAGGGCAGCTTCGGCTCAGCCTTTTCTCTAGGCACTCTTTCCAATCCTCAGCCTTTTGTGGGGTCAGCACCCACCAACTAATGGATAGAACTTATCAAGGAAGTGCTAGTTGTATTAGGTGAGTTTAAAGATGACCCAGAAATGATCAGAGTTTGAAAGGAAATGCTGTGTGTGGAATAGCTTCTGTGTCACAATTTTCTCAGACTGAATTATTTTTGCCCTGCCTGTTGGATGTAAAAATTATCCCACTTAAAAACATTTCAATTAACTTTTTAATGTAAAACCAATCCTGTCAAAGAAATGGGGTGCTTTAAAAGGCATAACATCTGATAATTAACTTCTAGTTTCTAAAGTCTAGAAAGCTCGGATTTCATGGCTCTACAGCAGTGACTTAAAAGAGAAAGAAAGAAAGAAAAGCCTTCCCTAAAGCAAAGTACAGAAACCAGTAGTTGCCTTAATGGAGGAGCTATGAACGACACTCCCGTAGCATGAAAGTCTTCCTGTTTTGAGGTGGAGAAATGGCATGCATTCCAATCAGGATAGAAGTTAGCTGGGTGGATTTGAGATTTTTAAAAATCCTATGTATAATTAATTTTAATATAATTAGCATCTTATTTTACCACTTTCATCTCCATAAATGACAGTTAGCACAAAGAGCTTTGGAAGCCATGGAGGCTGAGGAGGCCATATGGGCAGTGGTGGTAACACTAACATTAAAGGTGGGTGTGTCACCCTGACCCATTCCTGTGTCCCTCTGTGTCTTCCTGAGGTCACTGGATCTGTGAAGCCATACACGTAACTGTTGGTAGCTTTCTACAGAGCCTTTCAAACACAACACATTTGACTTGTTAGACTTTCTAATGTAAAAAAGAATTGCTGTTATCCTTGGTAGTGAATTAAACTTAATATCTACAAAGAACATGAAAGAGACCGCCTAGAATCAAGGTCATTGTCCCATTAGAATTGACGTGACAGCTTCTTCCCTTCCTAGGTTCTTTCTAACCACATGCCCTCCTTTACTTTCCTGTCTCCATTGTCATAGCACCTGCCACCCTAATTACCTATCTGTCGAAGGTGTACTATTAGTTTCATTTATGGCTGTCACCCATTCAGTGACTTCTGTACAAAAGAATAAGCTTAGCGACAAGCAGCTTCTCCCAGCAGGGAAGAAATTCAGTGATGATTATTCTGAGTAATGAGAACAATCTAGGCATAATATACAGCAATGAAAAGGGCTAGTATGGATTTCCATTACTCTTAATTGAGCTAAACTATGGTGATGGCCATAATGTGATAATGGACAGACAGACATGTCTAGGGCACGAAGCTATGAAAATGTTAGACCTGCCTGTCGAGACAAGGTTGAGAGTCCTGCCATGGGCTGTGGGCTCAGGGGACAGTGACAACAATGGAAGGCATTGTTTGATTCTTGCTGTTGCAAACAGACCTCAGGCCTGACTAGTGCATGATGGTGTCATTGAGACAGAAGGAGGCACACTCCAAAGCCTCGTCACCTGAAACTTGTTTTAAAATTAAATTGATTTTTTAAAGGGCATTCTAGGCCATGGGCAGTAAAGGAAGCTGTAGGAAATGAATGTTCAGGCTAGAATATACAGCCTTCTAGGCTGAGTACAAGCCACATTGAAGAGCTAATGTTGGAAGCCTATCTCAAAGGATAGCTGGATGAGCTATCTCATGATCTTGGGCTTCCGAGGAGGTTTCCTAGGTTTGCTTCTCCACAGATGCCATTGGCATACACACTTTGCTCTTGACTCTTAAATCATAAGATTGGGTTTGGGAATCCCACAGACAAGGTAATCCCTGCCCTTCTTGTTCAGCATTCTGACCTATCATGGCAAATGGATGTTTCAACAACGTCTAGTGGCACCAAGGGCCACTGATGACCATCTTAAAAGAAAACTACAAAACAGACTCCAGAGAAGGATCACACAGTGATTGGCTGGATTTTGGGGGAAGAAAAGATTTTTTTGTTTGTTTGTTGTCTATTTGTTCATCTTTTTTTTTGAGACTGGGTATCATTATGTAGTTCTGGATGGCATGGAACTGGACATGTAGAGCAGACTGGCTTTGAACTCACAGAGATCTGCCTGCTTCTACCTGTCCTTGCCTCCTATGAGCTCCCACAATGCTTGGCAAGAAATCCATTTCTGAAGGATGAGCTTAGTTCTAGTTAAAACACATGGCCAGGGATACAGATCAGTGTGTAAAATTCTTGATGCACAAGCATGAGGACCCAAGTTCTAATTTCCAGCACCCACACAAGGCCTGTGCATGTAGTATCTGCAAACCCCACACTGGGAGACCTTAGAATAGATACTAGGAGCTCATTGGCCAGTCACGCTAATGGTTTAATAAGGGAGTCTAAAGTCACTAATAGTCTATGTAGGGAGATCTGGGTTCAGTGGGAGACTTTCTCACAAAGAAAGAATAGGTAAGATAGAGGGAAATAGTCACCTTACGTTGACCCATGGCTTCTACAAGTACGTGTACACACACACACACGTGCATACTCATACATGCATGTGCACATACAACACATACACACTATAGCATAAACAGTGTACTGAAGACTTAGAATCATATCCATTAGAATTGGATAGGTAGCACAGAGGAATTTACAAGGAAGCTTCCAGAATACAGTCCCCAAGAGTTTTTATAAACTAGAATTGTTTTCTTATGACTGGTGCAATTATATGTGTCTTTGCTTCTCTAAAACATTTCCAGGTTTCTTACAGCCCCGTGTTCAGTGGGAGGATGCCAAAGGTTAGAACTATGTGTATTCCCATGAGTACCGGGGCCCCGGCAAATGTCTGTACCAAGAAGAAAGCTCAACAAAGGTCTTGCGAGCTTGGTAAATTACAGGTGTATAAATGAAGCACAAAGATCTATTCTTCGCCTGACTTGGGATGTCAACATAGTTTCTAGATTGGCTATCTGAAAACAAAGGGGCCCACAGGTAAGATTGCTGTGGAAGAACAAAGAAGGAGTGATTCCATGCCAGGCACGAAAAGGCTTGGGCATGTAGACTTCATCTCTCAGGCGCAGAAAGCACCCAGTGTCTGCGGAATGCTTTTCTGTCTTGGTGAGGAAAAGATACTGTTCAGTTTAGCCTCCCTTGGATGAGTCAAAGCCATAACCTATAAAGCGTACATCAGCCAGTTATCTCTTAGGTAGGTATCTCAGAGACTAGCAGTGCCTCCTCTACTTGAGGAGTGGAAACTGAGTCATGCCCATGTAGAGCCATTATTCATGGCCAAGGCAACATAAAGAACGAAGAGTAAGTTAGGGTTCAATGTTCCTGAGGGTTAGAGTCTATGATCACCATGGTAGGGAGCACAGCAGCAGGCATGTAGGCATGGAGCTGGTGAAGTAGTTGAGAGTTTATATCCTTATCAGAAAGGAGAAAGCAGGAGGCCGGGGGTATAAACTGAGAATAGCTTGGCCCTTTGAAGCCTCAAACCCCATCCCCAGTGACACAGCTTTGCTAACAAGGATATACATTTCCCAATCCTTCCCAAGTGGACACCATTGCTAGAGGAACACTGAAGCTTGTGAGGCTGACTTCTCAGGAAAGACCAGAGGCTTCAGGGTGAAGCTAGACAATGCTTGCCTGCTGTGCTGTCTCTATTTCAGACTCAGTTAAGTGAGGGTGGCAGTAGGGTGGGTAAGCTCTCACACAAGGCACTCATTAGAAGTAACTGGTATAAATATTATTTATTAAAATGTATGTCACTGAAGGTAGGGGCCAGGGCCACCATTTACAAAGATTCTGCACAGAGAGAGAACTCCCAGGGTGCCATGGTGCTTAGTAGATTTACATTCTCTGCCTAGCATCCCTTTGTGTGTGCATGTCTGCATATGTGTGTGTGTATGTGTGAGTATGTGCATATGCGTGTATGTGTGTGTATGTGTGTGTGTGTGTGTGTGTATGTGTGTATGTGTGTGTGTGTGTGTGTGTGTGTGTGTGTATGTGTGTGTGCGCACGCGCGTGTGTGTATGTGTGTAAAGTCTGGGTATATGCACATGGATGTGTATGAATGGAACATGTTGTTTGTACAGGCCAGAGGTCAGCTTTTGGTGGTAGTCCTTGGGAGCTCTTTTATTTCTGTGAAACAGCCTGTTCTGAGGACTTAATGCTCAGCCTTTACACTAGACTGGTCAGCCCCTGGGATCTTCCTGTCTTTATCTCTCTGTAACCACCAATTCTGTGATTACAGATACATACCACCACCCAGCTTTTTATGTGAGTATTGGGGATCAAACCTCAGACCCCCTAATTGCTTTACCAACTTAAGTTTTCCCCAGATCCACATCTGTTCTTGTTCCTGATTTTCCAGGAAACAGTGTCTTTTATTTCCCAAGAATCTGGCTCTGGCGTGTGTTTGAGGAGACAGCCCTCACCTGTGCTCCTGCACACTGCAGTGTGCTGTAAATGGTGCTGGATTGTCCTTGGCTACACATCACAGAACCGATCCCTGCCCTGGCACCTTCTGCCTTCCTTGGGAGTTCTGTGAACATGCTCTGAAGTTACATCAGATAAGGCCCTTCTCAGTGGGTAAGACTCTAAGTGATATCTGGCCAGTGATTTCTGGAGAACCATTTAATCCCCCTCATCAATTTTTCTGTAATTTGTTTCTTCTGTTATAAGTCCTGCCTGGGTATTTTCTCGAGTGAATGGAGCATAGAGCTAAGTTGATACCAACTCACAGTGTCCCTGAGCATGAGAGAGGAAAGCCATTTGCTGGCACAGGCTGCTAATGCACAGCCTGGCTGCACGCAGCGTATTTCAGCTTCTGCTGAGGCATGAGTCCAGAGCCTGGCTCAGTGCGTGGTGTAGGGTGGTGTTCTATTCCTTCCTGCATTTGTTAAACAGAGGAATCAGCCAATCTGATAAGGATCGGTAGAGAAGTAATCAAACCTAAGTCTGGATTCTAGTTGGAAGATAAGAGTGTGGTTAGAATATTAACAACCCCAGGAAACAGGAATGGTGGGGCAATGAGGTTGAGCTGGGTCTGCCATATTGGAAGTGGCATACAGGTGGCCTCTTGCTCAGGATGTTAGTATTTAGAAAACCAGTGCTATACAAGATGGAACTCACGGCTGGAGGTGCCAAGATCCTGTGGCTAGATATGTCATATGCCCTAGGGAAGTACCTACCTACTGCTCTTGTTCTGATAAATAAGCATAGTATTATACTGATTCCTAATAACTTATTGTGGTACTTGTAGATTAGCAAATCTCTCAACCTTCCTCAGAGGAATGTCTCCTTGCAGTAAATGTTGATTAACACAGAGACCCACAAACTGGATGTTGTGTAGAGAATGAGATACTGCAAAATGCCCAGCCATAAATGGGATATCTATGCTACACTCAGTCTTCCCAAGGCTGGATCATTATGGAAAGGAAAGCAGAAAGACTTTAACAGGCAGGGGTAGTAGATAATTGTAATGAAACCACGTTTTCTTGACGTGACCTGACATTTGTTCATACGAATTTGCAGCATTTGGGACAGCATGCAACTTAAACCAGACAACATCCTAGCACAAAGTCCCATCTGCATCTGAGGAGCTAGTGACAATAGGTAATAGCTGCTGGGAAAAGGAGAGACATTTTTTGTTAAAGGCGTGGTCCCTGGTAGGTAGATCACACTCTAGGGGCTGGGCCCACACCCAGGAGTATCTGAGCACAAATTGGACTCAATGGATTTTTTAAAAAGAGGTCAGGAAGTTGAGTGGGCAGGGAGGAAGTGAATAGATCTGGAAGGAGTTAGGTTGGGGAGCAAATATGATCAAAATACATTATGCACAATTCTCAGGGAATTAATATAATAATTAATACAATAATTCTTTAAATAGTTGTCAGGGTTATATATAAAAATGTGGACTTAGCTTCAGGAAATAGTACCTCCTGCCTACTTGGTGCCCTTGGAGGCCAGAAGAAGACATCAGATCCTCTGAAATTTGAGTCACAGGTGTTTGTGGGCTGTTACTCGGGTGCTAAGAGTCGAACCTGAGACCTCTGCAGGAGAAGCAAGTGCTCTTAACCAGGGAGCCACTACTCTAGCCCCTAATATAAGACTTTTAAAAGTTATCACAATTCTCTGGGTTTTTATTGTTCATAATAGTGTTGAGTTATTGTTATTGTTGTTTGTTTGTTTGTTGTTGTTGTCGTCTAGCTGGTATCCTGAGGTTCTGATTACATGAACTTGGGGGCTGTGTTGTCATTCTCTCTGGTTGGAAAGCTGGTGTCTCAGTGCATTTCCTGGACTTTTTGAGGTGGATGAATGTTTTATTAGATCTGCTTTTAAACAGCCGAAGAACAAATCTGGTTAATTTACAGCTAATGCGACATGTCTGGCTACATCCAAGGTCTTTAGTGATGTTGTCTTTCGCAGATCTGAACTGGGAGAATAAAGTGATAAAGTGATATAGCTGCCTATTGTTAAATAGGTGTTATGTGTACTGGAGAACAAACACCTCTTTTTAAGGAGGTCTTAGTAAGAACAGTTGTGCTAGGGAACTTGGGGGGCAGGGGACACATTGCCGAGGAGCTACGCCAAGGGACTCATAAAAGAAGATCAAATTAGAGGGCACACCATGTCCTGATTTATCTTCCCATGTTCTACATTCAACTATGAAATCATTTCAAGGGGTGGGGGCATGAAAACACCAGACTGAGGCACAAGAAAAATGACCAGAACTTGTGCTGCCCTCTGCTGTCCATTAATACACATAGCAGAAATGTTCCTGTCTCAAAAAGAAAATGAACACTCCGGCATCCACAGTGCTGGAAGCTGCTAAGAATGCTCCTGGAGGAGAAAAGAATCATAACTCTCACCCGGTTATATACTCTGTGAGCTACAATAGCAATCTGCCTGCGAGGTATGCCCACTGAGGTAATAGTGGAACAAATATCACCGAATTAACAAACCACTCATTGAGATGGAACCCACACCTGATACTGTTAATGAGGCCGATAACATGCGATTAGATATGTCATGGTCCTGGAAAAACCAACTACTTTTCTGCAAAATCAACACAGCAATGAAACCACTCCTGATGACATATTTTATACCCACAGGTCACTGCAATGTTCAACCTCCCTCAGGTTAAACATCCTGATGATGCGTTTTGCATGCATGCATGCCTGTGCACCACCTGTCTACTTGGTGCCCTTGGAGGCCAGAAGAGGACAGCAGATCCTCTGGAACTTGAGTCACAGGGTATTTGGGCTGCTATGTGGATGCTAAGATTCGAACCTGAGACTTCTGCAAGAGAAGCAAGTCGAACATTACCCAGCTAAATAATAATCAACACAGAGATTCACAACTGGACAGTGTGCAGAGAGTGCTCCACTTTGGAGCCCTCTGCCCTAAGTGGACTGTCTTTATCAAATTCCTTCCTTCAGGGCTCAGAGATCTTTGTGGGACAGGAAGAAGAACGACTGTAAGAGCCAGAGGGGTAGACAACTCTAAGAAAACAGTGTTCCAGACACAACAAGTCCGATGCACATATGAACTCAGAGATAGTGGCAGCACAAATAAGGCCTGATGCACAGGTTGAAGTCATTTTCCCTCCCCAAGTTGCTTTTGCTCACAGTATATATCAATAGAAACCCTACACAGTAGCACATGTACTCAGCCAGACTGGATGCCCACTAAGTTTCAAAGATATGGCTATTTCTGCCTCTCCAGAGCTGGGATTATTTGTGTGTGTGTGTGTGTGTGTGTGTGTGTGTGTGTGTGTTGGGGACCAAATCTCACCCCCCCCCCCCGCTTGCACAAAAACACAGCTGAACCACTTCCATAGCCTTCTACATGTTTTTAAGTTTTATGCCAGGAACAGGAGATAGATACAAAGACGGATTAGGCACGATTCCTTCATTTTGACAGTGCCTTAAAATCTTTGTGAAAACATTGTAAATCCAAATCGTTCTTTTTATATTTTCCTTTCTCCAAAATTCCCTCTTTTTCTGATATGCCTTGTTATCTGCCCATGGAAAGTTTAAGTTGATAGTTATTATCCAGCATCATAAACAGTAATGATAATAAATAGCCCAGTTTTAAATGGTGTGTATTCTGACCTCGGCGCCTTTACTAGGCTGAGTCCGCTATTGTAGAGGGCACAGATCCCCACTGCCTTGCGCAGCAGGGGTAGCGCTATAGTACTTTCTCAGTGTGGGTTAGGGCAGAGAAGGAGGGTGGGCTGGAGCATGTGGGGGAGAAGGAGGGAGGAAAGGAGGACATTTAATGCGGAGCCTAGCAGTGCAATCAATAGGTGCTGTCCACTGACTATCAATTAAGGCACAATTACGGCCTGTGCACTCGGAGTTTGATTAAGCCGCTGGCAGTGCCTGGGAAGCTGCCAGATAAACAAGGGCTCTAGGCGAGTGCCCGCGCCCCGCGTAATAAAGCAGGAGTCTTCTGGAGGGAGGTGCAAATGAGGACTTTGCTCTGCATGTGGAGACAACATGACAAGAAAAAAACACCAAGAAGGCCGAGTGGGAGGGAGGCGAGGGAAGAGCATCCTCAGCGAGGTCCTGGGAGATGCTGGGAAAGCTATTGGTTATTCGCCACTTACGGTAGGGTAGGGATGGGAGCAGAACACTGTGTACTTCCGAATGATGCCGTTCAGCTTCAGCGGGGGCAGCCAGGACACGAAGACCATGGAGGCCGAGGCTGCCGCCGCCTTGACACCGGCAGGAGGACCTGGAACTGGAAAATCCAGGGTTAGTCACAGGGTGGAATGTAGCTTCCCATGGCTCCCCAGGTGACACTCTCTCCTCCCAGAGACTGCTCTAGTGGTCTAGCACCAGTGTCCAGGATCCCAGTGTGTCCTCATAACTGAACCATATCAATACACTGAGCCCTAACACTTTATTTGGAGATAGGATCTTTAAAAAAAGGCAACCAAGGCACCGTTTGTAGAGTGCCCAGTCACAACTGGGAAATCTATATCACTTCCTCCAAGGCTTGAGGGAAACTGGGAAAGACAGCAAGAAAAGAGCATAAGACCTGGCAGATGGGCCAGGCCCCTTATAAGAGAGACGAAGGGTTAGAGACAGTGGGTGTCAGAATCCTTTGAAGTGTCAGAATCTTCCTGTCCTCAAGTGAACTGTCATGCTGTTAGGAGTTGTGGGGATGAGGGTGGAGTGAGCGTTGGGGGTGAGGGTGAGGTCCGGGATGAAGGTTGGGGATGAGGGTGAGGTTGGGATGAGGGTAGGGGTGAGGGTGGGATGAGAGTTGGGGATGAGGGTGAAGGTGGGGTAAGGGTGAGGGTGGGGTGGGGTGAGGGCTGAGGAGCATGACAGGAACCCAATGCTGTTGTTTATTGGCTCACAACAGCTGCCCAGGCACATCCCTATATTCTGAGGTCTTAGAATTCTAGACAGGACTGATATACTCACAGGGCACAAAGCCTCCAGTTCCTACTGAAGAGCAATATGGCAGTCGGTTGTGCAAACACACACACATACCACACACACACTCTATCTCACACACACTCCATCTTTAAGTCTATACAGTCATACATCAGCATACTCTCCATGATGGTTTGAATGAGAACTGTCCCCTAAAGCTTACTGTTTGAACACCTTGGTTCTCAGTTGGTGTCTCTGTTTAGAGAAGTGAGGCTTTTGGTAAGTTAGGTGGGAAGGCTGCTGGAGGGAGCACATCACTTTGAGAGTTTACAGCCACCCACCCTCTCATCTTCCTCTCTGCTTCTTAGAGTATGACCAGCCAGCTTCCTGCTCCTGCACTGTGGATGCCCTGACTGCTGCTTTGCTCTGCTCTCCTCACCATGTCAGACTCCATTTTTTTCTGAGGCCATAGACCAAAACGAACCCTTTCTTTCTTAAGTTGCCTTTGTCAGGTTTTTATCACAGCAATGGAAAAGCTCTCGTGCTTTTTGCGCTACGCAAAGCTCAGGGGATAGGTGGTCATGGGGTTATCTGGATTCTCATGTTCATTTTTTTTTAACCTTCATCTATCTCACCAGAGAAACACTTCCCATGCCATGTGGGGTGGACACAGAGATCACACATCCCGTCTACCGTGGGCCCCAGACACACGAGCATTAATGATATGCTCAGTAAATATTTAAATTTAAACAGAGCTGGCTCTATGTATACATTTAGTGTGTTTACTTTTTCATAGAGGATGGACATGCCTCGGAATGAAAATCACAACTGAAAATTAATACATCATGCTCTGTCTGTGTTCTCTCCTGGCGTGGCTACGCTTGAGTTGTAGTCTGGGCAAATAAGAAGGATATTGAGACTCCACAGATGTTTTAACAGTTCGGTATTCTTTGTGCTCAAAAGAATGAAGCCACATAGCAAGTCACCGATTCAACAATTCTCATCCCCAAGGTGACAGCCACTGACACAGAATTACAATTTATGGATTTGAGGCTCTCTGTCAGAATGGGCACAAATCTACCACAGGCCTGAGAACATGTCTGTAAGCCAAAGAATCTTTAGAGACTGAGAAACTAAACAAGAGAGTTGTTCTTTAAACAAACACCCTGTGTAAACATCCGTTTATATGAGATACTAGGTTTCTAATGGTGGTTGGTAAGCACCCTACTGAGCTGAATAGGTTTTTTGTTGTTGTTGTTTTTCTACTTGACACAAATAAGGGCCATGTGGGAACTTCAACTAAAAAAATGCCTTCATCAGGTTGGCCTGTGGGGAAGATGGTGGGGACATTTTCTTGATCAGTGATTGATGCAGGACAGTCCAGCCCACTGTGAACAGGGCCACCCCTGGGCAGTGGGTCTGTGCTATAGAAGAAGGTAAGCCATGAGGAACAGGCAGGTAAGCAGCATTCCCTGTGGCCTCTGCTTCAGATCCTGCCTCCAGGTTCCTGCCCTGACTTCCCTCAATGATGGACTGTGAGGTGGAAGATGAAATAAACCCTATCCTCCCCCAGCCTCTTCTGGTGATAGTGTTATCATTAACAGAAAGCAAACCAGGTCACTGTCATTTCTTCTTTTTTTTTTTCCCCACCCGACCACCCCCCCACCCCCTCCCCTGTAACTGTCATTTCTAAATTACTAAATCTTTTGTTTCCTTCTCTCCATCCAGTCTTTGCTCCATTTCTCTTTGAAATGGCAAATTATTTTAAATAAATACTGGCATCCAATTCTGGGTTCCCTTTGTCCCACAGCACCAGGATGAGTGGACTTTTCTACCTTCCTCCGCAGGGTCTTGTGGGGTTGTCCATAGCCAATCATTTTTCCATACATTACCTGTACCAGATATAAGTGTAGAGACCAGTGGACAGGCGGGTTAGACCTTAGGCCTCAGGGTCAAAACTACAGTTTCTAAAACTGGATGACTAATTAAAAATGGATTCCAGTTTTCCAGTTGATGGGAGCTGTGGGACCTTCCCTCTTTATTGGATTTCCATATATTTTCCTTAAAAATGCTGATGTCAAATCTTATGCTGCAGGTCAATCTTCTTAAATAATTATTCTAGAGATATCTGTATCATCAGTTAGTGACTGAAAAAAAATATTTCCCCCTGCCCCGAGGGAGGAGAGAGCAAAGAATGAATGTGTGGTGAGGGGCAGCAGCCTTCTGCACATCAGTGTGAGATATGGTTACCTCACTTCTGTTTCCACACATTGGTCAGTGCAGCCTGAGGGCTGTAGCAACTGGGTTCCCTGTTGTTCTGAGAATGTAAGGTGCTCAGGAGCCTGTGGGTAGCAGGGCACAGAACCAGAATCCACACACCTCTCTACCATGCCTTACAATTAAATGGCAGCTCTTGTCATTCAGGACAACGTTGTGGGTGCCTCAAGACTTGAGCAACTTCCTCAGGACACTGCATTTTGACATTATATTTCCTGAGATGAGCCAATGTCTTTGAGTAGAACTGGCCAACAGCTGCACATCCTTGGGGAAGAATGGCTTGTGTGTTCTAGAAAAAAACTAAAGCAAGTGAGGGCTGACCACTGTGCACACAACTCACTTCTAAGGAGGCCTGGAAAGTTGGTACAGTACCACAGGGGGTGTGTAGATGGGATTTTTAGAAGAGACAACTGGGCCTGGCTCCCTGAGGGGAGAGCAGTGTAAAGGATTGGAACCCTCTGGATGTCTGTTGATCAAGGAGGTATAGACAGGGGATAGGATGGAGATGAACAGGTACCATCCTTGCATCCCAAGCTTCACTTCTGCACGTGGGCTGGAATGTAAAAACAGTATGCCTGGAGTCCATGCAGCTGAGAGAGCAGACACCAAACTTGCCACTACCAGCTGGTGACATAATGGGCTACAGGGAGCCCTGGCTCTCCTTCCTAACCTGCCCCACTGCCTTGAGAGGAAGGTGAATAGGTTCAGATCAAGTCTACACAGTGCTTAGGTGCTGCGGTGTCCTGGGTCAGCCTGTGTCTGGGTGCTTCTGCAAAGCTTCCTGGGCACCTGTTTGATACTGGCTACATCTTTCTTCACAGAGTAACTGTTTTCCTCTCCACTGCTCTGCTGTGCTCTAAAGCCTACACTGCTCCTCAAACAGCCCAGATAAGGAAACGGGAGCGGGGGTAGGGGGGTGTTGTTAAAATAATAAAACCTGCAGTCCAGCTTGTATGGAGTGCCAAGTGCTGGTCTGGAGCCAGATGGGAGTTAAAACCTACTTAGTCAGCATGAGTCCTTGTAAGAATTCATTAAAAAAAAAAAGTCATGAAGCTTTGAATTCAAGCCTTTCTGAAGTGATCCAACTCATGTAGAGTAAGGCTTAGAGGCCAGTGCACAATTCTGAAGCAAAAGAACTGACCCTGGCAGTAATTTAAGTTATCTGAACAGAGCACAAAACCGTGCCGCAAGCATGAAGGCCTTGGGTAAAGGGTGGGTTTTGTTGAAACAAACAAACAATGAAAAAAGAAAGAGCTAGAGAAGAAGAGGAGAAGAAGGAGGGAGAGATAGAGAGGAGGGAAGAGAGAAAGAAAGGGAGGAGCAATGGGGAGGAAGAGGGGGAGATGTGAGGGGAGGGGGAAGGAGAGGGAAGAGGAGGAAAAAATTTATAGGAGCTAGGACTAGTGGATGGCTACATCAAGCCAGGTACTTGGCCACTAGCTGGGGGTGGAAGGCCTGACTCATGCTGGGCTATGTGGAAGGGCAGGGGAGACTGGAATGAACAAGGTCAAGAGTTGATTGATGGGCAAATGTCAAAGGTCAAATGTCAAAGGTGGGCCTTCCAACCTGCCTTCCCAGTGTGGCTTCAGACCAGGCATGAGCCTTGTGTGTCCCAGGACATTTCAGATCTGAATTCCCCACTCAGTGCCCACCCTATGTCTCACCGTCCTCCTTGGTACGGGTAAAGATCTGCTCGCTCCGGACGCCATCCCCTGCACGGGTGAAGGCCAGGACCTGGATACTGTAGTTGGTGTATTTCTCTAGTCCATCCAACTCCAAGGAAGGCTGCGTGGTGGTGACGTTCTTAATCTCGCCCAGCTCTGGAGGACAAAAACCAGAAGATGGGACCTCATTACCAAGCCTGTCATACTCTCCTGCTGTGGCTGTCCTACCTTGTCACACAACGTACAGGGAGGAGCCATGCAGAAGTGTCACAGGGCACCAGCACCATGGACCATTTGAAAACAAAAATCATTAGACATCAAAATGTCTGAAAATATCAAACAAAATTGACATGGGGAACAGTAATCCATTCTTGGTAAATCAAATTTCAGCATCATGGTGTCACTCTTGGAAACTCTCACACCAGCAAATACCACAGGGCACCTCACCAGTGATCTATCTCTATATACCTAATAGCTGTTCACCATGAAACTTCTGCAAGGTGAAGATTCCTTATATGTACATATGTACATATTTGTATATGTGTATATGAGTGTATGTGTATATATGTGTATGTGTATATGTGTGTATGTGTATATATGTATATATGTATATGTGTATATGTGTATATGTGTGTATGTGTTTATGTGTGTATGTGTATATATGTGTATATGTGTATATGTGTGTATGTGTATATATGTATATGTGTGTATGTGTTTATGTGTAATATGTATATATGTATATGTGTATATGAATGTATATTCATTCATTCTTGATTAATGATTGATGTGGGAGGGACAATTACATCGTGGGCAGTGCCATCTTGGACAGAAGGTCCTGGTGTCTAAGAAAGCAGGCTGAGGACCAAGTCAGTAAACAGTGTTCCTACCTTAAGGTTATTTGACTTCCCTTCATGATGGACTATAAACTACATGCTGAAATAAACCCTGTCCTCCCCAAATTGCTTTTCATGAGTGTTTTATCCTCACACGTATTTTGACATGTGTATAGGCATGCATGTGTATAGGCATGCATGTGTACCAGGTACACATGTCCATGTATATTTGATGTGTGGAATCATCCCTGTTCATGTCTTCATCATATTCATTGAGGTAGGGTAGCTCAATCAAACTCAGAGCTCACTGATATCCCCTGGCCTTGCTAGCCAGACTGCCTTGGAGATCCCTGCTCCTGCTTCTATGATGGAAATTACAAGTGGGTCATCATACCATCTGGCATTACATTGGTTATGGGCATCTGAACTCTGGTCCTCACACTTGTATGGTGGATGCTATAACAACTGAGCCATCTTCCAGGCGCATCATTTATATTTTTAAAATTATATGGTAGTATATGCAGAGACTAGGAACCCAAATTAATCTCAAATACCTGAGCTAAGATGCACCCTGTGAGCAATTCTAGCTCTAGCCTACATCATTGACTATAGTCACCTTGGTATCCATAATAGTCCCAGAATGCAGTTGGCTTCCACAACTGGGCCTATATCTTAGTAAACAAAACAGCAGGGACTGTGAGATCTGTGGCTGGTGGTCTGTGAGGGGTGACTGGCAAGCAGTCTGGCCGGTGATGATCTGTGTATCAGGATCTCAAGTTGTAATTGTTCAGCCACACTGAGGTATCCTTGACCGTGTGTGCATGCCTCAATATGACTGAACAGACATGTAGTGAGATTCGTGCTAGGGCTGATCTGAGAGCTCAGCACACTCCTCACCTCACCTAGCGTGAACTCTTCTCTGTGTCAGCATCCAAGTGACAGGTGACGTGTGAGAACTTTGGTGTGTGCTAAATCTGCCTGACTTTCCTGAGTGGGATCCAGGAGTGCTATTCAGAGATGGAGCAGAGTTCCTCCTCCACATCAGGCGCAAGGCACGTGGCAACTGAAAGAAACCGGAATGGGGAGGCAAGTGTCTGCACAATTGTATGACCCAGAGCCCGTGGCAGAGCATAACAAGGAGGCCTGGAATCTGCTTGCCCAGGGCCAGGTGGTTGGGAGCAGGGTATTTGGCACCAGGTATCTGTTCTTACTAAGGGAGGGCTGAGGTGTGAACCAGGGGCCCAGCAGATACTACCTGGGTAGCTGACTACAGTGAAGGATACCTTTGATATGTTCCAAAAGCATTGAGAGCTATGGTTCTGATCTCTTGTCTCATCTCAACAGAGGTGGGGACATGCCAAGCCAGCCTCCTCAGGCACAAGCCCTGTCCATAGGATCAAGATGGATAAACTGAGGCAGCTAAACAGTCCATGACTCCACAGTCGTCATATGACAGGCAGGGAACTAAAGGACAGAAAAGCAATACATTGCCAGAATTCAAGGCCATGATCCCTGAGAGCCTGGGCTATGGAGGCAGGCTTCACATCCACCATACAAGATTGTGGATACAGGGTCCTGGATACTTGGTAAACACAGGGAGAGGGGACCAGAAGGATGTGTTGTCCAGAGGTCCTGTGCTTTGGGTTTCTGCAGCATGTTGTTCAAAAGCATCCCACCCAAAGAGTCAGATGTCAAGAGCCACCTACTTTAAGATTATGACATGTGATATATGTGGGGAGTACATGTTCAGGGTGCATGCAATATCTATGTAATACCTGTGTACAGGGCACATGTAATACCTGTTTACAGGGTGAATGCAATAGCTGTAAAAAGGATATGTCATGTGTGCTGAGTTATGATGTTTGTGTTATATAGTAACTGCAGTGTTTATACTGTGTATAGATGTGTTTGGCATTTGTAGCATGTAATGTGTGTATGGTATGTGTGATGTGTGTTTGTGAGAGAGCTTAGTAATGTAAATTGTGTTATATGTAGTGTATATGGTATATATGGTATGTTTGGTATTTGTGGTGTGTGCATGTCTTATATGGTGTGTGATATGTGGCATATGTAGCCTACATGTGTGTATAGTATAGTATATTATATGTTGGGAGTGTGTATGGTATGTATATGTGTAATATATATGGATATATTAGTATATATGTGTTATGTATGTGTAGGTATAATGTATGATTACATATTGCATATGGTGTATGTGGATAGGGCATACATATGTGTGTATAGCATATGATATGTTGGAAGTATGTGTGGTGTATATGTGTGTAATAATGTATATGTATATACACACACTATATACACACATGTGGTGTGTGAATTTGGGTTATGTATATGTGTGTAGTATATACAATGTATATGTGTATTATGCATGTGTTGTATATAGTGTGTTCATATATGATATGCATGTGTGAAATGTTCTCTAGGTCTGATTGGGTCAGGCTTTCCTCTTCTCTCTCCATGCTCAGGGTTTGTGGGATCCAGGAAGGTTGGGTAAGAGATTGTGGGGTAGGTGCCAAGATACCCAGTGATCATATGGAGTGCTGTGCTGACCAGAAATGATATTTCTTAGAGGTGGCCCTTGAGCAGTGCTTTCATTTCTGATCATTTCTTTAGCTTTTGGAAGCCATGAAGAGAACATCTGTAATAGACAGTAACCACACTGATTTGGCCCTGGTTCTGTGAGTAGAAAGAAGCATCCTTAAGAACGATGTTTAATGATGTGTGACTATTCAAACTTTAAAGCTCTATGATTATAAAGACACAGAGTACAGAATAGTGTCCTATGCTACACAGTCAAATTGGATGACCACAGATATCACATTATACATTTTATTACCCTATGCTATGCTTTTTTTTAAGCTTTCATTTGTGTGAGAACTCCTATAGTTAACTCTTTTGCTTCTGCCACCCTTTTGTGGATGACTCCTGCCGGCTTGGTCCACATGCAATAACATCCTGCCCCTGTTTATTAATCCAGAGCCCCCTAAGCAAGCCCTACCTTCTCACATCTCCCATTCTCAGTCTAGAGCAGATGTTCAGTTAACTGGGGTCTGCTGTGGATCTGGCATGTCTCGCTAGGATGTCTCCTAGTGCAGGGTAGTGTAGGGAACATGAGATTCCACTCTAAAAGGAACCAGGTCTGGCAGTCAATTCTGGAAACACATCCCTTAGAACACGCACAGCAGAGGGTCACACAGTAGCTGTGACTCAGCAGAAGGCAGCATTTGCTATTGTGTCTTCATTCCTTAATTTGGTAACAGGAGTGGAGACATCTGCAGCCTTGAGGAACTCACTGTGTGAGATGGGGCATGGTTAGCAGAACAGACCCAGAGCAGGTCCTGAGCAGAGGTACTATAGACTTCTCTACTTGAGCTCTTTCCTTACATAGAGGGAGTCAAGAAATACAGTCTGCTTCCAGGCACAGAGGCCAAAGGATGCTCTGTGGCAAAGGGGAGGTAGGAAGAAAGGAGGCGGGATATATGGAGACAGGAAATGAGAGGCATGAAGAGAGGAAGTGGCAAGTGAGGGGTGGGGAAAGAGGGAACAGGAAGTAAAGGACGGGAAGGGGAAGCAGGAAGTAAGGTGCAGAAGAGAGACACACGAATTGATAGACAGGAAGAGGAGAGGCTGGAAGTGAGGGGTAGGAAGAAAGGGGACAGGAAGTGAGGAGCAAGAAGAAGGAAGGAGAGATGCAAGAAAGGAGGCAGGAAGAAGGAAGCATGGTGGCTACAGGGGCCAAGGCATAGAAACATGTTAGGAATGGAGAGCTGGGGAAGATGTGTGCACTGTCTAAACCTGGGACTGGATTTAGTGGTTCCTCATGGGGACAGTGACACGCCCCTTAAGGTGTCCTGGGATTATTTCTGGAGCCCTCACACACTTCTACTATAGATGTGTAATGTTCCTTTGCTGGGATCCAATCAGGGCATAAAGGGGCAATGTTTAAGGGTACATGTTATATAGAACATTCCAGATGAGTGGTTCTCAACCTCCCTCATGCTGCGACCCTGTAATACTATGCATATAGCCTCATGTTATGGCAACCCCCCAACCATAAGATTATTTAGTTGCCACTTTATAGCTGCAATTTTCCTAGCTACTATTATAAATTATAATGCAAATATCTGATATTCAGGATATCTGATATATGACCACCCCCAAGGGGGTCACGACCCACAGGTTGAGAAACGCTGTTCTAGATTGAGATTAATTATTGAAGCTTCCTGAAGTTTTGACATAGACACTCATAATTTAGAAAATACAATCATGCCTGATTCCCAACTACCACTCTCTAGTCTGCCTCAAGCTGTTCGTTAAAAGGCATGTGCATACACAGGCTCAAGCATCAGGTGTGTGTGAAGAAAGAAGGTAGTGTTCAAAGATGTCCCTGATGTCCCTCTTTAACCCAATTTCACTCTAAGGAGGGGTTCTACAGGCTGTGCTTCCATGGGACCATGCTCACCACCCCCAACTGTACCCTCTTACCTCCGTCTATGAGGTTGGCCCAGTAGATGACCCTGAACCCCTGGAGAATCCCATTCAAGGCCTCCTTGGACAGTGTGGACCAGGAGATTGATATGCTTTCTGGTGAGGTTGCTATGGCTTGGACATTTTCAGGAGGGTAGCTGGGTACTGAAATGAAACAATTACAACCTGTTATAGCTGTGCGGGTGGTGTTGTTGAAGCAATAGTGGATACACAGCTAACTTACTCTTCTAGCACACTAAGTGAAATGTGTACTCAGTCTCACGAAAGAAGGAAAAAATAATAATCGGTGCAATCCCCATGGGAATATTGCAGCTCATTTAAGTGTCTTGAGGCTATGGATTAGAAGGCTGTTGGAAAATGTGGGAGAGAAGAAATATAACCACAGGGCTTCCCTACCTTATCTCTGAAGCCCCCCTTTTAAGAACATTCTGTTTTATTAGAGGCAAGAGAGACAATGAAATTAATATGTGCTAATATATTATCATATATATATGTATGTATATACACACACACACACACACATATATATATGTATATATATATATGTATATATACATATATATATATCCTATTTATTCACTGACTGATAGGGTCTCACTATGAAGCCCTGGCTGGCCTGGAACTTTCTCTGTAGACCAGGCTAGTCTCAAATTCAGAGACCCTGCCTTTGCCTCTTAGTTGCTTAGATTGATGGTGCCCACCAGTACTCCCAGATTATATGCTATTTTAGGTACTGACTGTAGGGCAACGTTAAATGTTGGAGAGAGGAGAGGGGCCAATTATTAGCTGAAACTAAGTCATCAAAGCACCAATGGATACAGAGATAACCACTCCTGCTGAGTGTGGAGATGGAACATTCAGGTCTTGCAGGTTCTAGTTATTTAAGCCTTTTTCTGGTCTGTGATCAAATGACACATTTTGCCAGGAGTCATTTAAATGGCAGTGTGCTGACTTAACTCTACCAAGCGCAGAACCTTTTGGACTGGAGGGTTCTCTGTCATCAAGCACTTTTGGGCTTTCTCTGTCTTAAGGAAGCACTCACAAATTCATCCTTGTCACTAGGGGGCGCATCATCACTATGGGATCTGCTCCAGAGAGCCTGGGATCTCTCGAGTTTTGTTTTGTTTTGGTTTTTTTCCTGGCCACAGAATGCTTGGGGACATAAAGCAATCAGCGGGGAGAGGTAATAATAAAATTCACAATAATATACAGAAAAATTCTAAAAGTTCTTGGTACTAATTTTAGGGAAAGACTTGGATTTCTGCTCTCTAGATGGGGACAATGTTGGCTTTACAAGGTCAAAGCCCCACTCTTGCGTTCAAGAAGCAAAGCGGAAGAAGATTCAGGAATGCGTTTCGGCTTTTGGGTGCATATCCATCCAGGGCAGGAGTAAAGTGATGTGGCAGGTTAGATATTTGGGTCAAGCAACAGGGAGCTGGGCTGTAGGCCACAGAGAGCAAGACTACCACAGACTGCGGGTGCCCAGACCTACCATCCTCCAGAGTGGTGGTAATGATCTCCTGAGAAGAAGGTCCTGTGCCGGCCCGGTTGCAAGCCTGTACTACCAGGCCATACTGCGTGAACTTATTCAGGTTGTCCAGGGTGTACACTTCGCTGTCCCCGGTGGTGTCGATACTGATGATGTTGAACTGGAAGTTACCCCCCGTGCTGTACTCCCGGTAGCCTATTTGGTAGCCGCGAATGATCCCGTTTTGTAAGTGTTTCTTGGGAGCCTAAACAGGAGAGAAGAAGACACTCAGGAAATCGGATGTGGGAGGATCATAACGCGCAAAGCAACTTAGGAAAAAGATAAAGCCAGATAATAATAATAGGGGCGAGGACAGAAGCTGTAACTTCTGCACATCTCTCCCATGGCTGAAACCTAGGCGGGCACCTAGCCCTAACCTGCTTCTCTTTTATGTTGATCCCTGTAAGCCCATGATAGTCACTGTTGGAAATTAACAACTGTAACCAATAATAGACATATAATAGAATTGGGTCAATATGTTGTCATAAAGGTCGTTTACACTTACAGATTGCTTATTTCTGTAATTTTCTACTTAATAGTGTCAGGATGTGGTTTACAGGGATAATAGAAACTATGCACAGCGAAGTCACAGGCAGGGCAACTTCAGCGTGTTTCTTCCCCAGCCTGACCTCCTCACCCTCTGCAATGCTTCCACTGTGAACCTCTGTATTTGCAGGATGTCAGCCACATTTAAGTGGCAGAAGAATAAATCTGACACTATATAATCTGTGCTCCAAGTCCCTAGGTCAGTCTGCTATGGTTAATTGGACTCACTGATGGGAAAACAGTCGTTTGGAGTCTTGGCCAGGGATCTCACTATGAGGCAGTCCTTGCTGCTCATCAGCTGGCTGTCTAATACCCACCTACTGTCTGTCTGTCTGTCTGTCTGTCTATCATCATCACCCATATCTATCTATCTATCTATCTATCTATCTATCTATCATCTATCTACCTACTATATCTATCATTTATCCCTTATATCTAACTGTTCTATCATCTATCTATCTATCACCTATATCTATCATCTATCTAACCTATCATCTATCAATCATCTACTATCTTCTGTCACTTTACTTTCTATAAACTAATTATAAACTATAGATCTAGATCTCTCAGGTTGTGTAAACCTTTCTGAAGCCCTGGAGAACTAACAGTGCTAAAGGACAGGGTAATAAGCACACAGGCTCTGAAGAATGGTGACTGGCTGGGTGTGTGGCTGTCAAATTAAAGCCAACAGGCAGATGTGATCTGGGAAAAACAGCTCATGGCTTGTAAGGATGGCCTGGGCTCAGCAAGTGGAGTCGGGGGTGTGTGGGAAAAGCTGGCAGGGAAGGAAAGGAAGAGGGTGCTCAGAGGCACAAGGGTGAGGTATGATGGGAGGAGATGGATAGAGTTCCAGGGCAGAACAAGTCTCTGAAAATCATCAGTGCATAGAGAAGGGTGCAGATAATAAGAGAACAACATGCTGAGCAGGGGGCATTGCCTGGATGCGCTCAGCAGATACTGTGTGTAGCCTGACGTGCTCTCCTTCCCGACTGAACAAATGCCCCAGGCTGGCTTCAGGATGCAATCTGTGCCACAGAGAATAGTACTTCCTTTATTTATTTGTTGTTTTTAAAACTTTTAATTAATGCACAAAAGCTGCACGTGCTTATTTATGGGAGCCTTCTTATAGTAAATTTCTTCCTGTGTGGTTTTTGTGGGATGCAGTTGTCTTTACCTGATGGGCTGTTTGAACACACGTGAGGACCCACAGGTGAAAATCAGCAATGTTAGTTGTTTACTATTTCACTGAGCAGTGCCAGGGTGTGACCCTGGTGTGGGAGTTCATACTTGCTTTGCTGTAACACAGATGGGTTCATTTTGTCTTTAAGAACACAAAGATTTTAGAGTTTTAGGGTCAGAGTTTAGGCCCAGCAAAATTGCTACACTGCACCTGCTGACTTACATGTATAACCTCTAGCTAGTTAATAAAATTAATTTTCCTGTAAAAATCATTATATGCAAGATGATTTTACCAACAAAGAGATTTATCTCATTTCATGTAGATTTTTTGTAATTATCAGATAAGTGACTCAACTATAAATGATAATTTTTTACAAATTAGATTCATATCCATTAAGCATTCTGTCTAATTGTTCAGATGGATCCCTGCAGGGCTTCAAGAGAAAGCCAGTCCTTCGCAGCATGAGGGCTATGCAGCCAGGTATACAGTGGAGCCAATTGCCTAAAAGAAAACTTATCTAGGGCAGCTGATTTAGAATCTGCCTAAGCAGCTATGGGAAGAGCTTTGCTGATGCATCTTTAGGCCTGGAAGTGTTCATTAAATGTGTGATCTGGATGGGACAATTGTCCTGATCCTCTTTGTGGTTAGGAAGAGTCATGAGTGACTTCCTAGACAGGTTAGAAAGTATCACATGTGGTTTACTAAACAGGTTAGAAAGTGTCACATGTGGTTTCCTCAGAAGATAAACAAGTCCTCAGTTCTGTTCACTAAACAAGATTTTGTTTAAATTAAAACCAACACAGCTGCACAACTTCAAACCAGTTAAAAATTCCAGCCTAGGCAGGGAAAGAGATTCCAAGGCCCCACTCTTCTCTGAGAAGTTATTGATAGTTGATGGTAGCAGAAGGTAGAGTCACTTTTCTTTAGGATTGCTGCCATTGGTAAGTTCTCCATGTCCTCACTGAGTGACCCCATAGCCCTGTGCATGTTGGCAGTACTAACTGGACTCAGGAGGTTAAAAGTTATACATGAAAGACATGAAATGGAGAGGTAGATATGATGAGCTGGTCCTGGAGGAGCCAGAAGAAAAGTGAGGGGTGAATAGCATATCATCAAGATACATTGTAAAGAAAGGACATGAGGGGTGGTTAATCTCAAGATACATTGTAATGAGAGGAGTGAGTGGATAACGTCAAGATACATTGTATACACATATAAAATAGTGAAAGAAACATGAAAATTAAAATTTATAAAAATTATATTATCTTAAATATCTATATTTCTGTCCTTATTCTGGAATAAAGCATTTGCTGTTCTTATTTTATGCTTTGGCAAAAACATGGTGTAGAATCATTACTTGATTTTTCTTTAGGAGCCTAAGTTGAAAGTCCTGTGTGAGCCTGTGCATGTTTCAATCTGGTTCATTTTTCTCATTTGTTCCCTCCTGTATCCTCCACTTATAGTCTACAGTTCTGTGTTTGATTTTTCTCAGTTGCTATGTTATTCAGATCACAGTCTCCTCTTTGCTTCACGGTTTCTGAGAACAGTGTTCCATTATGTTGATGTTTGACTTTAGTTAAGTGCTCTTCCACATTCATATTATTGCTTTGCAACTTATTTGCAACCACAAATGCTATTTAGCACCTCTGCAAACTAGATTTTCCATTTTTAACCTTATCTGTGGGACTCAAGTCCCTGCAGTAGACTGCCTTATTTTTAAAGCTGCATTTTGATTGGCTATTGATGAGCAGGGATTTTTTTGCTATTACTCTGTTAGAAATGGGTTAGCTTAAGGGGATGCATTTGTGACATCATTCCATCTTCTATGCTTTGGATAAGTTCTATGCTATTGCCTGTATTTCCTTTACTGGTACCTCATGGAATTGCTAGCTATCCTGTAGACAAGGCTGTTAATACTGTCCTAAAAAATGAGGAGCATGTTGCAGGAGGGAAGATCAAGGCCATTGCTACCCTGCCTCTGAAGCATCATGCTCACTGATGGCAAACCAACTGCCCAAACCTCCGTGGTCCCTGCCATGTCTGATGCCACCACTATCACCACTGTCACCTCTACCAGCAGCAACATCATCTCAGCTCTCCTACACAGTCCATCTGAGAAACACCTGCTACACAAAAAATATTCTCCTCCATTCTACTCCCCAAACCCTACTCATTCTGGAGGGTAGTGCCTCAACACCTTTCCTCAGACTTACTCAGCAAGAAGCCCTCTGCATGCATGCTGCTTCATAGGAGCTGGCTGTGAGCCTGAGTACCAGGTCTTCTGGGAACATGGTCACTAACATGTCCTCCTCCTGTTCTGTCCACACCAAGGTTGCAACATGGCAGTCAGCAGGTATGGTGCTGGAGAAGTAGCTAAGAACTACATTCTGATCCCTAGGCTGAGAGAGAGGGAGACAAACACACACACACACACACACACACACACACACACACACACACAGAGAAACAGAGAGATATACAGAAATAGGAAGAGAGAGGTAGAGAGAGAAACAGATAGAGAGAGAGAGGGAGGGAGGGAGGGAGGGAGGGAGAGAGAGAGAGAGAGAGAGAGAGAGAGAGAGAGACTGGGCCTTGCACAGGATACTGACACCTCAAAGCTCACCCCCAGTGGCATACTTCCTTCCACAAAGCCACACCCACTCCAACAAAGCCACACTTCCTAATCCTTCTAAGTAGTGCAACTCCCTGATAACTAAGCATTCAAACATATAAGCCTACGGAGGCCATTCTTATTCAAACCACCACACCACTGGAGAGAAACTTATAGGTTTATGCAAAATCCCACCTGGCAAGCACTCCTCTTAAAACACATAAAAGAGTACTTAATGTGCCTGGGAACAGAACAAGCAAAGTAACTCTATGTCCAAGCTCAGGAGCCCTGCAAGTGAGCCCCTTTGCACCTGGAACCTGGTGTTACACACCCACACCTGTGATTTCATAAGTGAGTAATATCTCTTCTCCTTTTCTAGAATCCCTCTGAAGGAACTGTATACTCTGGGGCAGAGGTCACATTTGCCATTATGCTTGCTTCTTGTGAAAGGTTACTTGTTTACCCTATTTAATTATTCCTTTCCCTCCCTGCCACCCCCAGATCTAGTAATGGTCCTGATTTCCTGACATTCATTTCTCTCATTTGCTGTTCTCTGCAGACCTCCTCCCTATCCCTCTCCACCACCACCCCCCCCCCCCCCCCCCCCCGGCAGCTACCATTCCTTTTGGCCTCTCAATCCCTCTCAACCCCCATATCCTTAAGGGCCTCTCTTTGATCTCCATGACAACACTAGTACCATGTCAATCCATTAGAACGGCTTGCAAGTGACTGCATTTTTATATGCCTCTCTCCAATCTTCTTCATCCTTAAAGAAACAGAGTGACAGCAAAGAGGCCAGGATGTGGAAAGGCCCACAGCTCACTCCATCACCATGGATGCTGGTGACTTCCATGGGCAAGCCTTCCTAATGTCTATTCCATCTCTCTTCCCTCCACAGAAACCTTTACAGAATAGTCTTCTGGGGATGGAGGAATATAAATTAACATTTTCCTTTAGATTCCTGCAAATTCTCTTAAGATGCATGCAGTCCTCTGTCATCATTGGGTGGCAACTGTCTTACTCATTTTCTCCATGTTCCACGTGCACAACTGCTCCACAGTAAAGTGCTTCCTACATAAGCTGTGCATCAGGCTGGGCAAGCATGAGCCAGGTACCTCCTTGACACAAGGCTCTGGGCTCAAGGGACCCTGACAAGGATGTGGACAATACCACCTAGTGTGAGGCTTACACTGCTGAAGGTTAGCCCAGGGCACTGAGAGAGGGAAAGGGGGAAAAGAAAAGTTACCCAAAGAGTCAAGAGGACGGTCGGACAAGAGGTTGTTCACCTGAGCCTAGGGGTGACCCAACAGTGATGTGCAGTGGTACACAGCTGCAGAAAACCCAGGTGATCCAGGATACAAGAGCTCAGAAAGGGAGACTCCACACTGAGGAATTTGTGGGGATTCTGGGTTTCATGATGACAAGAAGATACAACCAGACTTTGGTGTTGGAAACTGACGTCAGATTCCCGGCAAGAGCAGCAAACTCTGCTAAAAAAAAAAATGGAGTCGTCTCTCCAGCCCCTGGCATTCCCCTTTTTATCCTTATTCAAAGGTGAAAATTCGAAGCAAATAGAGGCCAGTGGTGTGCAGCAGGGGTCTCTGGAGTCAGGCTTGCTTCATGTCTGTCGTCTATACCCAAGGAAGGGAAGATTCACAGGGCTAACTATGAGCCTCCCATCTACACCTGGGTAATGGGCAACCTTTAACTGAATTGGGGGGGGGGGGTGTCAGGCATTGACACATGGTGAACAGAAGCTCAAAAAGTTGAGATAAGCCACTCTGTTTCCCCTCTCAGGAATGTGGCTGAAGCTCATCCAGGTACAAATGGCAGTAGCATGGCTTATGTGGGGATCTGCTGACCTGGTGAGACGCTCCCCCCTCCCACACTGTTCTTTTTCAAAGTGAATAGATTGGCCACTGGATTTATTTTTATACAAATAAACTTTCCAACCTGGCAGGGCAAACAAGCACGGCACTATTATTTTATGATGGCAAAAGCTGTCATCTAATATCTAAATATAAAACATCTTTTTTTTTTTTATTCATCTTGAGGCTTTCCGCCTGCTTACGCTCTAAGGCTTGCCAAGAGCTGGAGAGAAAGGACCTTGGTCCTTGAGGCAGGCTGATTTTGTGGCTGAGCTAAGCAAGCTTTCCTGAGGATGGTGGAGGTGTTAAGGCACAGAGTACATTCCAAATGGAGCAGTAAGCGGGGTGGTTCCTGTTTTAGATACACACGTTATCTGCAGTGTGAATCTGTGACCCGGATCTCTCTGTGGAGAACAAAGGTTTTCATGAGAAAAGATAGGTATTGAGCATTTTGATATAAAGCTGGGTGGTGGTAAGGGCTCTATGGGTTTCTATTACAAATACTAATTTCCTCCCGACTGGGGGGGGGCTGAACCCCCAATAGAACCTGCACTTCCTGGTCCACCTGAGGGTCCAGAAAAGTCCATTCTACTCCATGGGAATGAGGAGGGCTTTGAAGCCTGTTTTTCTTGACTTGTTGAAGGGGAAGATGTTAGATCTGCTAATACAAGAAGTCCTGACAGTTCCTTACATATCTGTGAGACACATGTGCATTTTTAATAAAGTGCCCATATCCCCAACCATAACCAGTGGATTAATTCATTAAAGCAAATGCAAATTTGTAATCTTTCATAGCCTAAGGATTAAGTGGATGGCTGAAAACATTAAGTAAAATGTATTTCAAGGCAAATTTTTAATTTCAATTTTTGTAGGAGAGAGGAACGTTGGCCTAGGTTTATAATTTGGAAATAAAATGCTACTAGGTAAACTCTGGACACACGTTTTTCTCTAGCTTCACTGTGTCATGTGACATTTACCCCAGGAGGTTGGAAGGCAGAATAAAGGGAATTCATATTAGTCATGGCTTGTAGGCATGAACTACCTGCATGAGGGTCCCTAGCCTGACACTAGTCCATCAACTTTCAGATTCTGGGCAAGTCTTTCTAGTGTAAGGATTATTCTTCATTCACAATGGCTGTATTCAGTGCCCAACATGACAGTATGGGGGTGGTCATCATGGGGCCAGGAGAGAGCTCCTAACCACAGCTGTCCTGGTGCCCACTGAAGCAAGGGCAGGATGGCCTAAGCCAACTTTCCAGTGTGTCACAGTTTCCTAGTCAGAAGGGCGTTGATGGAGGAGGCAGCCTGATGTTTATTAAACATTTACTATGATGTCACCTGCAATGCTGCAGTTTGCTTCTAAGTATCAGGCAGAGCTGTCTCCGCTGTGTGACGGCTCATCCCTGAGATATAATGCACCTCACAGCACAGGGCACTGGGGAGAGTGGGGATGGGGTTTGGTGGAAAATCTTCTTTTGATAACAGAAATTCACTGGGACCTCTGGACGCCCCACTTCAGTATTTCATGGAAATCATTTAGAAGTCTAAGCAGAAATTCTGCTTATTAAATAGCATCCTTGCTGTGGTGTCTGATCTGAGGAGAGGAAAATAGTAGAATTACCCTCAAGGTTTCTCTGTGAGCCATCGGCTTACAACTGCCCTCAGCATGCTAGAACTGCATGAATGAATGAAAAGTGGGTATTTTGGAGGCAATCTATAAAGATTTCCCATTTGAAGCAAAATTTTACAATTGAAATACTTTCTGCTTTCAATTGCAATCTTCTGAGATATCTAGAGTAATTATTTCAAACATTCTACTTTAGAATGTTTTCTTTATGAGTTGCTATAGCAATCACATACACACACACACACACACACACACACACACACACACACACACACACACACACACCATAGCTAATCTCAGCACTCAGGGGACTGAGGCAGGAGGATAGCAAAGTTCAGATCAGCCTGGGCTTTATAATGAGGTCAGGTTTGCCTAGGCTACAAAGTGAGGTGAGACTCTTGGTCTCAGAGACATACACAGAAAGACAGAAAGAAAGACACTTCAAGAAATAGATTAAGGCAGAATTTTCTGTGGAAAAAAATGTATGATTTTGAAATATTCTACCAAATAAATGCCATTATTCAGATTTTTAATGTTCTTTCTGATATTGAATCAGAAACAAACCTGTAGTCTGCAGGCAAACCCCTCCCCTCTGGCAGCCAGAGCAGAGCCAGGAAACAGAAACTTAATTGCTATTTGTTTCTCCTTTCGTTGGACACTTTGCTCTGATCTGTGTCAAGCCATTGCTTTGTGCTTTGACATAGAACGTGCAGCAGCCCCACCCATTCTGCACACCCATCCTGCCTTACACGGCACTTCAGGACTGGCTCTTGGATGTTCCCCTGTGGGCTCACAGCTGTGACCTGCAGCCATCTGTGCCCAAGAATGCACTACAGATCGTGACCTTCCACCTTTCAGTGAGTTACGGTGGGAAGCGTTCTACGTGTTCAGCTTGGTGTCTACCGTGCTCTACGCTCTGCACCTCCACCCAAGCATGAGTCAGACATTCATATGCTCCTGTCTGCTCTTTGCATCTAAACAGTGTGGGCCTTCTCCATGGCTGCCTCTGAAACCCATGATGCTTCTCAAAGGCCCCTGTGCTATGAATACATGGCTTAGACCAGTGGTTCTCAACCTTCCTAATGCTGCAACCCTTTAATATGATTGAGGTGACCTCCGACCATAAGATTATTTTTGTTGCTACTACATAACTAATTTTATTACTCTTGGGGATTGTGATGTGATAGCTGGTATGGAAGATATCTGATATGTGACCCCTGTGAAAGGGTCATTCTACACCCCAGGGGATCATGACCCTCAGGTTGACAACCACTGGAGGCGCCTTCACTCCACCTCGCAGGTGTTAGAGTCTCCCATTCATCCATTGCCTGCCTGCCCATTCACATGACCACTACCCCCTTTCCTCCTTCATTCCCTCCCTATGTAGTTCATTCACTTACTCCCTCTCTCTCTCTCTCCCTCTCTCTCTCTCTCTCTCCCTCTCTCCTTCCCTCCCTCCCTCCCTTCCTACCTCCTTGGTCTCACTCATTCACCAGCCACTCACTCACCCACTCTCTTACTCTTTGATTTAATTATTCACTCATCCACCATATGATGTGACTGACAGACAAGGTTCTAAAGAGCCCACAGACCCACAGAGGAGACAGATACACAGGAGATGAGTTGTGCAGCAAGTGTGTTGGAAATGTCATGAACAATTCCATGTTGGGGACCACCCCTCCCCATCT
Source organism: Mus musculus (assembly GCF_000001635.26). Taxonomy (NCBI): domain Eukaryota; kingdom Metazoa; phylum Chordata; class Mammalia; order Rodentia; family Muridae; genus Mus; species Mus musculus. The sequence goes on from NC_000082.6 coordinate 96,694,771, forward strand.
TCTCTGAGAATCATGTACAGTGGGAGATGTGAGACTCCAGCATTGGGCAGAGGGGTGGCTTGGTAACCTGTGAAGGAGAGCACAGATGGAAGGCACCTGGGATCTCTGAGGGTGGGGATGGCTGTGGAGCGAGGGTCCTAGCCCAAGTAGGGTGGTTGGGCCTGATATTGGAGGCCTCAAGTGTCAACATAATTGGTCATATTCTCAGGTCATGGGCAGCCTTGACTAGACCTGAGAAATTTAAAATCTGACCCCTTTCTTTGGTAAAAGAAATAATTAAAGCAAAAAGGGTAAAGTTTGCTTTAATAACAGAGACCCAGCAGAGGGGTTACTTATGAGACAATACTTTAAAATCTTAATGCCTAGCTTTATCATCATTGAAAACCCTTTAGGGTATTCTTATTTTTTTAGGATGTCAACTCTAAAATGGCTGCTTTCCCCACTCAGACCCAAGAGCCCTTCTCTCTTCTCTTCACAGTGGACACATCTGTCTGTCCTGACTAGCTGTCCCATGATGGTAAGCGAGTCCTCACCTTAGGTTCCCACTGTTCCACTCATAACCACGCCTTGTCTCTAACACAGGGGCTTCCTTTTTGGCTTATGCTGTCCCTGTCTCCCATCTTTCCTCGCCTCTCCCTTCTTTTTCTGTAGGCTCCTTAAACAAAAATGCATGTTCTGAACTCTATCACAGAGAGGCATGTTTGATAGCACACACTGTCTCTGCATGTCCTTTAGATCAGTCCACAGCTTGCCTGAAACAGTAATGCCCTTTAAAGTCTTTTATATCGTCAGGCGGAGCATTAAGCTAGTCTGCCTGAGTCTCCAGTGGCTATACCTCACTCAGTGGGGCTGATCACCAGTGTGCCTGCCTGTTTGCCCAAGAGCCAGGCAATGGATGCTTGTGGGCAGGGCTGTACACCCGCACAGCACCTAACTAGTGGTCTTAGGAAAGCTCTTCAGTCCACAGCACATTTATCCCTTTGGCTGTAGAAAGAAATTTAGCTCTAATGCACTGGCTTTGAGTACAGCTTTTTACAATGGGGCACAATTCAAGGCTCCAGAAGTTTCCAATTTTAACTGTAAGAGGTACATGCTCTGTAGATAGATACATCTGTCATACAGGACCCCCACCACCACCCCCAAAAAATCCTCTCTTAAGGCCCACAGTAATATCTGTCTCTTTCCAATAACCAAATGCAAGTAGATGATGAAACAATTGGCTGAAACATCAGAGCCTCTATTCATGGCAGACTGAGCCAGCTTCTGTCTGTAGCACGGCTGGGATCTGTACAGGGTTAGGACATGCTGAGAGACTTGCATTGTACAGTGTGTGGTGCTCACAGGAGTGGGCTGGTCACAAAGACTAAGGATGGCTCAGTCACACTCCCACGATATATAATCTGTCCTGCTGCCCGCTGCAAATACAGCTCATTGGCCAGGGCTGAAAAAGCTGACACACAGGGCCTCCCCGCATTAACCCATGTTAATACCTGAGGTGGTATGTACTCTCTCAGTGGAAGCCTACTTCTGAGACATGTGGTCATCATTTCATGAGACGGTCAATAGGAGAAAGAAGAGAAAGGAAAGAGAAGAAAGGGGAAAGGAAGAAGAGGGGAGGCAAGGAGAGGGGGAAAATGGGCAGGAAGAGAAAACTATGCTTTGAAAGAAATACAGACCAGAAGCAGTAGTACATCTTCATAGAAGCACAGATCCAATAACAGTTCCCTAGATAAAGCTGCATTTGGCCCATTGCCAAGTACATCTCCAAGCAAATGGCTAATTTCCAGTGTATCTCGCCCACATGTAAGTGCCAGAACTTGCATATCTGTGGGACAGTGGCAACTCAAAGCACTGGTCTGTGACACTATCACCTCCTTCATTGATAAAGTTTACCTATAAAGCAAGCTCTGCTCTGGGTCAGGGCATCCCACACCAAGCTAAACAGCAACCAGACTGTATCTATGACACAGTCAGAGACTGCTTGGGAGGCAGCTGCTTCTAAGGTTCATGTCCATGGTCAGGAAGCCCAGGTGCTTTCTCGAGGGTAGCAGCTAGCTAATACACTGAGGTTTCTCTTTATCCTGCTATTGTGTACCATAGAACTACACAGTACTGTCTTTACTTCTAAGAAGCACTTAGAGGTTTTCTGCTGTGATAAAGCCATAGCACTCAGTCAGGGTGCATCAGACTCACTATCTGCATGACACTGAACCTAAGGACCTTGATCAAATTCTAAGGGTAAAATAAGTAAAACACAGCAATTTCATTCTTTTGAGATAGACAATTAACCACGTAGGAATTTAAATTATGGATATCAGACATGTTTATGTCATGCAACAGTATTTCAATGATGGGCCAAGTGTATGTGTAATGACTCTTCCAAGACTTTGAGTAGTTAGAGGCATCACAGCCAGCTTAGTTCATATAAGTATATTCCATGATAATTTCACAATGGCAAAACTACCCAAGGACATAGGTCTCAGGATGAATTCTGGTCATCTAGCAACTATGGCCATATTAGATGTGTCTACACACATATATACATATAGGTGCCATAAATCTAATTTGAAAAAGAAAGTTTTTTTTAAAAAAATAAAATGTTAGTATCCTAGCATCATGATAAGAGTAACGATGCTTACATACTAAGAAAAGTATTAAAGACACATGCGTTGGTTGGCTCAGTTTACCTTCCAGGTAACCCTGATACTCTGAGATGAGGTGGGTTCCAAGTGAACTTCCTGAGGTGGACCATCAGGAGCTGTAGGGACCAAAAGCACATAGGCAGGTTAGATACAGGTACAAAGTAGGACACAAGCTACTGGCCCCTATGTCTGGCATAGGGAAGTTTGTCCTCAGGAGCAGCAGGCAAAAGTATTAGATTCAGTGTATAGTATTTGCTTTCTGTTTATTCACTCATGGGCACATGAACCCCAGGGTCCTGTCCTTGTACCCCTCCTCAGTATGCCTTTGGCTATATGATTAATAGCCCCAAGTTAGATGAAGTAAGGGGTAAACTAGGAAACACACACACACACACGCACACACACACACACCACGTTAAAGAACTCTGTGCTGTAGGGGAGGATCCTTCTCTGCTTCTAGAAGACTTAAGCAATGGAGTTGGGATTCCTCAAGGTGCTCAGGCAGGACTCCTCTGTGGAGGTATCTATGGTGACTCTAGTTCCACATGCTTTACAGTTAAAGGTTCTTTCTCATGAGGCAGGAGCTCAGGGCACACATGGAGATGACGCCGAGCTTGTCATTTGTGACGATCCATTTCTATCCTATGTGGCTGTGTAGTAGTGAGAGTTACACCAGTTAGAGTTGGGCAGTTCATACCTGGGATGTGTTAGTATATGGGGAGTGGTTTCCAACCCAGTTTTCATTCTCTAAATCAGAGCTAGCAGAGATTGATGAGACTCAAAAGAGCCATTTCTGCCAGAGTGGAGACAGCAGGGTGCCGATAAGAAAAAGCCACAAGGGAGGCAAGAGCTGATCACAAAGTGGTCAGAGGTGAAGAGAGGGTAAAGTGCTCACAGGCTGGGTCTAGGCAGGCCTTGGTGCAGAGGAAGACGGTTTCCTTCTGCTCAAAGGGATTAGTGTTGTGGTGTCCTGGCAAGTGTGGAGCTTGTGGCTTTCCTGCTAGGCTCCATTGGCTGTGCTGGTTTATGTAAGTTATATAACATCTCTGTGACTCAGTTTCCTTTCTTTGTCATAGGATAAACTTATATCATAGGGATGCAGTGAAAACAATAAACAAAAAATAAGTATGATACTGTAATCATAATTTTTTTTTTACATTTCACAACAGCCAAATATTTATTTCAATTAATGGGTTATTCATTTATACATAGTAGGGAGCCACTATTTGAAGCAAATACATTTTTCCTTCTTTTTCTTCTTCTGAATTCTTTTTTTTTCCATTTTTATTAGGTATTTAGCTCATTTACATTTCCAATGCTATACCAAAAGTCCCCCATACCCACCCACCCCCAATCCCCTACCCACCCACTCCCACTTTTTGGCCCTGGCGTTCCCCTGTACTGGGGCATATAAAGTTTGTGTGTCCAATGGGCCTCTCTTTCCAGTGATGGCCGACTAGGCCATCTTTTGATACATATGCAGCTAGAGTCAAGAGCTCCGGGGTACTGCTTAGTTCATAATGTTGTTCCACCTATAGGGTTGCAGATCCCTTTAGCTCCTTGGGTACTTTCTCTAGCTCCTCCATTGGGAGCCCTATGATCCATCCATTAGCTGACTGTGAGCATCCACTTCTGTGTTTGCTAGGCCCCGGCATAGTCTCGTAATCATAATTTTTTAAGAGGGAGGACGCTAAGCCAGAAAGAACATGGGTAAACTTCAAGAAATACCATCTGGTTGAAGACAGAAGCGGCCCTGGAGCAGGACAGCTGTACATAAGAGAGGTAGATTGTTTTTTTTTCTGTTGTAAGTAAGCAGGTATAGACATCATTGTCTCTTTACTCAAAACAGACAGAAAAAGACCAACAACGGTTGGGTCATCTATAAAACAGCAGAAAACCTACGCTCATGCTTATGTGTACTTTAAACCATTTTTCAGGGATTCAGGACACCTAACACAACATAAAGGCCCTGCCAAGAGTTGTGATTCTGTGTTGTTTATGGAATAATGCCAGAAGAAAAGTCTATATGTATACAATTCAGATGCAATCTTTAAAACTTTCTTTCTAACCTGAAGTTTGAACCTGCAGATACAGACCTCGGGATTCTGAGGGTTGACTCTGTATGACAGGAAGACTGAGTATTGGAATCAAAGCAGTAAAGAAAGGGCTGAACACTGCAGGCTCACAGCAAGAGCTTAGGAAGTGGCTGTAGCCCATGCAAATGAGTGTGCTCTGCTGCTCTGAGTCAGGGACCTCCGCGCCTGGGCTGGGGACAGGCTGAGGAAGATAGCTCTTTAGGACACTATCTTCTTTTTATTTTATTTTATTATTTTATTAATTTTATTTAAAAATTTATAAATTTTATTCCTTTTATTATGTTATTATTTATTTTATATTATTTTAGGAGACAGTGAGTGAGGGGTAAAGTGGCTGGATATGGATAGGCAGGGGACAGAGGAAGTACTATACCTGCTGCTCAAAAAGTCAACTAGTCTAGAGGCTACAGAAGTCAGTTTCAAGGATCCTCATTGAACTAAAAGCAGACCCCTACCACACAGGCCAGCTACCTGCTTCCAGATGTTTACCCAACAGACACCAAGTCAACATGCCACAGGGACATTTGTTCATCCATGGTTTTTCTGTTGTTTTTGTTTTGTTTTGTTTGTTTGTTTGATGTGTATGAGTTCATTATATCTGTCTTCAGACACACCAGAAGAGGGCATCAGATCCCCATTACAGATGGTTGTGAGCCACTGTGTGTTGCTTGGGAATTGAACTCAGGACCTCTGGAAGAGCAGTCGGTCTTCTTAACCTCTGAGCCATCTCTCCAGCCCCCCTCCCATCCATGTTCCCTACAACACTATTCATGATAACTATGTTATGGAACCAACCTAGGCATCCATCACTAGAGGGATGGATGGAGATACTGTGGCTTAGATACTCGGTGGTATTCTACTCACCCCCTCAGAGAAAAAAAGCAAGGAAGGCTGACCACATTAAGCAAATACGTTCTATCTCAGGACAATAATCGCACGTTTTTCTCATGTGCCAGTCAGAGAGTTTAAATAGAAAAATGAAACTGGATCTGTATAGATAGCATGAAAACAAATGTAGCTGTCTAGGAGAGCAGAGGGGATGAATGGGAGGGTCAGGCTAAGAGGAGGGTGGGGTAGGTGAACTAAAAACATACTACATGGAAATGGCCTTGTGCAGCCCCGTTTAATAAAATAACACAAGAGAGATATGAGAAAGATGGATGCCCAAGCTGCTAGTCAGTGAGAAGACAGGAGGTGGAGAGCTGCCAGAAAATGGGGACAGAAGGACAGCTGAGTCCCATAGGACAGGACTTGTGAGAGGGACAAAGGACAATTGCAGCAGTGCCAGGTGTCAACCCCAGAAAACAGTGCACCCTGTGTTCTACTGCTAAGAATCTAAGGGCCAGTGGGGATTTTTCCATGTTGCACAGAGGAGGAGGAACTTCAGCCCATGGCCTGCTAACTAACTCATGTTTCGTTCCCAGGAGTGTTCAGGCATTCCGTGAGCTCTGCCACCAGTTTGTCCTCTGCTGTCTCTGTCAGCATCAGGGACCCCTTAGCCTGGCACCCTGCTGTAGCCTGGCCTCAAATCCTATCCCACTTTCTGCTATGTTACCAAACATTAATTCTGGCCTTGACTTGGACTCTAAACTGAGACATGGCTCCAAGTATTCGGAAGCTCCCACGTGTCCTGGTCACTCCCTGGATGGAGTACTTCTACCATTTACTTCATGTTCTTCTGTTCATGTGCATCTTCCCCATGTCCAGGGCCTCAGCAGAATAAAGTTCACAAGCTCTGGACAGCTCAGATGGAGTCTTTGCGAATCAGCTTTAACTTCCCTCTGTCAAATCTGCCCTTGCCTGGGAGCCATAGCTGTTATTTCCATGTAGGCACATATCTACGCATCCAAGACCCTAGCATCCAAGTCTTCTGTGCTTTTGGTCTCCTAAGGTCTCTCAGGAGCTGAGTCCAGAGGGAGTCCTTTTCTGGAAGGGTTAGAGCACTTTGCAATTATGAGACCAGAGCCCATTCCATCTCCTCAACAGGTCCAGGCTCAGTGGTATATCTGGGGCACGGAGGCCTGTGGGTTTACTAACCTATTTGTAAAAAAGACTCTCCTAGCATCAAAGTTACTTCCCAGCATCCAGTCACTGGAACTTTACTGTCAGAGCCTTGTCTCTGATTTTTTGCAAATCAAATACTTCATGAGGAAACTTGTTGTCAGACCTGATTTTAAAAAACAAACAAACAAACAAACAAACAACCCGTGGAATAGATTTCTTCTCACATCAGCAACAGAAAAGCATGTGGCTTCCCCATTAAAATTGTTCTTTTTTTAAAAAGATTTTTTAAACTGTTTTTAATTACATATATATACGTGTGCATTGTTATGGGTATGTGCACATAAATTCAGTACCTACAGAGGCCAGTGGCATCAAACCCCCTGAGGCTGAAGTTACAGGTCATCTTGAGTAACCTGGCATCAATGGTGTGAGCTAAGCTTTGGACCTCTGTAAAAGAGATTGAGCCATAATCTCTCTAGACTTCATCAAAATCATTCTTGAAAAATCATCTTTGAGCTGACCTTGTCAACTCTAATAGGGTTTCCACTTCCTCTCTTCTGTTTGAAGGTTACAAAGAGAACTAACTGTTGTTTCTGAAACATTATGAGAAAGTCACTTTAGTCATACAAAGGATTCGTTTAATATAAACCTTACTGAGCTTCCAAAGGCTCTTATATCACCATGGACAACTTCTGTAAAATGAGGTCAAGGCAGAGGGAATTCCTAAAACTGAAATGGACCCAGAAACTCACAAGTTATCCTACTTATTGCAAGAAATTTAAAAATCATATTGTTATTTGATAACTAAGAATTGGTTTACACACCCCAAAATCAAAGTTATAATATAACATGGAGTGTTTTAAAATTTTTAAATATTTACGTTTTATTTTTATATGTCTATATACTTTGTGTGTGTGTGTGTGTGTGTGTGTGTGTGTGTGTGTGTGTGTCATTGTGTATACATGCTCATATGTGTGGGTAAATACACATGAGTGCAAGTGTCCAGAAGAGAATGTTTGATCCTTTGGAGCTGGAGTTACAGGCAGTTGTGATCCACACAACATAGGTTTTGGGAACTAAACTTGGGTCCTTTCCAAGAGCTGCAAGCACTCTTAATGGCTGAGTCATTTCTCCATCCCTGAGAAGGTTGTTTGTTTGTTTGTTTGTTTGTGTTTCTCACATTAGAATAGAAGTTTCCCCACAGTAGGTGGAGACCGAAGGCAAAGACTGATAATTAGTATCAATTCCCACAATTGATGATCTCTGCACATCTACAGAAGTAAAAAAAAAAAAAAAAAAAAAAAAAAAAAAGGCTAATCTGTAAAACAGCGAGGATTAGAGACCATTTACAACATTTACAATCTCTAGCATTTTGCCAGGTCCATAGCAAGACAATGTTCACTCATTCTGTTTGGCTAAACACATCAAGGAGAGATCCACTTGACTGGCATTTCTTTCTTCTCCCAGCCATTCTCTGCTCACTGGCTGGCTTGCATGGGTTCCTCCTGATCTGGCCATTCCCTGTCCAATGAGCTTCCCTCTCTTGACAGCCCATTGCCTCTTAAAGAGCAGCAAGGTACCAGGATCTCAAAACATTCTTTCTCCCACAGAAATGTATCCATAGCCAAGCTACAACCAGAGTTTGTTGATTGAGCTGGGAATAAGCTTCCTGATGAGTCTCCCTCACAAACGTCTGTCTCTGCCTTCCTGGTTGGGAGTTGATGAGTACCTACTACAAGTCAGGTCAATGTGGAGAAGAGGACTGGTGACCATTTAGCACTGTCCTCGGTAGCTAAGTGGTGTATCTAGTCTCAGAGCCCATCACCTCAGGAGTGAAGAAAGAGAATGTATCCATGTCCTAGCTTCCTAGAGACAGTTGGATATTTTCTAGCCATAGAGAGAAACAAAGTTATTTTGTTTGCAGGAAAACAGCAACAGAGAAAACCTTTGTAGGTGTATTAAGCCAGTCCAAGAAAGACAAATGTCATGTGTTTTTCCTCATTTGTGTTCCCTTGATTTTATAATGATACACAGTCATGCCTGTATATGTGACAGAGGGGAAACTGACTAGCAGTTCAAACTGAAATATATATGTATATGTATATGCATATATGTATATGATGTATATGTATTTATATATGAAAGACTTTATACAGTAGGTTAGGATCAAATAAAAGACTCAGGAGCCACTGTATGATCTCACATGCAGATTTCTGTCTGTCTGTAGGGGCTGGGTATGTGAAAACAAGTTGTTTTTGTGGGGAAAGTTGTCAAGACTCTGCTCAATGAAAACATGAAAATCATATTTTTTTGTCACGAAATAGAGAGTGAACTCATGTAAAGCTACTGATGGATTAAGAATTCATTCATCTAGACTATTTATTCAGCATTATCATGTGCCAAACACTGTTCTAGGGCATAAGATGAAGGAAGAATAACCACAGGCTACTGTTGCTGCGCATGTGAGAGAGGGATGGGAGTAAACCAAAAGCAGAGACCAGAAAATTCTGGTACTGATCAGGCTACGTTATAGAGAGTATTGGGGAAGGGGGAGAATCCTAATAGGGTGAGACAGGATGTATAGAGGTGATAATTAGGCAGAGAGTGGAAAGTTGTGAGGGAGAAGGGGAAAGACCTCTCTAGAATATTCTAGAATGTTTCCAGAGCATCCTAGGTTAGCATCAGGATGATGCTCCCATGCATAAGGAACAGCAAGAGTGCTGGTGATTTCTCCAGGATTAGTTTCCAAGGTTCTCCCCCAGGGAAAAGTAAACCGGATGATAATTAACAAAACAAAACAAAAAAGGATGTGGCTAAAGGCACTGTCACATACAGGGCATGGCTGGCCCATCTTCAGAGCAGATCTGCTGGGAAGCCAGTGCTCTGTGGTGACCTCTCTGAAACCCAAACCATCTATCTCGTGCTTGTCTGTGAAAACGCAGTGACATTCAAGGGGCCTCAGCATAATTGAACTTCCACATTGCCATCCGGATTCGTAATGAAGATGATAAAGGGATCAGCCACCCTACACACTCAGTCACCGACACTCAGGGTCATACAACCTCAGGGTCCAGCAGCTGATGGGAAGTGGCTCTCTGGCAAGGGTCAGCCACAGTGTGACATGTCTGATCCTTATCACAGAGCCCTGGGAAGTCAGCGGCACTTCTGGTCCATTAAGAGCTGATCTTGTCAACTCTGATAGCGTTTCTACTTACTCTGACTTATTTTGGGGGCATACGGGGGAGTCAAGAAGAGTGTGCTAAATGGTGTGATCTTTGCTACATATTTGCTTTCCGAGGTCAAGTGCATTTAAGTGGTGTGATTATTCACGTGGACGCTTTCACATAAAAATACCCTGGAGTTGAGGCTCAGAGCAATAATATTTCCAACATTAGGAAGGAGCGCTGTGCTAATGGTAGCAATTCTTTCTTCAGGCAGCTTTGTGATGTATGCTGCAGGGATCTTAAATCAATTTCCCGGGGTGCAAATGTTAAGTTCAAGGTCTTCAAACTTTTTCACAAAGGCTGATAATTTGCTTCTATGCAATCTGTTACATTTTTCTCTTCTTAATTTTTTAAAAGAAATTATTTGGTAATTTCTTATACAAACACAATATGCTTAGCTCATATTATTCTTTTCACTGGGTTAATGGGTGGAATTTGACCTCCTTGGTTAAGTTTGACTGTGCTCCAACCAAGGAAGGGAAGGACTGTTGTAAACAGCAGGTCCATCAGAGGGGATCCTTGCACTGGACTCCAGTTGAGAGCTGTCAGGTGCAGAGGACCAACAGCAGTTGCTAGAATAGATGGTGATAACTGTCCAGATTTGAAATAGTGACACCTCACTCAGAGGCACAAGGACTCAGAAGATCCTACTGGAGCTCTCTGTAGATTATGACCCAAGACATGGGAGGGAGCAGGGAAGATGACTCCTTTGGTGGAGGTCAGAAATGGGGTAGAAGGGTCTCACTCCATCTTGCCTCTTGTTCTTTTAGCCTGCTTGCTTTGTCCTTAGCCGCTTTTATCTTTTCTGTCTGACTCTCTCATTTCAGTCTTTTCAAGCTACCCTAATAAGAAAACACACAGCTAAGTATCTCCTAAGAACCAGGACTTCAATCTGTATAGAAATTGGTTTCTAGAATCTCAGATGTCAATATGAAGGCACCAGAAGATTGTATTTTGCCTTTCCCCTGTGTCCTTATGAGGTGGAAGGGGCCAGTGAACTCTCTCAGGCCTGGTATAAGGGATTCCTTCTATTCATAATGACACAATCCTCACGGCCTATTCAGCTCCTTATGACCCTGCCTCTTACTAAAAGGAGATGGGGACTTGGTGAACTTGGGGAAATATCAGCATTCAGAACCTAACACCCTTCATAGTCTTCAGTGTGGATTTAACACTACATGTATTTTCTTACTACACACACAAACCATACTGTTATATCATGTTAAAATGTATATTCAGTACATACACACAGACACACAGACACAAACACACAGAGATGCACACACACATAGACATACACACACATGTACACATAACACACAGACACACACACACACACACACAGGCACACACACAGAGATACACACACATGCACACACATATACACAGACACATACATACACACACACACACACACATATACACAGGCACAGACAAGCACATACACATACACACACACCCTACAGTAAGAACTCTCCTTTCATACTAGGAACACACATAGCTGGGACATGCATAGCAAATACTTTCTGGTGTTCTGGAGTCATGGCATAGCTCAGGACACTGGGGTTCATGGAGAAGTGACAGTAAACCTTATCTGCTATTGTCATCAAGTTCCTTGACCTGAAATAGCAAGACTTGAATGTGAAGTCCACACAGGGATGAGATAAGTAACTTCACAGGGTAGCCATGTCTCTGACCTGGCTCTTCTAGGAAAAGCAGAGAGAAGAAGAGGCAAAGTTTGGAAGGTTTAGCAGAGTGGGGAGGAAGTATACACAGCAAAGGGCCAGAGGTCAGAGGTCAGAGTGTGTCTGGGGGTTGCTGCCAGTAGCTTCAAAGTAGTTGAGAGGGGTGGGTACCCAGGGCTAAGCACCTCACAAATGTGTTCTCAGCAGATATAATGGGTGCTTTAGGTGCCCAGCACTAGGGAGCCACAAGACTATAGCTTCCAGGAGCATTCAGCCAATGTTCATTGCTTGACAAACTCTTTATTTTCAGGAAAGCATCAGAAAGGTCCACAAACACATGCCTTTGGGTATCAATCACTGTAGGAGATGGCTGTGTGGCTGTGGCATCTGCAGACATCACAGTCAGTTCTAAGGAGAGACCGCAGGTTTGTGACGCTGGTGGTATTCCATCCATGAGTCGCACATGGAAAATGATTTTCTGATTTTAGTCATGCAAATCCTGCCCCAAGATAAAGCCTTTTTACTAGTATATCCTCTTTCTTGCTTTATCTGAACGTCAAACCAGATCCCAATCGGGGCTGCCCAAGCCAGCACCCAGATAACAGCCAAGAGCCTAGTCGGTCAGCTAAAGGAGAGAGACTCCATTTCTGTCTGCACAGAGACCGAGCAGCTGCCCTCCAGACCAGTACCCAGAGCTGTTCACCTGGCCTCCTGGCTGCAGGCAGGGATGCTGCCATAGCAACCGAAGGCTGCTGCAGAGGTGAGGAGGAAAGGACACAGCACACAACAGCATCAGTGCTCTTAATGACCATCAGCAGGAGTAGCTTCAAGAGATGGTGCTGGGAAGAGTGAGTGACAGGGAGGTGAGAGGCAGGAAGAAGCCGAGCATGTAGTCAACGGCTACATTTTCGGTTGAATGATATGGAAAACATATCCTCTGAGTAGCCAGTGTACTGTAATTCCAGAAAGTTAGGGACGGGGTAAGCTAACATTTTAATAATTCTGTTTTTTTGAGTTTTTGTTTTTTACTGAAATATATGTCCACACTCATTTTCTTTTTTTTTTCTTTTTTTTTTTTTTTTTTTCTGACCAAATCAAAGTATGTCCAGAACTCAGAATTTGGTTTTCCAGTGGTTAGGTATGTGTGCATGAGGAGGAAAATGCACTAATCATATCATACACAAAGAGATAGTCCAGGAATTAAACATACAGCACCCTGTCACACACCCTTAAAAACGATGTTCAAGATTGAATATCTATCTTCCTGTACTGAGAAACAGGCTCTGGCTTATGGCCGCACTACCGTGAACACACACAATCTTGTTTGATCTTGGAAGCTAAGCAGGGTCAGACCTAGTTAGTATGTGGATGGGAGAAATGGACACCATACTGCCCACACATTTAAACTTATTTCCTCAAGAGTAAAACTGACCACATAACAAAGACTTACGACCACGTGGCTGGGCTGGTTCAGAAATCACACCTCTTAGAATCTAACATGGGAAAGTAATCTTTAAAAAGTGGCTGATGAAAGATGTCAGGGTGCTCATGGTGGTAGGACTGGCAGGCCCAACCGTGTGGGACACATTAAATATATGGTAAGAAATGCTACTATGAATCCCAGAAAAGTATTTCAGAGATACAAGCACAATGACTATGCATATATAGGGTAGAGGAAGCCAATAGTGACCTAGCTGAAAGTTGACACCAACTTCTAGATGAGTAACAGTCACTGGAAGATGATAGATGATGTTCTGACCTTGGGTCAAACCTGTGAACATTTCTGATTGGTGGTGGAAAACCAACAGAGGAAGGTTTGAGTGTTTGTCAATCTTCCCCCCTCCCCCCAAGAAACAAGCCAGACATTGGCTCCTTGCTTCCCCGTAACAGAAGCTACAAAATATTGATTTCCTTTGCTCTTCCACGGGACAGGCTCACGTCAGCATCTAAAGGCTACCACCTAGGTTTTTAGTCCTCCACTACCCAGTTGATTGCATCCAGTCATGAAGTAAACATGTAGTCTCTTTGTACACACGTGGATATGTACACTGGTGAACATACATGAATATATGCATGAGTGGTGAAACAGATCACAGAAATGATCTAGAAGATTCTGTCAACATGGCCCTATGTTAGTTCTAGGTGAACGGATAGTTAGTAGGAGTAGCTTTGTCTGTTTCAAAATGCTTATGTGTATCTTCAAAGTTTTCAACATTTAATAAGGAATAATTCATCATGGTGAAGGACAATCAGCGATGTTATCCATCATTAAGTAACCAGAACCTCTCCACTTGCCCACGGACACACTCTTGGAGTTTCTGATTTCAGTATTCTTCTTTCTCCCACACTTAATCTCATGGGACTTGGGAAGATACTTAGTGTCTCCCCATCAACTTGGGTCCAGTGCATCAGAACCAAGGGATTGTACAATGTCACGACCCTTTGAATCCTCTAGCATTGTTAGCCTAATGTTTTCCATTCATATTTCTGTATTAAGAACCTTGACCACCTGAGTATCAAACAATGACCTCAAAACCTGCCCAAGATGCTATGAGCATTTCTATAGGCCATGGGGCCGTGGGAAGCCCACATCAAAGAACTTCACCAGGAGTGGGGAAAGGTCTAATTCTAAGTGTCTGAGTTACAAGAGTGAACTTCTGGGTGGCAGGCTCTAACCGGTGCCACCTACCTGCCTCATCCGCCGTGATGGTGATCTCGTTGCTGGGCTCACTCTTGCCAATCCGGTTCTTGGCGTACATGCGGATGCTGTAGGTGGAGGAAGGGTGGATATCAATGATGGTGGCCGAGTTCAGCTGAGGGGAAACATCTTTGGTTCTTTGAGCAGAATCCCAGGAGTCTTTTGGGTTTTGTTTTTCAAAAAAGAAGAGATAGAGATGTGAGTTTTTTTCCTCTGCCTTTGAAAGTTCACAATAGGAGTAAAATAAAAATAATAAAACTAAAAACAAAGAAAAGAAAAGAAGAAAGAAAAAAAATACCCCCAAAGCGAAATCTCAATACAATGTTTCCAGCTTCTTGTCTGAACTGGTCATCAGAGGGGACATGGGGTCACATACTTATTTCCCATGCCAATGGGTAAAGGACTGAGGTGAGCTCAGTACAGGAGGAACCTTGAACAAACACAGAATGGATGTCTGGGGGGAGAGCAGAATGGGAGACACAGAGGTGGAAGCCAGTTCTGCAGAAGCCTCAGACACACACACACATAAGAGCTTATTCTACAGTGTATGGTGACAAGCTACATATACTTCAGACATTGCTTCCCTGCCGGCCCCTAGATATAAAAGATACAAAATCATAGCAAAACTCTTAGCCATACCTGACCTTTTCTTCCCAAATCAAGTGTGATAAAACTAAGATCATTCTGCATATGCCCGTTCAACCTTGGTGCTAATCCGACAAAGCGAACACCTTGAGCAACCTTAATTCTTAAAACTCATCTTATCCTGATTCTTTTGTGGCAGGAATTCTTATTTCAACCTCGGGTACTTTGAATGCCAGCGCCTGCCTATTGTGAAGAGATATGGAATATGTGGCAGTTTGAGCAGAAGAATTTTTAGGGCTTTGGTGGAAGATGATGAGGTCATCCAAGTTTCAGAAGAGTTGGACAGTTGACTGAGGTTGGGTAGTCATTAGCAAGTGTGGGTTGTAGGAGAAAAGATACCCTGAGACCATGAGTGGAGAGGATGTATAGCTATCTCCCACTCCCAAGTCCTCTCTTGTGATGTCCAATGCTCTTGAGTGGCAGAAGTCACACTTGCCATCCAGTGTGCATTACCAGTGTTCACCCAGTGCCTGGCAGGAGGAAGAGCACAGTAAACATGTGATATATAAGTGAGTGTACAAAGGGAATGTCTACAGACACCAGCATCCTGGCAATGCCAACACCTTTGTCACACTAGTGATAAGCAAAAGGGGGCTGCCTTGCCCCGAGGTAAATCAAGACTTGAAACAGAAACACATGGTTTCAGACTGCTTGTAAGGCTCTTGCTTCTTGGGAAATCACACATAGCAGCAATGGATCATCATTATGGACGTGTAAAGACCATCACTATCAAAGTGCAAAGTACAGGCGTCTTTTGAGTTGGGAAGACTGAGGTAGGGTACTCTGACAGAGAGAGAATGTGGCTAAACACTGAATTATGAGATTTGATTGAGGATGAATGAGGGGAAATTTTATTTCAGTGAAATGATGTCCGGTAAGGAACCTGTCAGAGGGAAAGCCAGGCCTCATGAAGATGCTCTGATGAAGGGAGGAATCGCCAGCATTGCAGGACACCAAAGAAGCATGGGAGGAAGCATACACTGGGCTGGCTGAAGGCTTATTAAGATAAGATGAAAGTTTCTGGAAGAGCAAGGACCAACAGAAACAACCATTTCCACTGCAGGCATGTATATGGGCTATGGAAGAGACTGAGAGCCTGGGGAGGCAAATGAATGTCTCCTCCTCCTCCTCCTCCTCCTCCTCTTCCTCCTCCCCCTCTTCCTCCTCTTCTTCCTCCTCCTCCTCTTCCTCCTCCTCCTCTTCCTCATCCTCCTCCTCTTCCTCCTCCCCTCTTCCTCCTCCTCTTCCTCCTCCTCCTCTTCTTCCTCCTCCACTTCCTCCTCCCCCTCCTCCACTTCCTCCTCCTCCTCCTCTTCCTCCTCCTCTCCCTCCTCCTCCTCCTCTCCCTCCTCCTCCTCCTCTTCCTCCTCCTAGCCTCCCCAGCCACATGAGACATCAAGGCAAGGAGGGAATGATTGTACATAATTCTGAGGACTCAGCAGTCACTAGCTATAGGTTTCTTTGACCCAGCCTAAGTCCCTGTAGGTGTCTATTTGCCAAACAACTTTCCAATATGACTCAAAAGACCACACCTTCTTCAGAATTCACTTTTTACCTATAGAAAACAGCATCTCTCCAGACACTGAACCAGGATAAGTGTAAGATGTTTCCATAGAAATTCTATTGCTTGCTCCTGCAGCTGTCTCCAAACATTCCCCACTCGGGTTTCTATCCCCAGACTTAGGTTTGCAGCCACACTTTGCAGTCTGTGTACTCCAAGGATACCAATCTGGATTATGCTACAATTTTCCTAGTTATATTTGCATTTTAACTTATGATTCCATTTTCCCTTCAGGGCACTGGGCTGGGTACCTCATAAACACAGGCTTTTGTTCCAGTGATTCCTGAGTCTGTGTGGACACTGGAACCCCAAGGTCTGATGGCTTCTGTGTTTTCAAGCTTGTTGATCTCAGTCTCAGGGTTACTGTGCTCATGGACCATTGTAGTAAACTACTTTATCATCTAGGCCATCCCAATAGAATTCAAAGCAACTGTCTCATTTGATTAAACTCTCAGGACACCCTGACAAACCAAGGATTTGATTTTCAGTGTAAAAGTCCAGGGACAATAGTAAAACAGCAGCGGTGGCTTAAAGAGATATGGCTAAAGGCCAAAGATCAAAATGAACATGGGTGTTTGAAACTCCTAGAGATGGAAGAACTGTAAAAGGCTTTAACATAAGGAGACAGATGAAAGGAAGACTAGGGTGAAGGCACTGGCACAGGAACACGGGAAAATATCTCCCTGGGATGATAGCCCTGTTGAAGCTGCAGAAGGAGGAGGCTTGGACTATCTAGGCAAACCCTATTATCTAAGGACTGACACAGAAGTGATGCCAACCAAGGCAGGTTGCAAGGCGCTGACCAAGGTTCTGAAGTTCCCCATAATCTGGGAGGTGGGAGAGGAAAGGGGTCAAGGGTAACAGACCTAGGTGAAAAAAGGGCTTCAGCACCCAAGGAGGAGAGAAGGGATCGGATGTAATAACCACAGCACAGCCAGTGAGTGGGGTAAGGGCTACCTGAGCAGATGCTGGGGAACTGTTACAAAGAACAGAGTGTCCACGTAGAGATGTAGTTTCTCCAAGAACCAAAAGAAAGGAAGAATCAGAGCACCAGGGAGCTCCTGGCAAGAAAGAAGACACATAGAGTGGGAGATACCTACCCTCCTATGTTTACTTCCTACCATCTAATACTATGGTTTTGTTCTGGGTGTTTCCAGACTGGGTGGTCACAGAGGCAGACATGGATATGGACTCTATAATATCATTATTATTTTGGTAAACAGAAAACCAAGGACACTCATCTATCTTCAAGTCATGGAAGGAGGGTCATTTGGCTAAGAGGTGATGGATAGGTTGAGGAAGCCCTGTGTGGGTGAACCACAGATCTGCTGAGTTCATGTTTCCTGGACTGGATTGATCCAGCCTTGACTGACACACTGGCAAGAAGGCTCTTTGCTAAGAATGTGAAAGGCTTTTCATACACTGGTGGGATGTAGATTTTTAAAGAAAATTTATGGACCATAGATGAAAGTTCCATTGCAAGACAATATCACTGCTCCAAATAATGGAGCCATGGTTCTGTGAACATTTATTATGAGCCGAGCATGTGTACCAGAAATCCTGGAGTACAAGAGGGACACTGTGAAGAACTGGTCAGAGACATGTCACAAGGGGACTCCAAGGGGACAGATGCTCAGTAAAGAGGAGATATTAACTAGTTAGGAGCCCAGCGAGAATTGCAGGATTATAGATAGAGAAGAGAGGTGGCTGGTTAGGGAAAACTTCTTGGAAGGGGTGGGTTTTCTATGAATTTAGCTTAGATTATAACAATGAGATTCACACACTCAGAAGTTACTGAGGAAGGACATAACTCATAAAGATGCTGACAGACACATGGATTCCAGAATTGAGTGCAGCCTCTACCTACAAAAAAAGAACAGCTTCTCCTGTTCTCCCTCCACCAGGGCTTTCTACTCTAAGGCTGAAATATGTGTAACAAGGAATGTTTCTTCCATATTCTATGGACACTAGAAAGCACACAAAATATATTCTATGCACACTAGACAATGTACCAAGTGCTGGGGACCCTGAAGAAAGAAGAAAAGCAGAGAGCTGGACTCTGAGAAACTTCTAAGACCTTGAGGAGGGGTGTGCAGTGAGGTTTCTTAGATGGTCATGTTTCCATCAAGATGAGCCTTTGGGAACCTGCATTTTGTAACCATTTCCATGCATGTTTAAGCAATACAAACGGCAGCTCTGGTCAGCAGTGGGCCATGTGTCAGACAATGAGTGAAGTATTTTAAGTGCACATTTGTCTTAAAGACAACTTAACATTCACTGCCCATCAGATATCAGAACAATGGGCAGTGTGGAAATAGACCTAGTAGGCAGAGGGGGCCCAACCAGCTTCCAGGCTAGTGGAGTGACGCACATAAATGAATATGGCAGTTAATACACACAGAGTTGCACACTTGATGATATGTTACAGGGACAGCCATGATAAGGGAGCACTGAGGAGGAGGAGGGGCCCCATGGTCCAGGGGAGTTAAGTCTTCCTGCCAGAGGCAAACCTGGTTTCTGCTATGGTTTCCTCTTTAACAGATAAGGTCAGCATAAGGGAGTCAGAGGAATAGCAAGGTGAAGCTCAGACTAGCAGAGGGCCAGCATGAGCTGGATCCTAATGCTCCCTGCTGTTGGTTTGAGTGGGTACCAGTAGTTGTCAGGGGGACCCTCCCTGAAGGTAGCAGAAACCTGGTCTGTTCCTCAGTGGGAATTTGCAGTATGTTCCACACTCAGGAACACAGGCAGCTGCTGATCAGCCCATGGGAAGGCAGGGGTCCCCCTGCTACCTGGCTCCTGTTGAATGACTCCATGCCTGCCTGCATCTCTGTGGGCTCTCATCACTACCACCTGTTTCTAGGTAAGTTTCTGTCTTATTTCACTGTTTCATGCATGTGACACTCCAATCTGCAACTGTAAGAGCAGCAAGCTGGGCCACCTCCTTGTGTTTATGTGTGACCCAAACCGGCTATCTTAGACCTGATCCTTAACCACTGGTCCACGCTTGACACCTGCTATGAGTCTTCAAAGTCTGCTTTTCCTAATTCCTCATTCTGGTTAATCCTGATTCTATCATGGTACACTACTAGTGAGAGATCTCGCCCTCTGGAAATGCAACTGCTTTTTCCTAGCTGTCTTGAGTTTGATTTGTTGGCACAGCTCAGCTCAAAAGAGACCAGATCAGTCCCGACAGGGTAATCTGAAGTAATGCATAGGCTTTGGAAAAAAAAAAACAACAAAACAACAAAACCAAACAACAAAACAACCCACTGCTGTGTCTCTGAGAATCCTATTAACCCTTCCCATGCAGATGGTTCCCTGCTTCATATCTTCTATAAGACAGTAAGATTCTGACTAGAGGCCATGGTGGTGTTCCCCTGTCAGTCCAGGGAGACTGTAAGATCCAAAGGAGGCTGTAGTGGCCCTGGAAAAGGACAAGAGAAGATGCTTGTCATAGTGTAGATATCTGGGTCAACTTTACATGTGTGCTGTAGACTGACTAAGAACTCTGTGATCTAGCCCTAGTGCATTTCCAGGGGTCTGTTATAGAGTCACTGTCACATGCAGGAGGATTAGCCTTCATCATTCTGCATACTATTACTATATGCCACATCTGGCAGACACTGGCATTGCTGGAGTCCAGGGCTCCGGATGGGAGACCCAGGCTAGGATTCTAGGTCCTGCCTGAAGAAGTAGACGGTAAGGAGGCTGTTGACTGGGAAAGACTGTAACAGAAGCCTATTTCTGTTGGTACCCACAGGCATGCCTGAGGTGGTAGGGATTCCTACGAAGACTAGTAAGGACCAAGACTGAGGTCTAGTCCGGTTACTAAGACAGGGTAAACCTGGACACAGAAAGAAACCTGGACACATTCATGCCAGGGATGGACCAGATGGGAATAATGCTCTGAAACTCGAGAGTTATGTGGAGGAGCTGTGGACACACGATGGAGAAACAAAGGAGACAGAGGGTGAGTGAGGAGGAGGTAAAGCGAGGGGGAGTGAAAGGCTTACCTGATTTATTTTTGCATTCAATGTCATAGCCTGTGATGGGGCTGTTGCCATCAAACCCCATGGTCCACCTGAGCGTGATGGTGCGAGCTTTGACATCTTTGATCTCAATCTCGGGAGGATCTGGGGGTTCTGTGCCATCAACAGAAAGACCAGGGTTAGTTCACATCAAGCCTGGGCATAAACTCTAGTGGAAGACCTGTCTACAGCTTGCATACTTCTGTGGCATTAGGCATCTGCAGGTGCTGCCCGGTGGGTTGGTTTTTTTTTTTTTTTCCTGATTAGATAGAAGGCATTGCCTCACTTCTCCAAGAGATTCTGTTTCTAGCCCGTGTGGCACCAGGACAGACCTGGAGGACATAAGTGCCACTACTCTGACTCACAGAACATTCATCCCCAGATGCTGGACTTCCATTTCAGTTTTCTAGCGTACAAGCTCCCAAGGAGTGGAAAGCACTGGCCAAGCTCGTCTACATTCAGCCTGAGGTCTGGCCTCTCACCTGCCCTGGTCCCCGCCAGGGCTGTGCTCCCCATGTTTCAGGGCTTCACCCTGACATGATCACAGCCTCTGATAAAGTCCAGATTTATGCCAACTTTCTGCAGAGCCAAGATTTCCTGAGAGATCAAACTGTTCCCAGCTGACTGGGTCTGCAATGCTGCCTGATGTCAGCACACCTTGTCTCGAAATGGCCACACACTTCCTTCTGTCGTGCCTGCCTTACCTTGCACTGTGAGTTGAATTATTCCACGGTCCTCCCCGTATGAATTGATAGCATGGCAGGAGAAGAAACCGGAATCTTCTCTCACTGTTGGCAAAATCTGCAACCAAAGCAGAAAAGTGCTCACTTTAGTTACTAACTTGAGCTGGAGATCAGCCATCATGGCTTCTGGTGGGAAAATAGGCTTTTACCCTTTCCCTCCTTCCTCCCAACTCCAGCACTCAGTCATTGCTTACAAACATGGACACATACACAATACAAACAGAGACACACATAAAGATTCCCACTTCTACATGGACACACACAGATACACACTCACATATATGGACACACAGATACACAGACATATCCATAGTCACACACACTAATACACACAAATACATACAGACGCACAAACAACACATTCATGGGCACAGGCACACTCATACACACATACCCTACATGGAAACACTCTTACATATTGTTTCCCATTCACACCCATGGGTATACAGAGAGACATACAGAGATACACACACATTCACAGAATCACTCAGAGATGTGTACTTAGACACAAACCATAGCACTTGCACATATCCATTCCTACATGTACACACAAGCTCACAGACTTGGCCTCACATATGCACTCACATACAAACACACTGACAAAGACATACTCACCCACAGGCCAACAGATGCTGATACACACTGGCATACAAATGCACACACATGTCTATACAATCTGAGGGAAAACTGCTCCCATGTGTGGACTGAATGTGTGACTCACATGAGCTTTTGTGGGTGGGTCCATATACTCCATATACTTCCCTCTTTTTCTAAGTGGTATTATTTTAAAGAA
Source organism: Mus musculus (assembly GCF_000001635.26). Lineage (NCBI taxonomy): Eukaryota > Metazoa > Chordata > Mammalia > Rodentia > Muridae > Mus > Mus musculus. Next base: position 96,716,890 of record NC_000082.6, read on the forward strand.
CCATGCATAAGGGACATCTATGATTGCGTCAGCCCTCTGAACCTACCTCTCTGTTCCCACAGATGCAGCGTTATGTTTTTTGTTCCCACCATTTCTTGTCAGAATTTTCTAAACAGCCATTCTGCACACTGTGTTTGCTATTTTGAGCAAATCACAGACTGGGTTCAAGAGTATGGGGAATATATTATGTGCGACATCTATGGTGTCCATAGAAATGACTATATCATCTTCATATCTGCTGTCTATGGGAACTAAGGCATGGCTGTCCAGCCAGCATCCTTGGGACCGCACTAGTATTCTATACCATAGGGCTTCGAAATTGCATGCCAGAGACAGAGCCACTGTCTGTTCTAAGCACATAGCTCCAAGCTTCTGCCATGTCTGTACCAGCCCTCTGTATTACAAAAGCATTGCTTAGACAATCACCTACAGTGCTGGAGAAAGAACAGACATGCTTCCTCTAGGCGCTTGTGAGTCTAGATTAATGACAGTATATTCTCTATGTTGGATTTCTCCAAATAAGCAAAATATTTTTTAAAAAAACCCTTATATTATTTGCAGTTACATGTATATGTGTGGGGGCATGTGTACATGTATGCATGAGCCCATGGAGACAACAAGAAGGTATTGGGTCCCCTAGGTCTGGAGTTATAGATGGTTGTGAGCCACCTAATACGGGTGCTAGGAACTGAATCTAGATCTTCTGAAGAAGCAATTTTACTCTTAACTGCTGAGCTATCTCCCTAGTTCTGGGAAAAAAAATTTTTTTATTGTGGTATTCATTTTGTCTCAAAGATCTTGATATATATTGTAGAATGTTAAACATACTGTCACCCCCTCTGAGGACAACTATCATGGGAGACTTCTTTCTCAGTGCTTAATTATTTGTTTGTGGACTGTGGCTGTAAAGAACTACTTCTGAAGGTCATTCAGTGACCTTGTCCTGTGTAGATGGGCAGAGGGACGGAGTGTCACCAGGAAATCCCAGGAGGATATTCACAAATCATCACCACCATGTGCTCAGCCATGGGAGAGGGCGGACTAACTGTCGCAGGACACCCTGCCCCATTCTACCACAGCTGGCATTTTTTACCTGCAGCGTAGATATCACTTCCTCTCCCACCTCCTTGGTGGATACCAGGTAGCGGGCCATTTCAGGGTTAATGATCCTGTCCTCTTTCTCCCAGCGGACAATGATGGGCTTCTCCCCATGGGCTGTGCAGCTCATTTCCTTCCTTTGACCCTGAGTGGCCAGGGTGGTGTTGGGGTAAGAGGTTATCATGGCAGGAACTAAAAACCGAAGAAGATAGGCCTTGCTCAGTAAAAAAGTGCACTCATGACTCTCCCACCATCACATTCAACTAAAAGAGACACTTCTTGGAAATAAAATTTGATCAAGAAACTGTTGAGGAGGAACCAGGAGGGACAACAGAAAGGACACTGGTGGAGAAACAAAGCTGGCCTACCAGAGCCCAGGGCAGAAAATGCCTTGCAGGTTCATATTCAAGGGGCTGCAGTTTCATTCCAAGCCTGTTGGGGGCAGATGTGAGCCGTGGGTGTGGCCTATGTCACCAGCGCACACAGGCAAATGGAGGTGGGGTTGGGGAGGAGAGGCCAGGCACCTGGACACAGAGTGGGGGCAGGGACTGGGGGACAGATTGACATAATTTACATCAGTCCTGGCAATTAATTACTTCTCACACTCTTCATGGCTCACACCTCTGCAAATCTCTATCAAATCTTTCCCCCAAAGACCTCAAACCTACCTCCTTCCATGACTTGCAACAGAGGCTCACCCCCAAATTACTGAAAAAAGGGAGGCAACCTTTATTCATGAAACTTTGCATTTTTGTTCTTTTACTAAAACTTAATCTGTAGGTTTCTGACCTTAGCAATGGGTGACATGACTCCACTCTCAACTACGCAAACAATCTGGCATTCTGACAGCCTATTTCAAAACATTATCTTCCTAAATTCACTCCTAAGTTACAAGAAAATTAGAGGGAAACATGGGTCAAAACCAAACTGGATCCTGGAAAGCTATAAGGGACACACATTGATGTTTCAGGTATCTGGGGGGTGTTGTCATGGTACTGGTGATTATCTGAGAGGCAGATAATCCTTACCCAGAGTCAGACGTCCTTACCCAGGTGCTTCAAAGCCTTAGACCAAATGAGAAACAAAAAGTCAAATAAGACCTCCAAAGGGCAAAGTGTACAAACAGCCCTGGCTTGTGGGACAGGCAGAGAAAAAGGCACCTCCTCCTCTGAGAGCCTGTCACTCTTCCAGCCTGACTAGATTTGCAGGAACCTCAGGCTGGACAGTTAACGTGGGATGAACTTCCTTTGCTAGCAGGCTTGGTGAAGCCAGCAAAAAGCAAACGAGAAAGGATACACCTTGGAAGGGTGTGACCGTCCTTGTGCTCTGCTGTCATTCTGTCAGATAAAGGGGTCAGGTGCTCTCACACTACAAGTACAAAGCAACCTGTATGAATGAGAGTCAGCCTCTCAATGACTCAAGATACAGAAAGATCAGATGCAGATTCTGAAATATCTAGGGAATAAATGAATACATACATACATACACACACACACATAGGCATGTTTTAAAACATGGGGAAAGGATGCAATGTTTTCAAAAGGACCAGGATCTTTGAAATCTAGCAAAAGCAAATCCATGATTTATCTGCATGTTTCATTCCCAGGGAGAAAGAGTCCCCCTCGGCCCCCCCACCCCCGCCAAAGGTCAAACTTTAAATTTGTGTTCTTCCAAGATTCATGAGGTTTTGGACTTTCATCGTTCAGCTTTGGGGCTTCTCAGATATCATTAGTGAAGGTGGGTCTGCTGAGCTGCAGCCTGTTCTTAGGTGAAGCGGGTTACATCTCCAATGAACTTTCCTACACAGATCCATAGCCTGAGGTTTCTGTGGGACATGGATTTGTGGGGAGGTTGGGTCTACTCAACATGTATGTTTAATTTATCCAATGCTCACACATATTGTGCATATACAATACTAATTACACATATAGATATACAAATATTGCATATAACATATAAATACATATATAATATGCAACCTGAAAAGAACTTTGTGGAGTCAAATATCCTCTACCAGATTGATTCTTCACTAGCATTTACATTATTCTAGAAAGAATCCTTCTGCCTAACTCCAGTAACTTCTCTGTCTATTCCAAGGTCTAGTGAATCATTGACTTACATTCCACTTTTAAAATTAATTTAGCTTTTATATATTTGTGTGCTACCTTCTCTCTCTCTCTCTCCCTCTGTGTGTGTGTGTGTATGTGTGTGTGTGAGAGAGAGGGGGGGGGAGAGAGAGAGTCAGAAATAACTTGTGAGAGTTGAATTCTCTCTTTCTACCATGTAGGTCATTGGGATTGAACTAAGGTCATCATGTTTAGCTGCAAATACACTTAGCCACCGAGCCACTGAGCCGACTTACTGGCAACAAATTCCAATCTTCAGTGTCTTTTCTGGATACTTTTATTAAGTGGGACCATAGTATCTGTTCTCATTCTAGCCTTCCGGTTTCTTTAAACATAATGGACTCAAGACTCCTTCTCATTGCAGTTTGGGGATTTTGTTCTTTTATTGCTTAACATGACTCTCTGGCATAGATCTTCTGTACTTTATGGTCTTAAGTGTCTCAAAGCCATGGGCAAAATTGCCCACTATATAATATCTGTATAAATGGAGAGGAGAAGACATGAAAAATGGAGGTTTTCTGTGAGGAATTGTCCAAGGTTTGTTTCCAGGGTCAGTAGAGTTTAGCCTCCTTCTTTGTGTATGTTCTGTCTCTCCTCTCTCTCTCTCTCTCTCTCTCTCTCTCTCTCTCTCTCTCTCTCTCTCTCTCTCTCTCTCTCTCTCTCGCCACGTGTGGAGGGCAGAGGAGTACTGGCAAGAATTAGCTTTCTTCTTCACTCATGTGGATCCCAGGAATCAAATTCAGGTCACTGGGCTTGGCAGCAAGCACCTTGACACGCCAAGCCACCTTGTAGATCTCTGCATTGCATTTTCCGGTCTTAGGCTGTAACAAGCTTTAATGCACACTATGTGGGGGAAGTATCTCAACAAACAATGCAGAATGGGATTTTCACTCACTGATACTATTCTGCTAGAGATATTCCTCGCTTTCAGTCCTATTTCTCTTTTGGGTGAAAGTCTTATTATTAAGAAGGGCTTGTATTTCTGGCAATGAAGCTGGCATTTAGTCAGAAACACTCAGCTAGCCTATGTTTTCCTATCCTGCTTAGAATGGTCAAAAGGACCCATTTGTTTTAATGAACCATCGCTGTGGCTTCTCTGCCGTGCTGATGTCTGAAGGCATGGCGACCTTTTCACTTGTCACACTCCTGGGCCCCGAGAGATGACAGCATGTCAGTGCAGCTACGCTCTCTGCCAGGATTCCTGAAGCATCACAAATGGACGGGGTCATTTAACAGAGATGGGTACCAAGGAGAGGCTGTGAGGAAACTGCTAGCCTCGGAGCAAATCCAGACCCAGGACAGCTCTGGCCGAGGCTGTGTGCTCTCCTCCAAAATTACTCATTAAGGCCGGTGCTGTTTTACATCAGGGGAACCTGGTTCGTAAGCTTTGCTCATTAGCCACAGCGCTACCCCACGGCTCCTTCACCTCTCAGCCAGTCTGCTGTTGTGTTAGGAGCATCTTCTGACCTACTTTCTTGCAGCTTAAAGATTCAGCCATGCCAGGTTGCTGCAGCCCCTGGCCAGGGAGTATGATCAGGCATCTCTTTGCCTGACTACAGCACAGTGACAGGGATGTGATCTTAATTTGACACTGGCAATGGTAAGGGTGTTTGTGCCATTGAAATGGGTAAAAGCTAGAACCTGGCTTTTCTTCACACCCTCCCGTTAGCAGTTAATTATTAAGATGCTTATAAAAATAGTATTTGAGTCAGTACTTCTCACTCTATTTAATAACTTGGAAATGATTCCACTCTCCAGCTGAGAGACTGGACCATCCTCAGGACTGACAAGATTCACATCCCACCCAACACATCCCTTCAACCTCGCAAAGAAGAAAAGAGAAAGCTGGAGAGGAGTGGCTGCCAACGTGTCTAATTCAAATGTGAACGGGGGTGGGACCCGAATGGGTCCCCACTCAGAATCATCAGATCACATCAGAAACAGGGGTGACTAGTTACCACAGATCATTCGGGATCTCTCGTGTCTGAAAATGCAAGTCTTATCTTCTGAGAAGTCACAGTTCCTCCATTCCTTTAGAAAAAAGATGGCAGAAAGGATGTTGCACTAACAAGGAGGAGACACCAAAGCAGGGGTCATAGGGAGTCCCTGGAGATGTTCTAGGTCATACACACATTTAAAAATATTTCAAATCGTATGCACATGGATGCTTTGCCTACATATAGCATGTGCATGCCAGGTGCTTATATAGGCCAGAAGGGGGCACTGACTCCCCTGGAACTGGAGTCATAGAGTACTTGAATGACTTGTGGGAGCTTGGAAATGGACTTGGGTTCGTTGGAAGAGCAGCCAAAGCTCTTAACTGCTGGGTGTTATCTCCGGCATGAACACATTTTTTGAAACTACTTACTCAACCTTATTTTTTTATATATATTCCCAAACTCAACATGACAAAACTTCAAAGGACAGAATGTCAAAAACCTACAGATCCATTGCTGGATTCATGGTCTTGTACAGATTTTATGTTTGTTTGTTGTTTTTTTTTTTGCCATTATTCTAGCAGAAAACCCAACATTTTTCAAATATGTAATTATCACTATGCTATTTCAGTTCTTCTTAAGTGAAAATGTGAATCAGTAAGGGTCTCAACTGTGAGACACAAAGATGGAAGTTGCCTTCAGGGACCCTGCTGCTTCAAGAGGACAACAGAGGGAGCCTTGTTGTGTCCCATGTAGTCAAGGCTCTGGTTCCCACAAGATGAAAGATGAATCTAGGAATTGGCTATTTCAGAGCCCTTTTTGTACATCACATCAAACAAAGAAGTGGCCAGGAGCCTGGCTCCAACCTCATGTAGTAGCATTGTGAACTGAGTAGTGTGTATCTGCTTGACTGCTTGACTCCATGGGCCTCTATTTTCTGGTTGACTCCAGAAACGTAGATGGGACCAAATGTTCTCAGTGGGTGTATTGATAACTTGTTTCACCAGTAAACAAACTAGTAGGCAGAAAAAAAAACTATAGGAAGACAACTCATCATATGGGGGGGGGGTAGCAGGGGCAGACAGCTCATCATAGAGGGGGTCAGACAGCCCATCATAGTGCGAGGTGCAGACAACTTGTCATAGTGGGGGACATATAACCTGTCATAGTGGAGGGGGGCCAGACAGTCCATCATAGTGGGAGGGGCAGATGGCCCATCATAGTGGGGAGGAATGGACAGTCCATCATAGTGGGGAGGGGCAGACAGCCTATCATAGTGGGGTGGGGCAGACAACCTGTCATAGAGGGGAGAGACAGATGGCCCATCATAGTGGGAGGGGCAGATGGCCCATCATAATGGGGAGGAATGGACAGTCCATCATAGTGGGGAGGGGCAGACAACCTGTCATAGAGGGGAGAGACAGATGGCCCATCCTAGTGGAGAGGGGCAGACAGCTCATCATAGTGGGGAAGGGCAGACAGCTTGTCACAGAGGGGAAATGCAATGGCAGCAGCTTTGTGTCAGAGGGCTGTTCACACGGTAGTAGATAAAAGTGGAGAACATGGCTGGAATCTTCACAAGATTGCTCCTAGTGATCTACTTCTGCCAGGCCTCACACGGTAAAGGCTTGCTCATAAGGGTCTGGGGAGATGGTTCCACAGGTAAAGGTGCTTGCTGCCAGGCATAGCAACCTGAGAACATTCTAGATGATGCAAGTCAATCCCATGACAGCCAAGTCTTTCTCCAGCTCAGATTCTCTGTCCCTTCTTGCCATCCCCTCTCCCTCTGTTTTCCCATCCTTCTTCCCTCATGCTCCCATTTCTCTTCTTCTCATGAATGTTTTCCAAGGAATTTCTGTGTGCATGGTCAGTCACAAGTTCTCCACAGGAGCTAATGCTGACACCTGCTGTGTGCTCTGAACTTCCAGCTGTGTGAATGCAGCTATTGTAGGGACCTTAGACCAATGAGTCCCTGCAGTGTTTCTTCTCAGGGTCCAGTTTGCTCTGCTGGGTACAGCATCCTCGGGTTCTATTTTACTCTATATAACCAGAATTTTCTTCTTCTTTTAAAAGCAGAAATAATACTTCTAGAGTAATAACACAAGTCTAGACAACACTTTCTATCAATGGACACTTTGGGGTTGGGGATTCCTGATTGATAGAACAGTATAGTTTTACAAGCCTGCAGGAAGAACTGTGTGAGGAAAATGGATGCAGGTTCTTTGCCTGCTTCTCCTCAGCTGCTTGAAGGTCAACCCACCCCTTCCTGTTTGGGGCCTCACCCTCTCTGCTCCAGTCCTGCTTCCTCATCTGTAAGAACAGAAACCCATTGCTCCCTAGGCTCCAATGACAATTAATGAGATTATGTTGGAGGGACCCAGTGTGCGGTGTCTGAAGAAAGGCCTTGCAGAAACCCAGGTTGCGATTATCGCTGCTGCAGGGTCATAAATGCCTCCTGCCCAAATACTTATTGTTCATAAAAGTTTTAGGGAGTGAGGCTGCCTACTGGGCAGCTCTAATCCCTATAAAGAAAACAATTCCTCCTGCCGGGAATTAATAAGTTCTTAGCCACACTGAAATATCTTCTCGGCTGGGTTATTATACTTACATAATGAAGTTACTTTGATTATAACCATTAATCAAGTTCGTGTTTCCAAGCTAAAGAGTGTTCTATTTGATGCTAGGCTTTAACAAGACGGACAGTATCCCCACTTCCTGGCAGTGGGGCCAGGCTGGCTGACATGATTAAACCTGTCAGGGCAGTGACACAGAATGCTTAGGCTTCATATCAGATTCACTCTAAAGTTCCTTCTTGTCTGTTATTGGAAGAAGTTTGATTTATTTTGCATGACAAGCATGAATATTAACCAAGATATATTAAAATGGTATTTTTTTTCCATTCACAAGGAGATGGAGCAAGCCACTCTTCCCGCCCCCCCTTTTCCATCTGGTTATGAATCCTCTGTTTTTGCCTAATAAAAACTCATTAATAATTAGAGGAGAAAAAGAGATTAGTAGATAGACTCACACTGCCTGCTGAAGTGACAATAGAAAACAGGTGGAAAAAATGTCACAGAGCATGGCTTTATGCAAAATGAATGGGGTTAGGATATTGATTAGAAGGTCATGGGTAGTGCTTTAATCATTCTCCTAGACAATGGCCCTCCTGGAATTCATACCCCCTTGGCACTCCCTCTCACACCCTCCAGAGCCACCAGACCATGTGACCACAGATATGGCTGAAGCAGTCAGTGGCCTATTTCTTCATAACATGCCCGTGACCTCCATCTTGGGTGTGGCCTTAGATCACTGGCTGCAGAGGAGCTGCTACAATGTCACCAGGATGCTCCAGCCACCTACTGCAGGACTGTGAGAAAGATAGATATCAGGCCGCCGCTGGCCCTCCTTGAGCTTGGAAATGGATTTTCTCTCAGCTACTTTCGACCTCATCAAGTATTCTGATACAGTTTTCAGAAAGCAAGCGGTTTCCATGGAAACTGAGCCAGCAGTTTCCAGGTGGCTTGGGGATGGACACAGGGAATCATTGGGCCCCGGGCTTTTCAGCTGGTGCTTCGCCTGCACATGCTGTTGGATGGAAAGTCATCCCCATTAAAAGCACTGGCTGGTGCTCTATACCACACTGCTTCATTGCCTGGACACCTGGCCCGGGACACCCTGCAGTGCAGTGAGGGGCTCCTTGACAGCAAAATGTGAGCACTCTCAGGTATCCCAGGGGCTTTCTTCACCTGCGAACTCTTGTCCACCAAGGGCCAAACCCTAAATCTGCTGTCCTTCCTGCCTTTGAGTTGATAAACTTCATAGCATTCTTTTAAATTTAGGAAGTGTCTTCCCCTTTGAAAGCCACATTTGGACTCTCTCTGTGTCATTATCCAGAATGCTTTCTTCATTAAGCCAGTAGCTCATGCTCCCATTCACTGGCACGGGGTACTGATGTGTTTGTATTTGGCATTCACCTTTGTGTCATTATTTACTGAGTGTCCTTATCAACAGACTCTATGAGCGTCACAATGGTGATGGCTGATGTTTGCCTATGCTCACAATTTTATAAGCTTTTAATCTAGGAAATAGGCACCAATGCGCTCTGCATTTTATGATTCAGAGAATGAGGCTCTGCCAGGCCCACTCTTTCAGGTCTTCAAGTCAGTTAAGCACCAAGGAGAAATTGTAATCCACACGGCTGACTCTTCCCCCACCTGTGTATGAATTCATGAACCATTCAGTGTAGCCTTGCCTGGCCCTGAATTGTTTATAAAAATAGCACCACACTCCTGCATTCCTCTGTGCCTTGCTTTTTCATGTTATGTTATGTGTGTGTATATCTACAACACTTACTAACAAACAGTGCCCAGTGTTTTCTTTCCATTGTTGTATATTTACTTGCATGAGGTATTCTACAGTTTGTTTATTGCAATTTTTAGTTCAGGTGGCTTTTTTTTTGAGGTGGTGGTGTTTGTGTGTATCTGTATGGGATGAGCACATATGTATGCATGTTCACATATATGTAGGCGCATGCATGTGTGTACATGTGTATACATACCTGTGGAGGCCAGAGGGTGATGCCTGCTGTTTTCCTTAATTAGTGTACACTTGTATGTTCAGGCAGAATCTCTCAGTGAACTTGGAGACTGCCAAGGTTAGCTAGTGTAGCTAACCAGCTTGCTTTGAGGATCTCCTGTCTCCACGCTAGCAAGCTGAATGTCACACTCACATGCCATTTACATAGGTGTTAAGGACCAGAATCCTAGTCTTCAAGCTTGCATGGTGAGCACTTTGCCTACTGAGCCCTATTCTCTACCCTAGTCTTCAGATTTTGACCACTGCCAACTCTCTCTGTGCACTGTTTTGGGTGAAGCATCATTTTTTCATTCATGAGTTGCCCGTAGGTAATTAGAGGAGGAGTTTCCAGTTATAGTCTGTGAGTATCTACAAATTTATAAGACTATGCATCTTTTGAAGATGGCTGTACAGACTTTCAGATCCTCAGGCATTCGTGCTATATTCTCTTGTTAAGAACTCAGCTCTCTAGGAGTAACTCTGAAATGTAGCATTAAACATTACCTCGGGACTTTCTAGAAATGTGCATTCTACATGTCCCATCCCCAAGAAATTTGTAGAAATCCTCTGCTGTTACTGTATTTTCTCAAGCAGAACTGTCACTGCCTAGGCCTGTTCTCCCCTCCACCATGGAGGCCAAAGCCTCGATCAGACCAGCAATGGAGCTGAATGTAAGCTCCCTCCATCTCACAAGCCTATGTGATGCTCTGATCCTGCTCTGTCTCATCCGTCAAATGAGCACAGTGCTAATGTCCCCCAGCCCCCACCACTCAGACATCAGGGAAGCCTTCCAGTCTGAAAAGTGGGTGATCTTAGCCGTAGTTCCTTCAGCTGAGATGTACGTCCCCAGTTGCTTTTCCCACCTTTATTATACACTGTTCTGTGACAGACAAGCACAGACTCTAAGGAAAAACAAAAAGCCACACATAGGTGATGGCTTTAGAGGAACCATGCAGGCTTAAAACTGTAGTGCAATTTGTGTGTTTGTTCATGAACAAGTGTGCGGATAAGCTTGCATGAAGAGGCCAGAGGTTGCCCTCAGGTATCTCCCTCAGATAGTCTCCACTGTCAATCCACAGCAGCAGTCTTTCTGAAAGTGGCTGTCAGAGTCCCCTTGCAAGGTTGGCAGGATGTTACCTCATTCTTTTCACCTGAATTATCATAAAGTCTTCTTCCCAAATTTTATACAAAAAACAAGACTAAGTGCATTTTTTTTTGCAGCATGTATTTGAAAATGAATACATGGCTATAGCTTTCTTATTTAGCAGTATTTTTAAGCTGAGGGACCTCAAGGTTCTCATACAGTTCTGCAAGCTTGCCAGATTTTACAGGTTTTATGAGAGGATCCTTGGCTGCGTGTCTGTGGAGACACAAGACAGCCTGGATCTGTCTTCAGATAAGACAACACAGCCGAGGAAGGAACAGAGCGCACAGCCTGCTGAACAGGAAGTCACTGTCTCTCCCTTCCTCATTCAAAACGGGGAGAGGGGAATTCTGCTCCGATGCCAAAGTGCACGCAACGTACCACAGGATGGATGATGTGTCCTAGGTTTTAAATAAATGCCAGGAGGAACTTGTGTGTCACACACACACACACACACACACACACACCTAAAACCAATGTTTTTCCTTGCACTACATGTAAATCCAGAAGCCCAGCTGCATATATCTGGTGTCCTCTCAGAGGAACCTGACCAGCCAGGAGCATCGCTCTGATGCCTCCTGTCTGTCAATTGTTGCCTCTGAGAGGAAGACAGAAGGTGGGGCTACTCAGCAAACGCCACTGTTAATGAGGAGATGTTTTATGACCTGGTGTTCTCAGGGGGGGCTTAGGTTCCAGAGGCCTGTGAAGCTACATGTGTAAGTGTCCCTCCCAAGGGAAGTGAGCAGGCTCTAATTGAGGTATTGACGGTTCTAAATGAAGCATAAACCTGCTAGGAAGATCGAGGAAAAAATGAGTACTGCTGAGCAGTGCATGCTGGGACCCATGCAGCTTTCAGCCACTGTTCATCCATGCATTAGTGAGCTCCAGAACCCCGAGACTTAGGTCACCCCAGACACTTCATCTCAAGCTAAACAGCCAGGGAATTCCTGGGTGAGACACTAGAAACATTGTCCCTCTCGCCTCACTGCTGTGGTCTCCTTCCATAGGAAGGTTAACAGGGCATGAGCCCACACCTACAATCCACATGTAAAAGGCCAGATGTAAGATCCCACACATATAATTCACATATATGATCCCACACATACTAGCCCACACATATGATCCTACATACACAAGACTGGGGCAGGAAAATATGAAACAATACTATTCTCTCTCTCTCTCTCTCTCTCTCTCTCTCTCTCTCTCTGTGTGTGTGTGTGTGTGTGTGTGTTTACATGCTCATATGTGTGGAAGCCATAGAGCAACCTTGGGTGCCATTCCTCCCTCAATAAATAAAGTGGAGAGAGACCTAGAATTGTCAACCTCAGACTTTTACCTCTATGCACACCCATATTTGCATATGTGCACCCATATGTGTACACTAAACACATGAATGTGTATATACAAACATGCACATACATACAGATCAACATCTTTATATCATTAAGTCCATTTGCTGAATTTTATCCTATGAAATTGACTACATGCATGTGCACAGTTTATTCGGAGGGTCATTTCCTATAGCCTGGCAGTGATCACAGGAACCTGAAGCACATACAACACAAGTGTTTATAGATATTTAAAGATGTTGTCTAGACAAGAGAATACTTGTTCAAGAAACACTCAGAACTATATTTAAAACTCATACACATGCCTGTGTGTTTGTGGTAGACCTTACATCACAGGAGAAAGCCTTTCTTCCTGCTTTGTGGGGTGTGCTCACATGATTGTCTTTCTGTGTCCCATTTAAATGGTCAGGCAGGCATGATGCATATGCTTGTCAGCCCAGAGCTGAACAGAGGACTGCTGGGGCTTGATGGCCAGCCAATCTGGTCTAATTACCATCATATCAGCAAGAGAGCTTTCTCAAAGAGTGGAAGTCCTCCTGGAGATGACTTCTGAAGTGTCCTCTGGCCATAAGTTCACATACATATGCACTTACAGTAGACACACACACACTAATAATAATAATAACAAAATAAAACTTTATGATATATCATGTACATGGAATGAAAAAGTACCTGCACACAGAAGAATCAAATTTTATGTCTGTTTATGTTGGCGGGGGAGATGATTCACAGGGAGACTGGCAAAGGGCTTGCACCAAAATGTAAGGGAGCCTGAGCTTGGACTCTAGCACCTATGTGAAAAAGCTAAGTGACATGCAACATGCACTTGTAAGCCCAGTGCTGGGGAAGTAGAGGCAGGGGGGTTCTAAAGGCTCACTGGCCAGCTAGTGTCACTGAACTAATGAATTCCAGATTCACTGAGAGATTCTACCTCATAGAATATGTGGACTAGAACTGAGAAAGTCACTTGACTTTCTCACTCATGTGTGTACATACCCACCCCCATACCAGCACACATACAAGAACATGTAAACATACATGCAAAGTGCTTTTATGAGTTCTATATTTCTTTTCAACACATCTCTTTGTGTATATTCTATATCATACATGAATAAAGAAATAAAATTGAAATATCTTAGAAGAGGGCACACACCACATCCTATTCAATTTCTACATTTTATTCTTTCTGGTTTACCTGAATCCTTTTATAATAAACACATCATTTCTCCAAACAGAAAGAAGAAAAAAAACTATCTTGCTTTTGGGAAGAAAACCAACTAAACCAAAAAACCCGTCAAGCTTAGTGGCTCGTGTGCACGATTCCCTCCTGACAGGAGCTGAGTACTCAGCAGCCCTGAGCCCAAGCTGAATCGGAAGTGTCAGCAAACCCCTGCAGACACAGGGAACTGCAAACTGCTTTTTCTGATGTCAGGACTTCTCCTCAGGGAGCTCACTCTGCTGCATTTGCTCATGGCCAGAAGACTCATCCGGCAGGAGAAAGGTGGGAAAAGGTTCTAGTTCCCCATTTCTTCTCACTGCTTCAGATATCAACCTCATACAGTCAGCCTGACACTGGAGGGGCCTCTAGGAGCAGCATGGCTGACATAGGAAGCATCCTTCTTACTGGAACTAAGTAAAAATCTACAATATAGATAAGCCCAACGATAAGGTCTAAGCTACCGTGACTTCTCTTGGGAGGCTTGGAGAACAAAGGAGCTGGCAGCTAGATGAGGGGGTGCTATTCTGAGACCTGCAATCAGGATTAATTATAGTGGTGATGTTCTGTGGACTCAGAGAGGAAGCCTTAGCCACTTGGACAATGAGTGATTTTACCCCACATCTTCCGTTGCTGGGGACCTCAGTTGGTTGCTATGGTGGATGAAGTGAGAGCACCTGGTTCTGCCTTGACAACATCCATGGCAGGAGGTTGCCAAGGAAAGGAGAGAGGGGAGGGCTAGTGAGGGGACTGATGGTGAGTGTGGCTAAGGCCAGACCCTGGGACTAGCCCAGCATGTCGGGCTTTGAACCAACCAGTCATGAGGAGGCAGCATCTGGTCTGAGAACTGGCTTCACATTTTCTAGAATCTGTAGGGACACATGCACCTGTAGGCTTCCCGACCTCCAGTAACTGTCATCTTGTCCACTCTTAGCTTTATGGTTTGGTTTGGGCCAATTGTCCATAGTTTGTTTTGAGATAGAGTCTAACTCTGTAGCCCTAGTCTTCCAAGTGTTGAGGTTACAAGTATGACTCACCATCCCTAGCCTGTGTGAACTATTCTAATGATACCTAGAGTACCATTTTTTATGATTTCTTCTTCACATTCCAAAAACCTGAAGAATAAGTACTACATGCTAACTGATTGCGCCACTGAAGCATCTGCTTGAAGGGTGTTTTCAATCGGTCAGCATGCTGTCACATGACCCATATGAAACCCCTCCCTCTGGCTAGTCCTGTGTCCCAGACTCAAGCTTGGATGGATTCTTGGACCTACAGCCAGTCAGGGACTTGAACCTTTAACGTTTTATATTAGAAATTTTCCAATCAGATTTTTCCTTTTAGGATCCATGGCCATTAGTCTAGCTCAAGTCTCAATCAGCATGCCCGGGCTGGAGCGTGTCATTCCTGGATCTAACTCTTAAGCCTCAGTTAGTCTCAGATTCTATCCTTGGCATCTTTCATGGCAATGCCCAGTGGCACTTTGCTATACACCAGGACTCAATACCTAAGGTCTGTAATTATAGACACCTTTTTATCCTGCTGAAGTCCTGTCACGGTGATCAACTTCCTTTCCCTCCACATAGTCACTGGTCTTGCCCTGGGACACCTCTAGTATTTTTCTTTCAGTCCCACTCAGTGTGCTGTAGTCTAGAAGAGAACTCTTCCTGTACAGGCCTTGTGGAAAATGTCTCTATTTCTGGAGTCTAAATACCACTGTTCAGCTGGTGGCCAACTCATATCCTACTCATCCCCTTACCTTTCTGTGATGATCTGTCTTCCCTGGGGTCCTGGACGTTTAATGAACACATCACAGTTAATGAACATACAGATTCACCTGTGCTCTCTGGCATTCATTTTCCTTAATTATTCATTTGGAAACACAAATCTCACAGGAAGCTGCAAAGCAACTATGGAGTCCTGCATGCACGTCACCCAGTTCTCCTCATACTGTGATTTGTCATGCCATTATATTAAAGGCAGGAAATGAGCATTAGAACATTTCCCTTCCAAGCTGCATTCACTTGTGTGTATGTGTGTGTATTTGTGTATGTACTGTGTGTACACATGTGCATGGTGTGTGCTTATTTCTGTGTGTGTCTGCATGTCTATGTGCATATGTGTGTATAGTGTATTTGTTTATTTATGTGTATATGTGTATGTATCTGCATATATGTGTGCATATAAAATTCTATATAACTTCATCCCATTACAGTCAAGGTAGACAGATACTCCATTGCCCCAGAGCTCCTTGTTATAATCATCTATATTTATACTTATCCCTATCCCCATCTTGTCCATGTCCTCCGGGAACTGCCTATTTAATTTCTGGAATACCTTATAAATACAATCACATGAGGTTGAATCTTTTTTGAAAATATATTTCATTTATTTTATGTGTATGTGTGCTTTGCCTGCATGTATGTCTGTACATCATATGCATGCCTGTTACCCACAGAGGACAGAAGAAAGCATTGGATCCCTTGAAACCAAAGTTACAGAAGGTTGTGAGCTGTTATGTGGGTACTGGGAATTGAACCTGGGTCTTCTTGGAGAGCGGCCAGTTTTCTTAACCACTGAGGCATCTCTCTAGTTCCAAGACTGACTTTTTAAAAGCTAGAGCAATGTTCTAAATTCTACTCAGTTTACTTTCTTGCTACATTTGGCAGAATGTGACATTAGAGTTGGCTTTTATTTTCACTATTTTCATAAGTGTATGGTGAAATATTTCATTTTTAATATGTACACATGTCTATTCATAAACTAATGTACAAGCTTCCTTTATGTACCTTTATGAGTGTGGTGTGTGTTGATCTTTCTTTATCTTTTATGGGAGACAGAAATTCTATAAAATCTTTTGCAAAGGAGGAAGAATATTCAAGAAAGATAGAGAACAAGCCATCATTCCACCATGTGTGGACCTTTCTGGCTGCTAAGTGTGGCTTCTTGTAACTGGATCAAGACAAATCTGGAAACAGAGGTAAAACTGTGGACGTGTAGTTGAAAAGAACATAAGAGTTAATGGTAATTGATCTGACACCCTGTTTTCTATGTACAAAAATTGAAGCTTACGGTGTTATGCATGCAAGTCTTCCGTTTTTATCAGGAGTTTTTTCTTTCATTTTTGATAGTTCATGTTATTCATTCTTGCTGATTACATTATCTAAGCCTTTAGTGGTTTGCATAGGTTTGAACCGCATAGACTCATGTGTTTGAATGGTTGGCCCATGGAGAGTGATACTATTAGGACATATGTCCTTGTTAGAATAGGCGTGGCCTTGTTGGAGGAAATGTGTCACTCTGGGGGTGATCTTTGAGGTCCTATGCTCGAGATCCACCCTGTAAGGAAGAGATCTAGTAAGAAGGATCTAGCTTCCTACTGAAGAGATTCCTCTGCTGCTGCCCTTGGATCAAGACGTGGAGCTCTTGGCTTTTCCAACACCATCTGCCTGCATGCCGCCATGCTCCCTACTACAATGATAATGGACTAAACCTCTGAAACTGTAAGCCAGCCCCAATTAAATGCTTTCTTTTATAAGAGTTGCCTTGGTCATGGTGTCTCTTCACAGCAACAAAAACCCTAATTCAGTGCCCCTGTTCATTCTTTGGTTGGCTAATCTGCCAAAAGTTAAGACAAATTCTCCAACATCCTGTAGTTAAGCAGATATTATTTTTTGTTTTTTTTTTTAACTTTAAACATTTAAAATTTTTGTTTACATAGCGATATTTCACATAGATCAAAATAAACTGATTTTGATAAAATTTTATTCTCACCCTGTTGCTTCTCCATGGTTCTATTGGTGTGCATGACTCACACAGGTGCCCATTTTTTGTGTGTGTATTTCTAGTATCTTTCCACAGATATGAGCAGTGACACACAGGTAAGACTTGTGTGTTTAGTCTTTCAAGGCCTCTCACTGTGGATTATTGTCTGCCCATTTGACTAAAGTGAAACCATTGTCCTGGTTTAGATATAGATGCTTTCTCCTCCAAACCCTGCTGTACTCACAATAAGGATGCTGCTGTCTACCTTTGATTTTGTACATTTCACATGCACTTTTCTATAACACCTCAAAGAACGAGGGTTTCCCCTCCAAGGCAGGGCATGTCAAATGTGACAGGTGCTCTGAACTCAAAGAGGAAACTCTGTTGTTTGAAATCTTCAAGTGCTGAAGTTTCTTAAGTTCTGTGCCAAAGTTGGTGGATAGAGGGGGCAGGCAACAGCACCCTCTCACCCAATGGGCATGGAACAATGGACATCTTACTGAAACTTACCACAACAGTGTTCTCCCTACTCCCTCATTCCCTCTCTTCCTCCCTCCCTCTGTCCTTCCCTCCTTTCCTCCTTTTCCCCTCTACACATTTTCTTCATACATAACAATATCAGCATCATTTGGTTTGGACAGAGCTCCAGGTAGGCAGAGGGCTAGGCTGAGTCTCCTCAGAGGACTAGGTCTTAAGTTTTCTCAGACCAACCTACTGCCATCTTCCCCTTCTAGGAAGGCTTCTGCTCAGCCTGAAGTCCTTAAAAGGTCCAGAGCAAGGCTCTCATTAGGTCTTGGAGCATTTGAACTTTGACAGCAACTGTGTCCTGAAATACCAGCCCACGAAGGGAACAAAAATCAGTGGTGTCTCACTTCTTGGAAGATCTGTATCCCTTTCCAGAGACACCATAGGTATTTAATCCCTGTACCCGCCTCCCCCCTTCACCTTTACAGGCAGGCTTGTGATTCCTCAGCACCCTACTATGAGGAGGCTAACTGGGGAGCCGAACCTTGGTGTTCTTTCTCCCATCTTATGTAACTTGATGGTTTTTTTGTTTGTTTGTTTGTTTTGTTTTTTAAAATATTTTTATTAGGTATTTTCCTCATTTACATTTCCAATGTTATCCCAAAAGTCCCCCATACCCTCCCCCCACTCCCCTACCCACCCACTCCCACTTTTTGGCCCTGGCGTTCCTTTTTACTGGGGCATATAAAGTTTGCAAGTCCAATGGGCCTCTATTTCCAGTGATGGCTGACTAGGCCATCTTTTGATACATATGCAGCTAGAGTCAAGAGCTCTGGGGTACTGGTTGATTCATGTTGTTGTTCCACCTATAGGGTTGCAGATCCCTTTAGCTCCTTGGGTACTTTCTCTAGCTCCTCCATTGGGGGCCCTGTGATCTATCCAATAGCTGACTGTGAGCATCCACTTCTGTGTTTGCTAGGCCCTGGCATAGTCTCATAAGAGACAGCTATAACAGTCTCTTATAACTTGATGTTTAAGATGCTTTATTGAGCCCTTTTCTTAGTTACTCTCTGCCCTGGCTTCTACCTTTGGGACCTTTCAGATACCGTTTCTGAACAAGGGGACTTGTTATGAACAAGCTTGGGGAAGTTGGCAGGACTCTGGTGTTCTGACTTTTTTCGGTATCTTTTGGTTTTGCCAGAAGCCTTCTCTCAGGTCCTGGGGGCCTGCTGTGGTACTGCCAGCCTTTGTCCCTATGGACTTTAGTTCCTAAGCAGACAATGACCACCCACACCATGGCAAACAGGAAGAAAGGGAGGCCCCTCTTGTTATTTCTCTGGTAAGCTCAAGTGGCTTACACCCAGCCCAACCTGGATGGAAAATGCTATCTCCTATCCATCCTGGCCACCACAGGAAGAGAATATTTAAAGCACTCATTGGATTGGGGGGCTTCATTCTAAGACGCCCATGCACCAAAAGTTCACAGGTAGATCACAGGGTGGTGAATGCATACAACATAAAGAGCTAGTCTGCTATGTTTCTGGGTCTATAAGGAAGATTTTTACACTGTTAGCATTTAAATCAGGAAGCCTGTGCTTGTCTAAACAAGTAGGCCCAACGTATAAAGAACAAGTGACGTTTGTCTAAATGGTTTACGGAAAGAGAAAATGGTCTCTTCCTCCTTCATGTAAAACTGTGGTACTTAAACCAAAAACTCTCAAGATATGTCCAGCCACAAAAAGAATATTTATGCTGATATCCCTGCTGTAGAATTTTCAAGAAGCAACTCAACACATAGAGTCATTTCTTTCAGTCTCTTAAACCAAAACATGATATCCAGTTTTGATGAAATTTATATTAAAAACCGGCTATATCTAGAAAGAGTTAACAACAGGGCTGCAAGAAAAGCATCCCTGTTTCAGAGTCCCACTTGAAATCAGAGAATTGGTTGCTTTCTGCTATCCATCCCCAGTCAGTGGCAAAGTCAGTGAGTCTCAAGCATGAAAGTGCTGACCCACTGTTAGAGACCTGCATCCCCACTTGAATGTTAATTCACTGGAAAATGGATTTTGCACCTGAAAGGCAGAGGGCAGTGGTCTGGAAGGCAGCACAGGTGACCATGGTAACCTTGGCTGGGAAATTGGAATGGTTACTTGTTCCCTCACCTGAATTGTCATTCCCTGTACATGTGATGGCACAGAAGAGACATCTTGCAGGACCAAATGCCAAGTGTCATTTTGAGGCTGTGACAGTTCTGTGTCCATTGCCCTATTTTTAAGTTTGGTTTCCATAGTGAAAATGGATGATCGAGTGTGAATAGTCAACCAGAATAAATGATCCTGTTCCCAAGCCACTGAACTCAGTGGATAGATTATTCATGTCTGACTCTAAAACACAAGATGGCTTCCTAAAGAGATTCTAAACCACTTCTCAGATGTCAGAGAATTATCATTTAATATTTTCCTGTATTCCATTCCTCAGAAGACATTTATTTCTTAACATTTTTGTTACATTTCTTGAGACTGTATTTCTGATTTTGAATGAAGTGAAGCTTGAGTTTAAAACTTTAGAAAATAAAGTTGGCAATACAGTGTATGGATAGAGGGGTCAGTATTTATGAAGCTCCAGGCTCCATTACCTAGGAGCAAAATAAATGGATGGATGGGTAGATGGATGAATTAGTGCACAAGACTGTACAGAACCACTCTTGAGAGAAGCAGCCACCTATCTACCAGTCAGTCCTTCCTCACTGTGAACGTTTGATTTCTTCATCTTGTAAGGATTATAGTGTGTATATAAAGGTGCCCCACACCAAGGATAATAATAAGTATTGACAGACAGGTACAAAGACTTTCATTCTGGTGTGGTATTTGATGGGAAATTTTCTCTAAGGCAATTTGGTGAGATGTAAAATAGTCATAAAATGCCCACCATTGTTGATCCAACACGTCCATCCTGATTATAGAAAAGAAGAAAAAGGTGTTACATAGAGAGTTATACAACTAGCAACCTCACACCACTTCATAATGGTGCCTAAGAAACCGAGGGAGTGCTTGCCTAGATAGGCATTTATTGTTCTGATTCAACACTTTGTAGTAATATTAAGGTATAGCTAAGACAAAACCTCTTAATATACACAGAAGACACACATATAATATTAAAGTCCCCATTTCTTTTTTATTATTTATTTACCTTCCCTCTTTGAGAGTTTTAGACATACTTATAAAATCATATTTACCCCCCAGCTCTATCCCTGCTCTCCGTTTCTCTGCTCACCCAATTTTGTGTCTTTTTTTTTTTTTTTAAATCCTTCAAGACCAATTTGTGCTGCCCAAATATTTTTGGATGTGTGGTCCTTAACTGGAGTGTGATCAACTAACCAAGGGCCTCCCTCACAGAAAAACTGTCTTTCCGTCTCCTGTTGTCTATCAGTTGCCAAGAGCTCTCTGGTCGGGGTGGGGCTGTGTGCATCTCCATGCTTGCCTTTAGTCTAGTCTGGCTTTTACAACTCCCGTGCATGCTGTCTCAAGCACTGTGAATTCATAGGTGTATCTGCCCTGCTGTGTCCAGAAGAAAGTACTTCCTTGTGGTCATCCACAGCCTCTGGCTCTTACCCTCTTTCTTCCTCGTCTTCTATAATAATTCCTGGGTCTTGAGGGGGCAGCATATTTGCTCCCTTTAGAGCTAAGTAAAATAAATGAGATTGAGAAAGAAAAAAATGTACTTCATAAATAAAGGAGATTTTAGTTTAAATTTAAAAAAGAAAAGAAAGGAAGGAAGGAAGGAAGGAACATTCTTCAGTCTCTTCCCATGTGGGTCACTTGTGGGTCACTGGGTTAGGCACCATTTACTGGAAATACAAGCTTCTTGGATGAGGGATGAGAGATGTATGGATAAAGGAATAAATCATTTAAAGTGGGATTTTTAAAAAGAAATAGTAATGACAGCACTCCATAAAATGTGGCCTTCCTCTCATCCAGCATTCTGTTTTACAATCAATATGTCATTCTAAAATTAATACTAGCACCCATGACTACATCTACCATTCATTTAATTTTGTCACATACTCTAAATACAACTTATTGAATATGCTCAATAGTGTTCAAATGTAAATATCCTTTCCTTTCATATAAGATACTAAATAGTTGCAGGCAAATTAGGCTTAAGAATCTATGGGGTGAAAATCCTCAGAGAAAAGCTCAAGTAAGATTAAAAAAATAGAATTCCTAGGGATGGATAGTGAACTTTCTCTGTGGTGGTTTGAATACGCTTGGCCCAGGGAGTGCCACTATTAGGAGGTGTGGTCTTGTTGGAGGAAGTGTGTCCCTGTGCGGGTGAGCTTTGAGAGACCTTCCTCCTAGTCATGTAGGAGCCAGTCTTCTTCTGATTGCCTCTGGTACAAGCTGTAGAACTTTCAGCTACATATTAAAATTTTCCTCTTCTAAAGCCAACCTTCCCCAGTTCAGCCGTAAAGGGACTTGGAAGCCACTACAGCTGTGTGCCAACCAGCCTTGCCATGTCAGAGCGTAGGATTTTTCCATACAGTGACAGTTTTTCAGGTTTGCACACTGCAAGAGTTATAGGGTCATGGAGCTTGCACCAAGGTTCCAGAAAGGCCTCTGAGGCCAGGCCCAGAAACAAAGTCCCTGTGGGGCACTAATGGGTAGCTGTGTGTTGTATACATACAAACCTGAAACTCAGTGTATTCGTTACTCTTTGCTATTGCTGTGATAAAATGCCACGGCATAAGGCAACTTATGGAAGACCTTATTTTTGGTCATGGGTCCAGAGGGATAAGAGTCCATCACAACCTTGGAGGGATGGCAACCAGCAGCAGGCATGGCAGCAGAGAGGCTAAGAGCTCACACTAGATGCCACATGGAGAGCTTCAAACACAAATCAGAAAGTAAACCAGAAGGCTGAGACTCTGTAGTCTCAAAGGCCACCCTCAGAGAGACACTTCCTCTGTCCTCTGTCGTGGTTAAACCACCTAACTCTCCCCCAAACAGTGCCATCAACTGGTACCTAGTGTTCAAATGTCTGAGTCCATGGGAGGTAATTCTCTTTCAAAGCACCACACACACATGCGACATGACTAGAATTACTCTCTATCGAATCTCGTCTGGCATGTAGAATATTTTGGAAATGATCTGTGAGACTTGAGCTATTTTCAGGCTATTGCTAAGACACAATTTTCCTTTATATGGTGGACAGGGTAAAAACAAGACATGCCCACTTGTGTGAGCCACAGGAAACTCTCGGCTGCCGTGTTCCTTATCACCACACTTAGGCTTGAAGCAAAAGGTGAGGCTGGAGAGATGACCCAGCAGGTAGTCACACTTGCTGCTCTGGTAGGGGACCCAAGCTTGGTTACAGCACCCAAACCAAGCAGACTGCAGCTACCTCTAACTCCAGCTCTGGGGGTTCAGTGTTTCTGGCCTTAATGGACAATGGCACACACACACACACACACACACACACACACACACACACACACACACACTTAAAAATAATAAAAATATATCTTTAAAATAAAACAAGAAGGGGCTACGTCAGCTTCACTTAAGCCTGTTCCTGATAACACAGTTAAACTCTATATTTTTTTCCATCTGGTCCCTTGAGGGACACACTGTTTCAACCTTCACAGTGTGAGCCCAGGAAAACGAAAACTACTTATGTGTTGGATAGAAAAGGAAAGCCTTCTTGGGAGACAGACTTGGAGCTAGACACTCCTGTTCTTCATGGAACACATTTTCAAATCAGGAAAATGTGACAAACTATATTTGTGTGTGTGTGTGGAGGGGTGGTATTCCAAAAAAATGAAGAAGTGATGTTGTCACTTCAGAGAAAACAATGGATTGTACTTGTTGCCAGTGATAAAATTAAAAATTCGGAGCTACTGTCAGATTTGGGGAAACACACTTCTCCACCATATGCTTAACACGCTTCCCTGATATTTAAATACTTCTGGATGCCCTTAATGGTGGTGCTAAAAATGTGATTTAAGAAAAGAGTGTATAATGGCATTATGTCAGTGTTTAGTACAGTCACAGAGCTAAATGAATCACTGTTTTCCAAAAGTGAACGAGTGTTTCAAAACCACACATGTGTGAAAACTCCATTTACAAAGAAGGGCAAAATGTATCATTCAGTTTTAAACGCAATCAGCATTAAAGTTTAATACAGCCAGGGAAGGAGAGGCTATGGGTACTGTTTCTGTCTCATCTATCAACTCATCTTTAGAAACTTCCCCTTGTCAAACTGTGGTGCAGTTTCAGGGGAGCAGGGCATGGTTTGGGGAAGATAATTATTCTGCCCTTAGCCAGCTAGAGGTGGCTAGAGCTGTAAGCTGTGTTTTTTGTTTTTATGGCATATGTGTGTGTATCTCTCTGTGTATGTGTATGTTATGTGATCGTGTATGTGTGTGTGCATATGTATATATGCATGTATGTATGTGCATGTGTGTGTGTGTGTCCTACATAGGAGTGTGGAGGACAACCTGGGTATTGGTCCTCACCTTCTACTTTGTTTGAAACGAGGCCTCTATTTTTGTTCCACTGTGTATCCCAAACTGACTAGCCCTCCCTCAAGCTTCAAGGAATTTTCCTGTCTCCACCTCCCATTTTCTCTGTGGAAGTGTTAAGATTACAGATGTGGCATCTGTAATAGTGTCTGGGTTTGGTGTCCTCATGTGGGATAGATCCCCAGGTAGGACAGTCTCTGGATGGCCTTTCCTTTAGTCTCTACTCCACAATTTGTCCCTGTATTTCCTTTAGAAAGGAGTAATTCTGAGTTAAAATTTTGGAGATGATTGAGTGGCCCACATGGTCTTGACTGGTTCTCCCTTGCCTTTGTGGGGTATTTCAGCTAATGCCATCCCCATGGGGTCCTGGGAGCCTCTTGCTTTCCTGGCATCTAGGACTTTCTGGTTGCTATCCCCAGCTCCCCATCCCCCATTGCTACATACTTCTGTTCAATGCAGATAACAACCAAAGACACCATTGTGGATGCCAAGAAGTGCTTGCTGACAGGAGCCTGATACAGCTGTCTCCTGAGAGGCTCTGCCAGATCCTAACCAATACAGATGTAGATGCTCGCAGCCAACTATAGGACTGAAAACAGGGACCCCAATGGAAGAGTTAGGGGAACACTGAAGGAGATGAAGGAGCCTTATCTGGCATCAATGGCAGGGAAGGCTTGATGCCCCAGTGTAGAAGAATGCTAGGGTGGTGAGGTGGGAGTGGGGTGGGTGGAGGAGCACCCTCATAGAAGCAGGGTAAGAGGAGATGGGAAAGGGAGTTTGCAGAGGGGAAACTGGGAAAGGGGATAACATTTGAAATGTAAATAAATGAAATATCCAATTAAAAAAAAGAATTAGACTTGTCAGAAAGATGATCAGATCTGGCAAGTTCAAGTATACAGCTGACTGAATCCTTGGTTGCTTATTTATATAAACTAGTGTGTAAATATTTTCTGTTTTGTCTCCCCATAGCATTGAGAGTTCCTGGAATCTTCATGCTGTGTTTATTATTAAAGATTTAATGCAGCTGGGCAGTTGTGGTACACGCCTTTAATCCCAGCACTTGGGAGGCAGAGGCAGGCAGATTTCTGAGTTCGAGGCCAGCCTGATTTACAAAGTGAGTTCCAGGACAGCTAGGGCTACACAGAGAAACCCTGTCTCAGAAAAAAAAAAAAAAAAAAAAAAAGAATTAATGCATATGTGGAGAATAAATAAAAATATAGTGGTTCCAAAAAAAAAAAAAAAAGATTACAGATGCGTTCTTCTGTGCCCTTCGATGGACCCTGGAGATTCAGGTCCTTACATTACAAAGCAAGTGTTTTACCCACTGAACCCTTTGCCAGCTCCTGAGTTATACCTTTTTCACAGTCTTCAATCAAGACGGAAGGACACATAGGTTGATGACAGTACACGGCCTGCCACCCTCAAGAAGGCTTCACGGCACCCTTCCTCCACCACACACACCAGGATCTCTGGAAACAGTATGGCATTTGCTAGATTATCACATAGATAAGAATGGGTGCCTTGGGTGTGGGAGACAGCAAAATGAGGGCCAGAGAATCATGACAGCTATAGCAGGGAGGGGAGGAAGCACTTGGCTAAGTACCAAAAAACGATGGGGTAATTTTAGCTGAAAGAGACAATGTGAACTCTTTAAATATCCCATGATCCACTCAGGAAATTGAGGCTTTCACATCCCTTCATTAACTAATTGGCTATAGCCGATGCATAAATTAGCATAAACAATTTTAAACAAGATTGGTTAAATAAGAATAAATCTGGTGTTGTGGACAGATATATATTTAACAGTGTGTATTCACTCAACCATTTTATGAGTGTGTTAAAAAGAGGAAAAAAAAAATAACAAAACAGAATTGATCTTCCATAGAAACAATTACAGCTGCCTTGCAACAAAGTGTTGAGCTGTTGCAGCCTCATTACACATCCATGGTGTCAGGACAGAAACAGGGTACCCTGGAGAGGGGAGATCACTTGGGGAAAGTAACATGCACCAAGTCTACAGCACTCTGTCAGTTCCATCAACAAACGGGCAGAGAATGATAATTGGCAATGAACAGCACCTTAGTTTGGGGTTTGAAGTTGTGACATTGTCATAAATAAAAAAATAAAATTTGCTTTTATGTTATCTGGCATGGTATGGATGTGAAAAGCTCACCACAGGCTCTTGTGATTGAACACTTGGCCCCCAGCTGGTGCACAGCCTGGAAGGATGTGGAATCCTGAGGAGGTGGGGACGTGCTGGAGGAAGGAACTGTTGTGGGTAGATCTTGAGAGATTTTGTTTGTTTTTTGAAACAGGGTTTTGGGAAGCTTAGGCCAGCCTTGACCTCACTATGTAGTAGAAGATTTCTACTTACCAGGGGTGGGGATGACAGGCCTATGCTACCACATCCAGTTTATGTGGTACCTAGGTCTTTATGCATGCTAGGAAAGCATCCTACAGAAAAATCTACATCCCCAGCCCTAGGCTTGGAGGTGAGCCTGATCTCACTCATGTATGCTGTCTGCTTCCTGTCTGTAGTTGTAATGTGATCAGACACCTGTGGCTCCTGCTGCTGTGCCCCTCTCTGGCATGGTGGACTGCATCTGCAACTGAGAGCCAAGAAGCTCAGGTTTCTCAAAGGTCAGGTATTTGGTCACAACATAAAGTTAACTGATATGTTTTCTCAAAGAAGAATCAGAGAGAATGAAAGCTCTCAATTGATAGTGTTAGGATAAATACCTCAGAAAACTATGTTTCAAATCTAGATGCATATATGGCTACATATATATACATATATATGTACATATATGTATATGCATATATGTATATATGTATATACACACATATAGATTTTCATATGTAAATAAATATGCATATTATATATATTTGTATATATACATTTATTTATATATATGTATATGTATGTATGTACATACATATACATATATATGTATATGTGTGTATTTCATATATGATTTATATATGCTAGAAAAATGTTAAATTAATAAAGATAGTGGTATTTTTTTGTCTTGAATTACTTGCTGAGATATTAAGTCTCAAATACAATGTACTACAGACTCTTGACATAGCTACTCTTTTAAGGCAGTCTGAGCTCATTATGGTGTACATGTGTGTAACACATGTGTAACATGTGTGTAACACATGTGTAACATGTGTGTAACACATGTGTAACACATGTGTAACATGTGTGTAACATGCTCATTCATATGCTCACTACTTGCTCAGGTTACTTGTTGATAAACACCAAAGATATTCAGTTCACAGGAACTTAGATAGGCCAAAGGCATGATTCCTTCTGACCCAGACTGACCCCCTGATATTGGCTATGCATAATAAACATACATGCACATACGTACATATGTGCAGTTCTCCTCCTGTTACTGCCTGCATCCCCTTTTGTGAACCTGTCTTGACTGCTGTCTGTCCCTGCCATTGGCCAGCTTCCCAGCATCTGATGGACAACATCTAAGACAGTTATCTTGTGTATAAAACTCATCACCATGCAAACTCCTCTTCCTAGCAACCTCAGACACAACCTCTTACAGTATCTTTAGGGAATCCTATTTCACTCCTAAGAGAGACATCAAATGTCAGAAGGTGCTTCATATTAAGTGATACAGGTTATATTTGGTTTATGACATGAAAAGGAAGACATGGGTAAGAGATGAATGGAGAAACGTGGAAGCAGCAAATGTTCCCATTTCACTCACGAAGACCTGATCAAGTTGTAACAAGTGAGTTCACAGGTATGTAAATACCTTCTTGAGACAGAAAAACATCAGCATGCTTTGACCTCCCTAAGGCTTCATTCTGCATCAATGTTGTTCTTATTTGAGAAATATTTTGGAATTTGGTGGGATAAGACTTCATTTCAAGGTCAGGTGTCAAAGCTCAGGTACCACGTGTTGTGATGAGCCATTCTGAAATCTTCTTTCCAAAGACACATGAAAGAACATTTAAACGTTACACGTTTGAAGAACAGAGGCTTCCAGAAAGGGTTGGTGCACCACAGATAACCATAGACTCCTAATTCCTTGAGGGATAGAGGAAGGCAGCTGATATGTCTAGATCTAGAAAGAGGCATTTTTCTGTCCTGCCCCTATATGGAAACTGTGAGTCTATTTCACTTCCATCAAACAACACTGAGGGCAGACACCTGGGTGCTCAGCAGCTGTCTCTAGCTATAGTTACATCTCTCAGAATGGAAATTCAACGTGATGTCATGGGGGTCTTTGCATTCTCCTTTTACAGAGCCCATGTGCCTCTCTAAAAACCCTAACTGGATACCTAGGAAGGATGCTTCCTCTTGTGTTTTGAACAGAATGGGTTTAGATTCATTATATACATTATATGCATTATATACAGATAGTAAAGGAAGCTCTTGTGTAATGCACTTGGCTCTTTCTAATTAATGAACATTGAAAGGTTAACCCAAGCTCATACTTTGTTTAGATGTCCTTATTATTTAAGTAGTGATTTTTATTGTTGTTGTTTTGTCCCAGGATCCTGTGAATATGCAAAACTGGATATTCTACCTCATCCTCTTACCTCTTTAGGCTCCTCTGAACTGAGACAGCGTCTCTGATTTTTCTTTTTTTTTTTTCTTTTTCATGACTGTTAGTCTGCGTGGTCAGGTGTTGTGTGCATTGCCCTCCCGTGCGGATTTGTCTGGGATTTCTTAAGATGAGACTTGGATTATGGATTTCTGGAAGGTGGGAAGATCCATGCCATATCCTGTGGCAGATTCATATCTCCAGTGTGGCTGTCACTGTATACCTGTGGTAGGTACATGCCACCAGTATGGCTGTCACTGTATACCTGGGGCAGGTTTATACCTCCAGTGTGGCTGTCATTGCATACTTGTGGCAGGTACATGCCACCAGTGTGGTTGTCACTGATACCTGTAGCAGGTACATACTGCCAGTGTGGCTGTCACTGACACCTGTAGCAGCTACATATCACCAGTGTGGCTGTCACTGATACCTGTAGCAGCTACATATAACCAGTATGGCTGTCACTGATACCTGTAGCAAGTACATACTTCCAGTGTGGCTTGTTACAGTCATGCAGACCTGGCTCATTGGCTTTGGAAACATCAATCTTGCTCCCTGACCGTTTTGTAGAGGACTCTTTATAAAGTGAAAGCTACATTCTGTCTTCTTGGCAGTGTGGTCACAGTATTACTTGGAATCCTTTTGACAGGCATTTGTTTATTGCCCATTGTTTTGTTTTTTTTGGGTTTTTTTGTTTTTTTGTTTGTTTTATTTCCTTTCTTTATTATTTTTTCCTTTTTTATTTTTTATTTATTTTTTTATTATTGAGTATTTATTTCATTTACATTTCCAATGCTATCCCAAAAGTCCCCCACACCCTCCCACACCCATTCCCACCTCTTGGCCCTGGCGTTCCCCTGTACATATATAAAGTCTGCACAACCAATGGGCCACTCTTTCCACTGATGGCCGACAAGGCCATCTTCTGATACATATGCAGCTAGAGACACGAGCTCTGGGGGGGGGGGGGTACTGGTTAGTTCATATTGTTGTTCCACCTATAGGGTTGCAGATTGTTTATTCAATCTTTTACATTAGCACAAGCTCACAGAGCTTATTTTCAATAGTTTGAGCTACAGTCCAGGGCTTCCTATTTCCCTTCTTTTTGTCTCAAAATGTTTTACTTTCTACCTTTCCCTGCAGGAACCACTGAAGGCTCTGTCAGCTGGGCTTGCATATCACTCTGGTCCTACCAATGACCCTCCCTTCCTTCTTTTTGACTTAATTTCTATGGAAGCTGTTGAGTCTGGGTTTAAGTTCATTTCTTTGGATGAACATTTTATTTGTAATAGTATACATTGTTGGGAAGCCTATGCTTACTTCACGGAAGTGTTCTTGTGCAGTTAACTTGGTACAGGTGCAATTTGATTTGAATTTGTTGCATCAATCTGTATATCTATCTTTTTATTATAATACAACCTTTATTTCTGAAGCTTTCCAATAGGTACTGAAGTTGGGAAATGTCAGTTTTACAAGTTTTCTTCTCCTTTCAAAAATCTCGTATTTATTTATTTATTCATTCATTCATTCATTTAATATCCCAACCACAGTTTCCCCTCCCTCATTTCCTCCCAGTCCCTCCCCCTCCTTCCCTTCCCCTCCCCCAATCTACTCCTCCCCCCTTTCTCTTCAGAAAAGGACATGCCTCCCATAGATATCAACCAGCCATGGCATATCAAGTTGTAATAAGATTAGGCATATCCTTTCCCATTAAAGCTAGTTGATACAACCCAGTAGGAGGAAAGGGTCCCAAAGGCAGACAAAAGGGTCAGAGATAGCCACTGCTTTCACTATTAGGTATGCCACAAGAAGACCAAGTTACATAACTGTAACTTAGTGCAGAAGACCCAGGTCAGTCCCATGCAGGCTCCCTGGTTAGTGGTGCAATCTCTGTGCATTCCTATGAGCCTAGGTTAGTTGATTCTGTAGGTTTTCTTGTGGTATCTTTGACGCCTCTGGCTCCTATAATCCTTCATCACCCTCTTCTGCAGGATTCTACAAGCTCTGCCTAATGTTTGGCTGTGGGTTTCTGCATCTGTTTCTATCAGTTGCTGGTGAAGACTCTCTGATGACAATTGGGCTAGGCTCCTGTCTATGAGTATAGCAGAATATCATTAGGAATCATTTCATTGACTTTCTTCTTGTTGTTATTGCTATAGTTGTTGTTTGTTTTCTATATGGCTTCTCTTACTCACTCCTTTGGTGTTCTGGGAGCAGATGTTGGAACTCAAGTGCTCTGCATTCTCCTTAGAAAGATGGAGATGGCCTTTATGTACTAGAGCTGAAACTAGAACTCAGTTCACATGATCCTGAAGAGATGACAAGAGCTCTGGATATATTGGTACATTTATTTTCTTTATAAATCTTGTTGGGGTGTTCAGAAAGCTTCCACCAGTCAGATGACTAGAGAACTTGAGAAGGAAGTCAAATATATGTAATTTATAAATGTGGCTTAATACAAAATGAACAAAGTTAAGATGAAAAATGAGCTGTTTATAAATGGGAGCAAACATTAATCAAAATCCCATTAAAGGTCTTATTCAGAGTTACTCGATTCCCAGATAGAATAATAAGGTTTGTGTGCCGGACTAAAAGTTAGAGGAAAGGGAGACTAAAATAAATGATCACATTAATTTTTAACTCCAAAGTAATATTTTAAATATTTTTTCCTCTGCTAAGAAGAATGGGAAGTCTCTAAAATACTTAAATGGATATCCTTCAGTTTGAGAAGAGAATAGAATTCAACCACTCTGAGTCACTTATGATTGATTCTGCCAATGTTTCTTGGACTTCTGAGAAACACACACACACAAAATGCAATTTTGCATAAGCATAGAAAACACTGTATGCTGATATCTATGTAACGATGGGCGTTTCTGTCCCCCGTTCCTATGATCTTCATCTTCATTTCTGCCTTGCAGACAGACTGTCAAAATCTAAGATGCCATTGCACTTCATAGCTCTCTGTGTAGCTACACAAGTCTCCCACAGGCATCCACATGCACACACACGCTAAGATAAATAAATGGATTGGCCTGTGGACAAGTCCATGAGCTATTAATTACTGACATGGGTGGTCCCAGGTCTCAGAGGGTGATGGTTCTGGATTGGAGGAGCAAGCCAGTAAGCAGCATCAGTTCCTGCGTTGAGTTCCTGCCCCGACTTCCCTCAGTGATGGAACGTGATGCGAAGTGTGAGTCAAACACACTCTACCATGAGTCGCTTCTGTTCATGTTACTTAGCACAGCAGTGGGAAGTCAAGCAGGGCACCCACATCCACTCAGATTCTCTTCCCAGGTTCTCCATCACTCGAAGCCGACAGTTAAAACTGCCCTTTACATGGTATAGCATCCAGTGTAGGACTCAGAGTCCTCATTTGGTAAGATGCAAGTATTATGACTTCTGATAGCCTTGGTGAGGGCCTTGTGCTCCTCTGTGTCCCTCTTTAGCTCCTTTGTGAGCCACAGAACCCTAGTCTGTCACTTTCTCCTTAGAAGGTTGTGCCAGGGAAGAGAAACACAAAATAACCCCAAGTCCACCTGCAGAGCAGATGGAACCATGCTCGCTCATGTTCCTATTCTAGTGTAAGAATGGCTTCCTGGCTTATTCATCTCACCTCTGTGCTTTTTGAAGCACTTTTTGTTATTCGGAGTAAAGGCAATACCAAATCTTTCTACTCCTCAGGTCATGGCTATTATAAAGAAGGTGGGCTTTGGATCTACATGGACCTGATGCTGGCTTCAGCTTATAGGCTGGCTTCAGCTTATGGCTTTGCTTAGTAAGGCAAATGGTCACCTGTTTGACTGTGTGTGGTTTGGCTCTCAGGGCTCACACCCGAGGCTGATGTTGGAACTTTGGAGGAGGTGACAGATGGAGGCTGTGGCAGTGACTCCCAAGTCTCCTCTTCAGTGATGTTCTTGATCTGGTTTGCTATCTTTTTTGTTTGTTTTGTTTTGTTTTTCTTTTCCTGTAATCATGTGATCTTTGTCCTCTTTGTGCTGCATTTAAACATCTTTAGTTGGCACTTCTTAGGGAAGAAAGTAATACAGTTCTGTTTTCCATGACTTTTGCTTCTGTACCCCAGGTGACATTCTGAGTTATTTCTTCTAACAGTACAATGTGTATGGGAAGTGTTGGCATTTAGTCTAGGCTCCGCCCCTCAGTTGCCTGGCAACAACCAGGTATGCCTGACTCACTAAAAAAGGGGCTACTTGCCTCACTTCACCCTTCCCCTCCCCTCCCCTCCCCTCCCCTCCCCTCTCCTCCACTCCCCTCCCTATCCTCTCTCTCCCTCCCTCCCTCTTCCTTTCTCTCAACTTCCCTCCCCATGCCCTGAATAAACTCTATTCTATACTATATGGTCATGTGGCTGGTACCTCAGAGGGAAGAGCTGCCTCAGCATGGGCCCACAGAGGCACCCCTTCCCCCACTCCTATAACAAACATATTCCTTCTTCCTTATCTTTTCATAAAACAGAATTGGAGGTAGGGTGTGAACCCTGAGTTCTGGTCTGTCTATCCTGAACTTCAGTTTCTTCTCTCCATATAGTGTCTAGAATTGAGCAAACCCTTGCTCCTCTTTTATTTTATTTATCTATTTGTTTATTTATTTATTTTGGTTTTTCGAGACAGGGTTTCTCTGTATAGCCCTGGCTGTCTTGGAACTCACTTTGTAGACCAGGCTGCCTTCGAACTCAGAAATCCGCCAGCCTCTGACTTCAGAGTGCTTGGGACTAAAGGTGTGCGCCACCACACCTGGCTCTTGCTCCTCTTTTAACTCTGAGCTCCATGAGCTCAAGGTCTTGTAGCTTGACTGTTGTGTGCTGACTGTGACCCTATGTCTTGTGCATGAAATCGCCATTGGTGCTCTGTTTTATGTGAGGATATAACATCTGCAGTGCCAGGAGGGGCTCATTCTACTACTAAGAGCACATGAAGATGCTCACATGAGCAACGCCTGTGGAGTCTAAACTTCGAGCCATTCTGTAACAATGGTGGTGCATTACCATGGGACCTCCAGCTTCAGCCCTACCGACCGACCATCAGGACTTGGATGGGGGCCAGTCCTTGGTCAGAGAACAAAGAAAGATGAGACCCAAATCAGTGGGTGCGCTTAGCCCCCAGTGTTTGCTAACTACCTTATGAGGTAGGGAAACACAAGAGAGGAAAGTGTCAGGCTTACAAACCCACAGCTATTTATTTTCTCTCACATTTAGCTTGAAAACCGTTATGTCAAAGGCCTATAATCAAGGCTACAAGCACTATTGCTTAAGTCCACCTGAAGCTCTTTCTGAGTGCTTTAATCACAGGAAGCCTAGCCAAAGGTGGGGAATGGAATTCAGCCCTCAAGGGCCATTTAGAGGGGGGAGAAAATGGTGCCTCCTACACAAGAGTCAAAGGCTGCCTTCATTCAGAGAGATGCTCTGTCCTCCCAACATCCTTCTTGTGTCTCCAAAAGTATTGTCTGCAGGCTAGCTTGGCCTTGGTCCTGATGCCTGTGTAACTGCTATTAATGAGGATGCATCAAGATTGTGTTCCTTTTCAGAAAAAAATAAGTCCATTTACATCAGACTAGAGGCCTTCATCTTTATATGGAGAGCTTGCTCCCACCAGCTGTGATAAACATATGCTTGCTTCCTTCATGAGGCTAAGGAAGAAAGATCACTGTTACAGGGTGATTTTTCAATTATTCCGAATAAGGGTGTTTGGCTCAAAGAGTCAAAATCCCCACAGCTCCAAGTGATGAACTACATCACATCAAGGGTTCAAACCCTGTGGATTGTAATGTGTTTCCTCTGTACTATTTCCTCTATGTGGGTGCTCTTGAATACCAATTTGTTTCTCCCTGTGCATACTCTAGTCTACAAAAGCACTCTAAATTTTGAATATGGCTGCCCATGCTTCCTGTCTGCATTCTAGAAACTGCTTTGGGGGGCAAGTGGCAGACAGCTGTATTCCATACAGTACTTCAAAACACCGATCCCAGGCCCAGCCCAAAGGGGAAACTTAATCAATATCTGATACCCAAATGGGCCAAAATCTTTCTCTTATCCTTTGGGGCCTAGCTCCAGCTTTGAGAGCATCTGAGCCTTCCCTGCCATCCTGCCATGTTACAGCCTATTTGGCCTGTAGCAGAGGCACCTTCCTGTTCTGGCCAGTCTCTGTGGCTGAGGGGTAGATTGTTGATTCAACACTGATTGTTGATTCAACTGAACTTCCCATTCTGTGAGGTGTGATTTCAGTTTGAAAAACATGGGGTCTGTGGCCAAAGCAAGGAAGGACCTTGTGCAGGGCCGGTAGCACAGTGAGGAGCCCAGCAGGCTCCAGGGGTTTAGCTATGTGGAGAGACTATAGATGTTTTAGGCAAGTTCTCTAGAACTCTGTTCCCTCATCTTTAAATGGAGTTGATAATTATACTTATGTCTGAGATGGATCTGAAGTCATAATTTCTTGACATCCTTAGTCAAAAGTGTGAGTCTGCTTACTGCCAGCATGGGAAGTTTATCCAAAGGGCAACAAATTCTACCTCTTCCTTGGGGCCCCTAGATGACTTCAGCCTAAAACTGACCCACTGAGAATCATTAGGACATTTCACAGTGATTGGCCCTGTTCCCAGAGAAGTGGCATATAGGAGACCAGAACCAGGCACAGTGATTTAAAAGTATATATTTAGTATATATTTTATTTATTTCATAATGTGCCATCCAAGAAGGTTTTGTGGGAGAGTCTTAAAAGTTCCAAATTTGAAGACTGAATATGTGGTTCAGTTGGTAGAGGGTTTGCCTAGCATACATATAGTCCTGGCCCCATGGTGCACAGACAGAGTGGGGCCAGGAAGAAGAGAACCTTAAGGCCATATCTACTCCATAAAGAGTTCAAAGATATCCTGGGATAAATGTGAGACATGGTCTTTCACAAAACTTCTAAATTTCAAATGTGTGTGTGTGTGTGTGTGTGTGTGTGTGCACGTGTGTGTGTGTGTGTGTGTGTGTGTGTGTATGTGTGAGAGAGAGAGAGAGAGAGAGAGAAACAGAGAGACAGAGAGAGACAGAGAGAGTGAGATCGATAATAAGCCTGAAATCTCATCTACCCAGGAGACTGAGATAGGAAGACCTCAAGTTTGGAGCTAGCCTATGCAACTTAGCAAGACCCTGTCTCAAAATACAAATAAATATATAATTAATAAAGAAGGCTAGACTTGCTGCTCAGTGATACAGTACATATATAGAACCCATAAGGCTTAGAGTTTGATCCTCAGAACAACAAAAAAAAAATCACACCTACATTTCAGCATATATATGCTCATATATCAGAAAGCATGTGTGTTCTGTATTACATTTTCATGACAACACGGGGAGACATTAGAACCCTTTCTTGTACCGTTAACTGGGGCAAAACTCGGTGACTGCCTGGGTCAGAGACCTGTAGCAGAATCTTTGTCCTAAACTGCCTCTTCAGTTCTTAACTTTACACCCATAGATGGTGCATCCCTCAACCCTCATCAGACAAGCTTCTTTCAGCAGAGGATGGTGAATAACATGGTAATCTACAACAAGTCAGTGTGTGGAGAATAACAGACAGTGGGATGTTCAGCTCTAAATGAAGCATCTATATCTCACCCACCTCCAAGGCTCAGGGATCATTGCAGAAGAGGAGCAGAAAGAGTTTAAGAGCCCGGGGAGTGGGTGTCTGCTGTGAACCTGAATTTGCCATGCATGACAGTGCAGTTACACATGTGAACTTATAGTAGCTGTGACTGCATTACATAAGAATTGTATAAGACCAAGTCAGCAAAAATCCCAACATGAACCAGGGAGAGACTCACTGAATGCCTCCTCCCTCAACTAAGGAGTTCTTGGCGGCTATGGGAGCATGGAGAGTCAGTTTTTCTTCATGGATGCAGGCCTGAAAGCATTCCAATGTTCCAGTAGATGGCCCTGTACCCATGCACATATAGGCAGCACTAAGAATGGTGGGCATTAGAAGAATGTTTTAAAAGGAAAGAACACATGAAGTTGGGAAGGGAAGTGATGAAGGGGTAGGGGAAGAACTAAAGGAGAGACAAATAGGGTGGAATTGATTTAAAAAACACACACACACACATTGGATGCTTATATGAATTGGTAATTTGAGACTCCTGCCCAGTGCATCTTATTCCAGAGTGTGACTAGTAGAGAATTCTGCATGCTCACTCAGCACTCTCGTCCCCATGGGGGGTGGGGTTGGGGGTGGATATTCTCCTTACACACTCAGACAAATGAGCTCAGATAGGGCAGCTCAAGTCGGGAAGTGAAATCTGGGCCATCCCTTACTCGTGAGAGCCTCTTTGTAAGCAGTAATACACAGACTTCCGTTGTGGGAGAGCTAGCTGGATGCTTCAGGGACATCCAAGCCTGCCAGCAACCAGCAGGGATGAAGGAGATGTTTGAGTGCTAAACTCTAGCTGGCAGGTGGGCTGGCCTCAGTGGTCTCTGTTAGGAAGAGGAAGCCAACAGATGCACTAAGTAAGGGAGATTTATTTCTAGTCCCTTCTCCCCAGGAAGGAAGTAATTTATATATTGTGCCCAAATAACAAGGCCACCCAGCCCGAGCCTCTCTTCTCTATGCCCAGCCCAAATCCAACCAGAAGGCTGAGAATCCCTAACCCAGACAACTGAACTTCCAATCCATCTGGTCACGAGCATTTAGGGCAATGGGTACTCAGCTTTCATTGGCTTTGCATGCCATGAAATGTGGCTACTCTTCAGTGACATCCACCTGAGATGGAAGCACAGTCCCTGGGAAGATTAAAAGCCTTTCCACAAGTGTCTGGAAGCTTAGCCCTTTCAAGTGATAGCATGTCGGTGCTCTCCTCGCCTGAGCCTCTGACAGAGATATCAGGCCCCGCATGAGGTGACAGTTCAACTGACTGCTGTGGAGAGAACAGCAATTTCTCTCTGAAGAAAGGGTGGATTCATGATGCACGTGACACGTCTCATTCACCATCTAATTGTCAATCTTTTAAACCCTCTCCATGAATGACTTCAGAGACAGAGAACCGTCATGTGTCAGTGCAGAATCAGGCAATTATAATGGATTTCTGTGGCTCCTCACCAGCCCTGCAAAGTCTGTCTCAAAGGGCTTTCAGCTGAGAAGACTGCACCATTTCAGGATGTCAGATTCTAAATTCCCTGATGCTGAAAGGTTATTTGTTGGTCTTGTAAAAGAGAAGGAATTAGTAGGTTCCCTTTCCCCACTTTTTTTCCAAGTGAGGAAAAGGCAGGACACCCTGGAAATAGAATACTGGGCTACATACATTTCCCAGAATGGGTAGAAAGGACAAGGACAGGCAGCTGACCATTGCTGAGAGGAGGAGCAGGTTTTTTCCTGGGTTCTGGTTTTTGGAGATAAACTTTCTAAAATATGAGTTTGTTATCTCGGCAACACTAAACCAAGAGACATCATCTAGGTTTTTAAGGGACAAATAATTTGGGGGCGGGGTGTAGGGAGAGAAATGAAATTCATTTCCTACGTGAGGAGGCTCAATTTTCAGGCAGGCAGGTGTTCTGTGGGAGTAATAGTTTATTCTCATTTAGAATTCTAGAGGAAACTCCAAAATACCCTTGATACAGAAAGAACTCACTAAGCTTTCCACAGAAGGCATAGTGAATGGAAATAGAGAGCCCTTTGTCTGACACTGCCAAGAGTGGAGGATGCTGGTACTGAACCATATCCCATCTGCCGAGCATAGTCCCACGAGTCCCTCCCCACTGCTTCTTTTTACTTTGGGCTCCATTCTCCCCACTATGTCCCTTTCTCCCTGACTTGTATCACGGAAGGTGAGCCCTTATTACCCTATCTTCATAGAGCACCAGAATTAACTGTTAGGGCTGGAACTTTCAATGTTCAGGGTTTCCTAGCTCAGTGTTCCACAAGCTAACCTGAACTTTTCATTCCAGCTGATGTCTGGAGCTCTACAGAAAGTGTTCTTATTTGTTCTTGCTGACCTTAGAGAGATCTTCCTGCAGAAGTCTGGTCATCTTTTATGGCATAGGATTAAAGCAAGTGAGCAGCACAGAGAGAAAAAGAATATTACTAAGTGGTTTTATTTTCAACAAAATAATTGGTCCAGGGAGGTGGCTCAGTGGGTTAAAGGCCTTGCTATGCAAACATGAGGACTTTATACGTATCACCAAGGCTAACATAAAAGCCAGATGTGGTAGCATGCACCTGTAATCTCAGCACTCCTATGGTAAGATGGGAGGCAGAGGCAGGGGGATCACCAGAAACTCCTGGGCCAGCCAGCCAGCCTGGCATGTACACTGGTGAATAACAGATACCCTGCCTCATACAAGGTAGGATGTGTGGGATAACACCTGAGGCCACCCTCTGACCCCTACAAGTCATTGTGGGACATATTCATTTGCATTCATGAATGCACCTGCTCATGAAAGTGCATGCACACATATACACGTGTACACATACGTGCACACAGTGGGGAAGTTAAGTCTTCAAGGAAGGAATCAAGCTTGGGTCCCTAGCTTTGGTTTGTTTTATACACAGATACACATGCACGCATGCAGATATGTTCTGTCATGCATATATGTGTGCAAATATGGCCTTTCTTTTTTTATAGTGATGAGGAAGGAAGGGGGGATGGAACTGACTTCTTTATTATTTTCCTTATGTGTATCAAAAATGGATGAAGGGTAAGTATGATTAAAACATATATGAAATCTCAAAAAAAAAAAAAAACCAACAAAAAACAAACAAACCACTGAACAGTCTGTTCTGGTTGCAAAATAGGATGAGACTGGCGTCTCTCCTGAGGTTTACTTCATGTGGCAGCTACAAGCAGCAGATGCAGACAGACACAAAGTGCAAACATGGGGCTGTCCCTTGAAAATTATAAGGAAATGATAAGATAGTGCTGTGTGTAGAGCCAGCATGGGTAGTTTCTGAGCACTGGGCTCTCAGATGAGCACAGGTCACCAAGCCCTGCCTTGACTGCAACATAGCAACCATTCAAGATTCTAGACTAGCCTGTGATTTTACATCTTGTTTCTGTATTCTCTCCCAAGGCCTCTAAAGGGCTGGGGCTCTGAACAGAGAGAAAAGGGGGACACAAAGCAAGAAAGGACTCCCTTAGGATATCCTTTATTACTTCCTACCATAATTTCCCTATCAAGTCCTAGATACAGTGACACACACTGGTAGCATTGTGGCAGCGGTGGGTGGGGTGGGGGGCTCTGGAAGGTCTACCTTGCATTTCCATCTGGATATTCATTTCATCTCCCAAACCCCAGAAAGCTCAGCTAAAGGGAAACAGATGATGAATGTTACTGAGGCCCAATGATTTTAGATAACACAAAGGAGACCCTTCCTAACCTGCTAAACTGCGGTGAGCCTGGCCACTTTCTTACTGTGGCTACGATCGTCTTTATCACCCATGCTCCAGTCCAGGTCTTATTAAAATTCACAATTGCACCACAGTGGACGATTCTCCTTCTCCTCATTAAGTTGCTGCGCCTCCTTTGCAGTTTATTTGTTATGACACAGATCTAAGAGGCCTCAGAGAGGGATTCCAGAGGAGTGGGGGGAGGGAGGGAGTGGGTGTTGAGAGAATGCAAGCTGCTTAAAGCATCCGAGCCCCACACTGACCAGAAGCAGCCTAGCATCTCTGCTTAGAAATCCCTGAGCACCTGTGGTGAGAGCCATGCACAGCTGGAGATGAGCACGAGGAGGCTGCAAACAAGTCACAGACCTGGTTCTGTCCTGAAGTCAGAGCCATGGTGCACAGAAGCAGCACTTATAAAAAGTGAGATACCAGAGGGGGGGGGCAAATAGAACACAGTACAAACATGGACAATATTGCTGAAGTCCAAAGAGAATTAATTTAAAATAAGTAAGCGAGCTCAGCCTCGCTGTAATTGCTTGCAGAAGGGTTGGATTCTGCCCTGGCAATTTTTCTGCTCCTCACTGTTGTTTGGCATCAGGAGAACTGATCAGGCATTAGGAGTACAAGAGATTTAAGTGGTGGTGAGAATTCTGCCCGGCAGGCACCCCCCACTATCATTCCTGTCCCTGTCTGTGTCCAAAGGCACCGTGCTGCTCCTGCAGTGGCTCAGCTGCCAGAATTTCCCTACAGCTGTGAGGGAGGCTCAGCAGAGGATTACTCCCCCGAGACGGGAGACTGTCAGTGACTTTTATCTGCTTCTTGGGATGAAGATACAAAGTGCAAGTCCTGGAACCGAGGCTACATGGATGGGTTGAAGCCATGGATGTTACCGAAACCCTAAAGTGGAAGGACTTCTTCGTTCCTAAGGAGAGCAAGCTTTGTATTGGGGAGCATTATCATGCTATTAGGATATGACCTCACTCCCCCACTGAGAGCAGAGGCGCTCCTGGGTTTCCTGGGCAGTTAGCCTGAGGCTTCTGTAACCCAGCTACACAGTTCTCTGTGACTACAATTCTGTCCACCAGGCGATGCTTCACCTGCACTTCTTCATCTGTCCTTGCCCTTTTCCTGCACAACCCTCCCCCCACCTGTACCTCCCCCCACCTGCACCTCCCCCACCTACATCTCCTCCCACCTGTACCTCCCCCCACCTGCACCTCCCCCACCTACATCTCCTCCCACTTGCACCTCCCCCACCTGTACCTCCCCCCCCTGCACCTCCCCCCACCTGCATTTTCTCCTGCCTGCACCCATTCCATTCAATTTCTCCCTACCCTCCCTCTAGAGTAATAGATGTACATGGGGTGGGACAAGGGCTTGTGCAGATATTTCAGTTACCAGCATCTTTTCTCTCTTGCTTTTAGAGTTGCTGCTGGCAGTGAGGGCAGCTGGAGTGCACCGGCTTAACCTTGCCTTTGCCTTGATCTCAGGTATTACCAAATGAGGAAGCATCCACACTAGACTCCTCAGACTGGTGAAAGGCAGACTGCTGTTTCTCCCCTTTCTGCAGGGGCAGGGCAAAGAGGCTTCTATGCTGCCTTGCGGAGAGGGAGGGATGGGGGTGGTTGGTAAAGAGCAACCCTAGTGTTCTGGTGAGCTCTAGGCTCTTGTTGCCTAGTGTCCTCAGAAAGTGTCCAGAGGCTTGAAGGAGCATTGCGAGAACCCCACTCCCTCATCAGGGCAGCAGGTGCCAGAGCAAAAATGGCCCCTGGTAAGCAGCATACTGGCATATCCCTGGCTTAGCACCTATGTGGGGAGAATCACCCCACAGTGGAAGCAGAAGCCAAATCTCCTTTGGTGGAAAGGGAAAAGAGCCTGTGATGTACTGTGCAGGCCGCTCCATGGTGGAGTGATGCAGAGGTTAGATGTGAAAAGAAGAGTCATAGCAGCAGATCCTGGAGCACTGGGGAGCACTGAGGAGCACAGAAGAGGACCGAGGAGCACTGAGGAGGACCAAGGAGGACTGAGGAAATGGAGAAAGCAGGCATCCGTCTGACAACCAAACAAGACAGAATTGAGGAGGGTTGGGACTAAGCCCACGATGGCAGACAGATGTGAGGCACTCGTATCTTTTCTGTGTCCTTTCTTCTAGTGCAGCTAATTGTAGCCGCCTGCACTGGAAGAAAGATGGCTTCTAACAGGAAGCTTCCACCTAGGACACCAGCCCAGCCCACTGCTGAGACAAAGAAGAAGAATGTGAAGAAAACAATCAAGGATGGCTGCCAGAGCTTGGTGGGTGTGACAGGCTTCACCCTTTCTTTCCTCACTGAGTGCACAGCACATGGAAAACACACGGTCATTTCCTCAGGACATGTGCACAGTGTCACCACTGGCTCAGCTCATGACAGCCCTGAGAATGAACCAATCTGGACAGACATACTGTGGCCTGTGTTCAGTTTCTGGCATGACCCTATAAAAATCACAAAAGGGAAACTCAGTGTTGTTCTTCCTCCCAAGGAAGAAACTCCCAAGGAGTTTCTCTTGCTTTTACTTAATTTCTGACTTTTCCCCAAATTCTAATAAAGCATGCTTCCAATTGGTGTTCTCCCGTGATAGGCTGTTGTAATGAGCTTTGGTGTGACAGTAAGCAGTGTGGAGCCACTGTCTCAGGCCAGTCTTTGAAGTCTGTTAGTGTCCAACATCTTAGAATCCTGGATCAAGTCCAGCTGGGCCAAGAAATGTCTTGTTACTCTTAAAATCCCAGGGTCACAATGGTTAAGACGGTGCCACATCTCTAAAAAGTAAAGCTAAAAAACAAACAGGTAGCAGTCCACAGCATGTGGGCTAGAAAGACAAAATTCACATCAGTTCCTTGATTTCCTATTGTCCCAGTGCCTAGGAAGCCAGGGCTAAAGCTGAGAATCCCATGGAAATGGGGACAGTTGCTCACCCTATGTGTGACTTCAGGTCAATCCTTAATTTAAAAAATGTGTGCGTGTGTCTGTGCACGTGTGTATATGTGTGTATATGTATGTATGTATTTATGTGTGAGTTTGTGTGTACATGTACATGTGTGTATGTGTATATGTGTATATGTGTGTACATGTGTGCATGTCCACTGGGGTGATCTTTCACAGTGTGCTTGTGGAGTTCCAGGTAAAACCTTGGATTTTAGCCCTTACATATATGTGTGTCTGTGTGTGCATGAGTGTACATGTATATATGTGTTTGTGTGTACATGTGTGGTTGTGTGCACCTATGTTTGTGTGCATGTGCGTATGTGTTCATGTGTACATGTGTGTTTGTGTGCATGTATAACAAGCTATCCAGTCCTTCAGCTTCTGGGGATTCTCCCATCTCTGTCTCCCACCTTGTCTTAGGAGCTTCTAGACTACAGGTATGAGAGAGTAGACTACACTATTTTCAGCTTCTGTGTACAGCATCACATAGCATAGGTCCTGGGAATCTGTTTTCAGGCTAGTTGTGAGCATTCTGTGGAGCCTGGGATACAGACATGGGGGAGCACAGACTTTGGGGACAGAAACAGTGGATCAGTGAAGCCAGAGCAGAGCTGGAAAGTACCGGTCTGGCATGCAGCCCCATCCAGATAGCCTCATATCTGAAAGGGATAGTGGGGATAATTTAACAATTGTTGAGCACAGTTCTATGGGAAGAAAGCTCTATTCTGTCAAAAACTTGAGACTATGGAAGAACTTTTTAAAAGAAGCGAGGTCTTTCTGGAGCTTTAAGCTCCATCACATCTACCTTGCAAATTCCACAGTGACCTTGGTCTTTAAATCTGTGAAGATGGACCAAGTGCTTAGTGTTGTGGCCTGCAGCCTAATCTGGAGATTTGAGGGTTTGTGGGCTCTGTTGCAAACTTGGTCCCTACTACTTCATACACTCCCTTCTTCCGACAAGCTCACCACATGCCTGAAAATTAAAAAACCCATGAAGGGAAGGAGTTTTGCTGTCTTAAAGAGAAACCAAGGGCATGGATTCAGTTATGAGAAAAAGGGGAGGCTTTGGCCTTTAAGCTGCACTAGAAAAAGCTGTGAAAACAGGGCAGGTGTGTGGTCCGTGTGGAAAGCTGGAAATAACTGTCTCAAGTGAGGCTGATGTATCATCAGTGGTCCACTGTAATTGCTTTAAGATTGCAACACTTAGACTGGACGTGGACATTTTTGATTGATGGCT
The DNA here is from genome assembly GCF_000001635.26 of Mus musculus. Classification (NCBI taxonomy): domain Eukaryota; kingdom Metazoa; phylum Chordata; class Mammalia; order Rodentia; family Muridae; genus Mus; species Mus musculus. The sequence continues at coordinate 96,761,235 of NC_000082.6, forward strand.
GCTAATGCAATGTAATACATGGACATTTTACGCTCCCCGTTGAAGAATCGACCCAGCGTTTCTGAATTCCCTGCCGGCTTCTCTGTGGTCTCCTTTATCTCTGCTGCTCATCAGAGAAAGGGCAACACACCGCATTAAGACACCCCTGAAGTGCCAGATGACAGCTCAGTGATGGCTGCTGAGCTGCGCTGGGGCCCGAGGATGACATTCCCCAACCTCACCACTAATGAGAACGTTTGAAAGATTACTGACATCCTCTGCCCGCGGAGGTTGCCGGAAGTAATTAAGCACCACTTCCACAAATGGGCTGCCTTAGAACACTAGGGGCTTGAATGGGAAAGAGCAAGTGACTGGGCTGTGAGCTGGTGCTGCCTGGGTTTCCAAGTCTTACCCTGCCAGGGCCTTTCCTGCATGCTGGGCCAGCTCTAGGGTTTATAAACCCATGCACATGCCCTCTCTTTACACCTAGTTGCATTGTGTGTGCAGGTTGCTGGGCTCCTTGGTCTGCAGCATTCAGCCCATCCTTTTTCCTATCTTCAGGGGAGGAGGCATAGGATGCTCAGCAGCTGAGAGAGCTGGGACCTTGTAAAGGACCAGATGCACAATGGGCCACCAAGGGCAGGACTGGGTATTCCCTGGGCTAAAGCATGTGATGAGGCACACTGACCATTCACATGATAGAATGATACTCCATGATATGAAAACAGTCAACAACAAATGCAGAGAGGCCTGACTGGGATAGGCTGTGAAACAGCACGTAGATGTTTCCAGTGAGGAGGAAACAGACACACATACAGCATTGAACATCACAGTCTTTAATGACTGGTTATAAATTGTGTGTGTGTGTGTGGGGGGGGGGAGCAGTTCTTATCATTCCCGTGTTTCTTTCCATATAAGTAGGCTCTCACGTTGGAGTTCTCTTTGTCTCTCTCTCTTGTATTAGCTCACTTTTTGCATTACTGTAATGAAATGTTTTTTGAAAGGCTCATAGTATAAAGAACAGGTTATTTAGCTCACAGGGCTAGAGATTCTGTGTGTGAGCAAAGGGCACCACAGAGAGGGCACAGCCACCTACTCTCACGCCCCTTAACTTGGGGACTGTGTAGCAAGGAGTTTCAGATTTTCTTATCAAATAAGTCAGATACATTGGGTCATGTGATTGGTTTCATGGACACAGCTTCAAAACCCTTTGAAACTCCCTGAGTTTTTTAGCACCATACCTGAGTTTGTGCGATTGACCTGTTCATGACAGTTTGCAGAATGGGTTATCCATCCCAGAAAGAACAAGTCTGTGGTTAGAGTGTTGAATGTTCAGCCCCACACAGCCTTAACATCTGGGAATAGTGGCACGTGAAGTTCAAGTTCATACACATGGCTGATGATTTAGTAGGATCATAGTTTTGGAACTTAGATATAAGCTTTGAACAGTAAGACTCAGAGAGCTTCCTAGCTGGTGGTGTAACAAAATCTTCTCAGATTAAATCTTCTTCCATTTTGGAGGGAGGCTGTTTAACATTCAGGATGCTCTAAGTGGTAGTGAAAAATTACATACTGCAGGGAAACTTGCTAAGCTAAAAAAAAAAAAAAAAAAAAAAAAAAAAATCAACTGCATCTCCAGGAAGTCCCTGAAACCGACCAGATTCAAATAGCCTGACAAGTCCAGCTGGCTACAAGAGACTCAGATCAGCTGAGCTGCCTACCTGCTGAGGTGCTGACAAGCTATGCAGTGTGCTCCAGATTCCCAGCTCTCATAACGGTCATTCATGCTGAGGTGGGCAGCTGACCTTGAGTGATTTCTGCTCCCATAAGTAACCCTTCACCCATATTTCTATAAGTAACTCTATAAGCTTATAGAGTTACTTATTAGTTGAAAACCAAGTTGGACTTGTTTGTGTGTGTATGTTGGGGGGGGGGTTGTTTTGTTTTCTTCCTGTTGTTGGTTGCCAGTCTGTGGTGAGTAGACATCTGTGGTGAGTAGACATTTATTTGCCTCCCCAGAAACAGTGCTACATAACAGATGACCATATCGATATTCTGAGATAGGAACATACCCAAATCCTCAAGCACAGAAGCTCCCAGACTTTGAGCTTAGGACCCTCCTAGATATCACGTGCTCATGTATCTGTCTGTTCGTCCGGATCCTCTGTAATTGTGTCACTGAGTACTATTTTGAGTTCCATAACTGTTCTAACAAATTATCAAACACAAAGAGGTTGTGTGACCTTTAACCTGGAACTGGCCAGGCAGAGGAGGAGGCCATCTGAGAACTCCAATTACTGCTGGTGTCTGAAGTGAGGGCAGTCTTACTGGGACCTGATGCTGACTCCAGGTTGTTAGTGTCAGAGTGGAACTGAATCATAGGATACTGCCTGGCATATAGAATGGTGTTAGGACGTAGGACATTTGTCAAACAGAGGGCTTTGATGGTTAGAAAGCATTAGAGAAATGGCCAGAGCCAAGGTGAATAAAAGATCCTTTGTCCCCCACTGCCTTCTCATATCACCCCAACATAATAGGAGCAAGCAGTCCTGAGTGAAAAGACTGGATGTTTCAGGCCAGGGAGGGCAGAATATCACCATTGAAATTGGACTGACCATTGTGATGGGCTAGAAGATAGCACGGAGCACATTTGAAACCAGTGACAGGACAAGGCAGAATGAATCCACTCCTAACCAGGACCAGACTTTTCTGTAAGTCTGATGTATAAGAGTTTCTCTGTACACCTACTGATATCAAGCATGTTGAATGTTTGCTTTATTCAAAGACCTTTAGCTGACGAGGCCTATTTCAATTATGGAGGGCCAAAAAATATACTTTGTTCATCAGCTGTCAATTTAAATGCTAATCATATCCATGATAGACTTTCATAGTGTCATCAAGGATGGACCCTGAAGTAACATTCCTCGCAAGTTGACTCATAAAGATCCAGAAATGGTGTAGCCTATGAGTGGAAGTGTCACTCACTAGTGGTGCTGAGTCGTCTACAAAAGTGTGGAAGTAAAAGAAATCTAATATCCACATTCCAAAGCCTCCACATAGTGTCTGCTGCCTCTCCTTCCTATGGCACACACTGGCTGGAATCTGCTAGTCTTCCTTCTTCAGAGTAGCTATTTACAAAGGGTATGAACAAATCACTTGGTCTCTAGAATCAATGAATGTGAGATCAGGCACAAATGTTATCTACTCATGGATTTAATACTATACACCTACCTAGCACAAAGACTGAGATGGAGATGTGCGCATTTATCCAGGAAGATAATTAGGAGAAACTATCCATCTTCTGTCCTGTCGAGTGAAGAGTCTCCCTTTCAGTTATGTCTCCATCATGGTGACACAGTGAAGACAGAGCATCAGATGTTCTTCTACCGTAGATGTGCTCCCACCATGATAACATAGTGATGACTCTCCCTTTAAGATGTGCTCCAATCATAGATGTGCTCCCATCATAGATGATGTGCTGCCACCACAATGACATCGGCCATGGTGTGATGAAGTTTGGGGCTTATAACTAGAGCCACCACCTTAGTGTTTGGACTTCCAACTTCCAAAACCATGATCTGAGTAGGCTTATAAGCAGCTAGGCATTGAGTGTTTCATTATGGAACACAAAATAGATGAATGATTCAAAGATGAAAATTAGAATCACCGCGTACCTTTTACCTAGTAGCTGTCACTACAGTGTAGATGGATGTCTCCACTGTAAAACCTTACGTAGCTCCTCAGGTTTTTAATATAATGTAATGATCATGTAAATACATAGTTCTTTGGTATGAAATGAGCTACAAACCAACTCATCAGCTTTGTAATGCAATGTTCTTCTTGGCCTGTAGGTATATGGGTTGCTGTCTACTACTGTTGGCTTTAACATCAACAGCTGAGTGGCAAGTCAAACACGTGGACACCACCTTGTATTCTGAAATTCACTGATCCAACAGTGTGGGAATCTAGATGAACAGGGAGGAAGCCTGTGTGTGAGAGTTCTACCATCCCCGCCCCTGCCTCTCCCATTCTGCTCATAGATGTCGAAATTGCAAAGAGCAGATGGCTGGTTCCTGCCCTGATGGCCTCTGGCCTCGGACACCCCGCCATGACTTGCCCTGCATTACAAAAGCTCATCAGCAAATGTGCTCTGGGGACGCTGACTTGGATGCTATGTTCTAACAGGTATTCCTGATTATTCCTACAGAGGGTCACACCTGGGTGTCCTCAAGGGAGAAGAGAGAGTCATGGCCTGAGTCTGTGCTCAACTCTGAATGAATTATGGGAGGCAGTGCTCCAAGTTCACCTTTGCCTTAAGAATACATTGGTATGCTCACAAAGCCCACCACATAGCAGATGATTAGACAGCTTTTTTTTTTTCCAGCTGAATTTACAGAATAAAACTGGCTCAGTGGCCTTTGAGGGTGACATGGATACAGAACTGGCCTATTTCAGTCATAAGTAAAATCATTCTTTCCTGGATGAACTAAGCTCAAATTAAAGAAGTGATTGTAAAGATTAAAAGAAGCAAGAATGTAAAAAGACTGACCTTGGCATCCAGGAGCCTGCTAAGAAATACCTCTTGGACCTTCCTGCTCTCCCAAAGAAAGTAAGCAAGCCACAACACCAGCATCAAACAAGAGCAGTTCCTTCCTTCCACCAGAACAATCTGCTGAAATATCCAACCTCAGGACTGGAGATTGGCTGCCAGACTAGAGCCAAGTGGGCAAACCAGCAACAGCCACTCAGGACAGCCAGAAGGTAGCTGCTTGGGCACACATATGCCTTGTTTGATGGTATTCACACTATTGTCTGTGTTCAGACACAATGATGAAAGGACTTTCTTTTGAACTGTTTCAGCTACACAAATAAGAGGGGACAATATGATATCATTTTCAAATGGCATAAAATTAAATCATCTGAGAAAATTAATGAAAAATATCTAAGCTTCAGACAGAGAAAACTGTACCTCTTAGGGGACATCAAGAACACTAGAGAAAAAGGAAGGGAAGATTCATTGGCATCAATTTCAGATAACCTTAAAGGGAAGAGCATTAGTGAAGAGCAGAGGTGAAGGGCAGCATACCCCAGCATGGATTTAACATAAAATGTGAGTATTTAAAATGACATGATCTTGATGAGGAAATTAGAAAACAAATCAAGAAGTCTCCAGGGTGAGCTTGGTGGGTAAAGGTACTAGCCCTGGGCAAACCCTGAGACCTGAGCTGGGTCACTGGGACCCACATATGATGGATGGTGAGAACTATCTCCACAACTTTGTCTTCTGCCCTCTACATGTGCATGTACAATCCTCATCTCCCTTCATACACACACACACACACACACTAATAATGATAATGCTTTTATATAAAAGCTGACATGAGTACATTGGTTATGAAGGTGGCAGCTTCCACCAATGAAGGGTCAATCATTGCTCTCTGATCCACTCCTGCCAGAGCATGGCATCATAACTCCTGAACATATAGGCACTTATTCCCATCTTACGATGAGCAGCAGGGAGGTCTTGATGGTGTTATCACCCAAGTCCACACAAGTTTCCCATAGGCAGAACTGGGGAATGAAACCAGATAATCTAACAGTAGACCTCAAACTATTAAGAACTGTTACAATCCATATTAGAACCTACTAACTGTCATCATCCTGGAAATTTCATCATAAAATAGCTATACTGAAGTACAATTTACATAAGAGAACATTCATGTTTTTATATCACACAATGAAGTGGGGTTTGTATATTTATAAATTTGGGCATCTCTTCCTGCTAAATCTAGAATATTCTCATTACATGTACTAATCTAAGCAGGGACACCTGTCTCATACTTGCTCTGTGGTGAAGATCAGTAGCAGTAATCAAGAAGGCCATCTGAGAACAGATGAGTATCTACAGAGAAGAGAGAATAATGGGTTAGCTTATTTCCAGTCTGACCTGCCCATGAAGGCATGGTGGACCTCAGAAGTAGGACTGAGAATTGTCAAGACCCCAAGTCTGTTTGGTGGACATGGGGAGACCTGGTCTGAACACAGGAATACATATATGCTAGTTGGTATCCCGTCAGCTTACTCCTGGGCGTGAGATCCCAGGGTAAGGAAGTAAGCTGAACAAACCATGGAGAGCAAGCAACATCCCTTCAGGATTCCTGCCTTGATTTCCCACTATGATTGGGATGTATAAGTCAAATAAACCCTTCCCTCTCCCAAAAGTTGTTACTGGCCAGTTCTTTGTTACAGTGACAGGAAAGGAAGGGAAGCAGCATACACTCTGGCATTACAGAGTTCTGCCCAGGCTGAACATGAGGCAGGGAGGTGGCAGGTCAGGCTATACTGTGGCCTGTGGGTTGTTCTGGGGCTACAGGCTTCGACAGATTCCAAGAGCAACTGTCTCTCCAGGGATGCTCCTATCCCTGTTTGATAAGTAATGTCCTTTTATGCTGCATGAGGGGATCAGACGGGATGGAAGCAGAGCAGCAGACAAAGGAAGAGCTGCATGCTCAGTGTGAGATTCTGCAATCAGTGTTCCTCGAAAGACATAGCCAGCTGCAGGACTCTGGAGGGGGCAGGTGCAATGTTGGCACCCGAGGGAAACATTAGGAGTGACTTCCATTTGAGAGCCTAGTAGTTTGGGGAATTATTTTCTTAGAAAAAAATTATCATGTTCCTAAGACTACAAACATCCTCTGATACAGTGGAAGAGGCTTGGTCTGGGTACCTGGCTTGCTTTTTGCATTTGCTGCCCATGGGGTTTAGAGGTAGTATAGACCAGAGCCCAGGCTTGATCAGAAGTAGGGCCTGCTGTTTCTGTCTTTGCCATCAATCCTCCTCTAGTGTTTGATTTCCTTTCCTGGGAGGATTTTTGGTACAAGATAAATTAGAACTGAGATGGCAGTGTAGACGCAGCAGCAGGAATACCAGCTGAGTTGGAAGGCTTTGCACAGATCAATCTTCCATCCTGTTGATGGCTTTTCCTGACAGTTCCCTATGGTCTGCCTGCTATCTGCCAGCAGCACCTTGTGCCTGCTTCCAAACAAAAGAGGGCTGCTGTGGTTGTATCTGTTGCTAAAATGCCTTATTCTCTGATGCGAGTCTCTGAAAGCAATAAGCAAACTGGACAGAACGTGAGTTAGTGCTTACCCCCAGCTTCCTGCTGTACCCCAGCTTCCTGCTGTAATTCCAATATCCCTCAGTAGCAAGTATATGTTTTGCAAATGTGTTTAAATCTTGCCTCCAGTGCTATTCTGGGAGCCCAGCACTTGCCTCTGAGTAGCCACCTCTGTCCCCTCACATTACCCAAGGAAGTGACAAGCTCTCTCATGCTGTGTTTAGAAATATGTGTAGCCCCTATACCATAAGACCAACTAACTAGAATATATAAAGAGCTCAAAAAAAACCCAATTATCCCTCAATTACCTAATCAATAAATTATCAAATAAGTAGACAATTATTTTTTGCAGGAGGAAAAAAAAAGACACATGAAAAACTAGTAACAAATGCACAAAGACTATTCCCTCAGCCATTGGGGAAATGCCAATGAGAACCACAATGAGATTGATTCTTATCGTACCCTAGACAGAACGACTTGCTTCATGAAAACCAATGACAACAAGTGCTGGTAAGGAACTGTGGGAAAGGAGCCTTCTTATAAGGCTGGTGGGGGTACAAACTAGTGCAATCACTATGAAGATCAGAGAAGAGGTCCTTCCAAGGAACAGAACCCTTGAATGACCCAGCTGTACCTCTCCTGGGAATATGCCCATAGGAGTATGAGCTAGCATACCATAAGATACCTTTGTACCATGAGATACCTCTCACCCATGCTTGTTGCAGCCACTACATCCCAGCTATGAACCCAATATTGGGGTCCATCAAGAGCTGAATGGATGAAAGACTTGCAACACACACACACACACACACACACACACACACACACACACACACGAGAAAGTTAAATTGGACTGTAGAGAAGGGGAAGGGAGTTGGTCGCCAGGAAGATAGGATAGGTTAATGGGTATGAAATCTGGTGAAGGCACATGCCACACTTGAATTAACTGTCATAATGAAGTCCATCACTTTGTATGATGGTTATACTCATTTTTCTGTCATTTGAAAGTCTCTGGACACTTGGCTTCTTCCTCAAGGGTAGAAGAGTCTGGACAAGAGTCTGGAGGTTTCACCTAGGGCTGATGGTTGGGTCAGGTCATAGGAACCATGTAAATGCCTCCCTCTGAAGCTGGAAGTCCTTGCTTCTCTTCCTTCCTCCTGTGTTATATAAAACCATTTACATTTCCTCTTCCAGAATATTTTCCTGAAAGCTTCTTTTCTAAGGAATCACATGTTTTCTTTATCTCTAAAGCCCATGATCATGTCGTTTTATAACACACTCATTATATGGTTTCAGAGACCTCAGGACTTGGCTGGTTCTAAGAAACACTTCTTAGCATGCTTATAGCCAACCTCTGTCACCCACCTCCCCCATGTAAATCACATAGGAATCCCTCTTGCTTTGGTCTGTGAATTGTGTGCATCTTTTCCCTTCTGTTCTTTTCTCCCTGTGGTGCCTTCCCTAGCCTCAAAACCTCTGCCTCTCAGACTCTCACGTTCTTTAACATCCAACTTCAGTGTAGCAGGACTGTACTCTATAGCTCTATAATGACTTAGTCAGCTCCAGCTTCTTATTTTTTTTTTAAAGATTTGTTTTTTATTATATGTAAGTACACTGTAGCTGTCTTCAGACACACTAGAAGAGGGAGTCAGACCTCATTATGGATGGTTGTAAGCCACCAAGTGGCTGCTGGGATTTGAACTCAGGACCTCACTGAGCCTTCTCCCAAGCCCCAGCTTCAGCTTCTATGCCCCGAACTAGGAGACTTATCAACAACAGACAATTATTCCCTGCTGTCTGTAGGCTGCAAATCTCAGATCAAGGCCTGGTTCCAGGGAGGGCTCTTTTCTGCTGTGGAGGCTGCTCAAATTGAACTATTAGGAGCTACACTGGTGCTTGCTCACTTCGCAAAGCTTTGTCTTCTAACACTATCCTAGTCAGGAATAAGATTTGAACATATGAACTTTGGTAATCCACATGGTGCATAGAAATCACGGATCCCACAGAAAGTTGGAAGTATGCCTTGGCCTATGACCAACACTGATGTCTGCTCTGCTCTGACCCCTACTGTGCTATTTGCTGCTCAGGGGTTATACACAGATATCCACTGCTCTCAGAGTGAGGAGCTCAAGAAAGGGTAGACATCATTGTTCTGTCTTTTGGCTTTTGCTATGAGCACCTACCACACAGGTGTAGAAGGAGGAGATGACGTGGGGGTAGAAATCTGCAATTTCTATGTTTTACATTTTCCCTATTCTTGAAGGTCTTTCATGAAGCTGAAGTTCTGTCTCTCTTGCCACCTGCATAAACACGGTACACACGCCTCACTACCTCATAAAGCCAGTCACTCTGTCTTCTTCTATACTACTCCCCCTGTCTAAAGCACAGGTATTTCACCCAGAAGGGCAAACCCATGACCAACTGATGTTATGTACTCCATAAGACCTTGTGCTGCAAGATCTTTTTTTTTTTTTTCCGTTTTTGAGACAGGGTTTCTCTGTGTAGCCCTGGCTGTCCTGGAACTCACTCTGTAGACCAAGCTGGCCTCAAACTTAGAAACTTGCCTGCCTCAGCCTCTCAAGTGCTGGGATTAAAGGCGTGTGCCACCACTGCCTAGCTCTTGCTGCTAGGTCTTGATAGATAATTTTAGAACAGAAAAATGATGCTATGAATTAACAAAATATCTAACAAGCATATTACTTTCACTGTGCAAAGACAAACTGGTGTCAACGTGGCTTCTGAATCTTAGTTACCTGAGTAGTTCAGAAACTTAGATTTTTTTTTTTAATTACCAATCTAACAATTGCTGATTTCATAGTTTGTCTTTAGGTTCTTTGACATGAGTTCCTCCCGAATACTGAATCAGTAAGTTCAAAGATTATGCATTAGATGGGTATAAACCATATTTCAAAGCAACTTCATTTCAGAACTGCAGTGTGCTTTTCTACTGAAAGCTTAGCAAATATCTTGATATTCCTAATTTTTTTTCTGGTAGAATAATGGACTAAAATAAATTCTTAGTGCATGGGATAGGTACTGATCCATATGACAAGTTTTCTAATTATACACACATACATGGATACACACACACTTAAAATGGAGTCCTCCTAATCAGATGTAGCCTCTTAAATATCAGTAACAACTTTAAATCTCTTTAAAGCAGAAAAAGTCTGAGTAAAGCCTTGTTGTAAGGAGGAGATCAAAGCTTATCCAGTAGGAAACTAGTCATAAATGGACATAAGCCATATATACAAGCATTTGTTAATAAGCATTACTTAGTGAAACATGATCCACTCTTGTATTCTTGAGTGTTCACTGACCAATGTGTAAAACAGACTTTACAGTGAAGAGCCCTCTCCCACCCACTGGTCAACAGCACAGACCTTAAGTCGGCAAGCATGTGGCACTCATGCTAGAGCTAGTCTAGTGTTGGGAATGAGGTATCCAGTTGCTACCTCGACGCGTTCTACATCTATTTTACTGGGGTGCAGTTGAAGGGTGAGCATGGGGCTTGGGGTACCAGAGCATGCATCTGGAAGTCAGAGGATAGCTTGTAGGACTTGACCTTCAATCCTCTCCTTTCGCCATGTGGGTTCTGGGGATTGAACTCAGGTTGTCAGGCTTGGCACCAAGTAGCTTTGCTAACGACTACTTTATAAAGAAAATCTATGACTGAGCCAATTTTCAGTGAAATACATGAAACAGGCTTTCATAAGAATATCTGCAGGCCATGTACTAGACTCTTCCGCAGTGAATTAGTGCATGGAAGAGAGGGTGCCAAGGCCCACTGACCAATTAGGGAGTCAGAGCCTGAGAATAGTGACCTAGGGAACCAGCTTTTGAGAATAATGCTCTTCTACACCCAGGGTATGGGGGGCCGCAGATAGCTGCTGACAATTGGTTGGCCATTTCCCACTTAAAAAAAAAAAAAACATTTCCAATGCTAAAACCTGGAGACATCGGCTACATTCAAACTTGTTTTGTTTTGTTCTGAGACAGGTATGCATTGCACCAACTGAAGACCTCAGCCCCCAAAAGACTTTCGCAGGTAAAACAAACGTTCTTCATCCTTACTTTTCACTGTGAGGTACATGGACTTGCTGACGTCTGCGCCCACATCGTTGCTGACCTTGCAGAGGTAGTAGCCACTGTCTTCTTCTACAACATGCTTGATCAAGAGTGAGCCATTACTCAGGACCTGGATTCGGCCATTCAAGGCAATTGGCTGGAACTGGGGGACCCCAGCACCTGGGAGGAGAGAAGCACAAAAGGAAACCATGACGCTGAGGAGTGATGATTCATCTTTACTGGACATGTGACTAGATTCAGAAACACCTAAGGCTTCCCTCTGGGAGTGTCTGTGAAACATCCAGAGAGCTTTAGACGAAAAGGGAAGGGCTACGTGTATGGCACTGTCATCCTATTGACTAGGGCCCTAGACTGAACACAGGGGTCAAAGGACAGCCAGAGTTATAGCTACAGGGGCATACCATGTCTACACCATGACAGACCAACCACATTATGTCAAACTGTGAGCAAAACTCAACCTCCTTCTCTAACTTGCTGCTTATATTTGGTTTCACAATAGTGAAACAAGAGAGTGGGGGTAGAATGAGAATGAACACATGGACACAAGATTGATTGATTCCTAGCACCTGTACACAGTCAGGTCCAGGTGTTTGTTTCTATAAGCCTAGCACTGAAGAGCCAAAGACAGAAATGGAGGATCTCTGGACAGGCTGAGCAGCCAGTGCTTTGGGATTGGCCAGTCCCATATCCAAGAAGTCCCCCTGGAACAATAGGCTAGAGAGCAAATCAGGAAGATATTCACTGTTGACTTCTGGTTTCTACTAGTATCTATATGTGCAGATAAATAAGTGTTGAGTAACAAAGTGGACCCCCAAATGGCAGTGATGCTGATAATGTCCTGAGACAACAGTCCAAGAACAACCCAGGCAGGACTCTGACCCAATAAACAGAAGGATTCCTAGTGGGTAAACAAAGATCTAAATTCAGCATTCCTCAGGGCAGGTTTCAGTTAGTCAGGAAAGCCACTACTTTCCATCTCTACTACCAATGGTCAACTACCTCCAGCAAAGAGCTTCTATACCTGATTAGCCCAAACATCCTGCAACAGATCAAAGTCCCTACAAGAACTCCAGGCCTTTCTAGCTCCCATACTGGCTCCTGTTGCTACCCACCCCAACAAAACTGATAAGCAGCTCTACCCTCTGAAGCAGCCTGGCAGCTTGTCCCCAATAAATTGTTCTTTCTACCCACTGAGTGGTCCAATTCTGAGGGTTTTCAGTGATTACTTATAAAAATAAAAACATGCAAACAATACACACAGACACATGCACACTCTACATGCATACACATACATGTACACACATAGGCACACACATATTCATGTACATCTACACATACATGCATGCACACATGCATATACATATACATACACACATGTATACACGCTCATACACACTTGTACACCTATGCACACAATGCTCATACATATACACATGCATACATGCACACACACACACACACATACACACACAGCTGAAAGCTGCTCTGCTTCTGCTAAGGATGGAGGAAGGCAGAAAAGGAAACTGTTTGCCCTCAGCATCACAATTGTGCCTTCCTTAGAACAAATCCCAGCAAACACAGTTGCAAAGAACTAATGCCTAAAAATGAGGTCTGAGCTCCTAGAGTAATTTACTTTCAGCATATGACAGAAGGAAGGCATAAAAAGGGTGGAAGGAAAGGACTGGAAAAAGCTGTGACCTACTTCAGTCTCCACTTTGGACCAGAATCTACCCCTCAAAAAAGCAAAGAAAAAGGGGAACAGGAGAAACACAACTCTTATCAGGAGCAGAGGAAACTACTTACTGGGCAGAGGCTTAATAATAGCTTAATAATTTCCATAAACAGATGGGAAAGATTCAGATGAAATATTAAGACTATTGAAAAGAGGCGAAGTTAAAAAAAATTAAAAAGAGGCAAAGTAATAGAAAAGAAAGTGCAGCTTTTATGTGTATAAAGTGTGTTCATGAAGCTTATTAGCAAAGTGGACACAGAGGAGGAAATGACTAGGTCAGCAAAATTTACCCAGACTAAAGTCAAAAGAATAAAGGGAGGAAATATATAAACTCAGTCAAGATTGCAAAAAATAATTGCATAATCTGAGTAATTACAGACTTAGAATGAGGAGGAAAGAAATGTCTAGAAAACAATTTGTCTTATTTTTATAAAAATAATTTTCAAATCAGAAAAATTTAATACCACCATCAATTGATTTGATTTAAAACATTTATAGAGCTCCACACTTAGTAATAGCAGGGCAGGTAAGTTGCAACTGATTCTGGATTTATCACTGCAAGAGATGGAGTAAGGCCTGATACATCTTTTTAAAGCCTAGTGGGAGGTATTTGCAGGAGAATTTTCAGGGAGTTTGTAGTTCAGGAGTGGAGCCCTTACAAATGGTATCAGTGTCCTTGTAAGAGTGACTGTGGAGAACACACTGTGCACTGTGAGGCCACAGCAAGAAGTCAGGAGTGGGAGTTTTCAGGGGGAAGCCCTCATCAGAATCTGGCTTGCTGGTTGGTGCCTGACTCCGGATGCTCAGCCTCTCGAATTAACAGGAGAAAAGATTCTGACAAATCATTGAGCAACTTGAGCAAATTCAGTCATCAGAAGAATGAGTACTTTGAGCTGTGAAATAAATCTCAGTAAGTGTTTTAAGATAAAAACAACAGTGTGAGAGATATGTCTGGACAAGCTCCAACTCTCCAAGGGTTTGAAAACTAGCACTGTGGCTTTTCTTTCCTTCCCTTTCCTGTTTCCCTTTCCTTCTTTCCTATTTTCCTTCCTTCCTTCCTTCCTTCCTTCCTTATTTCTCTTCCTTCCTTTCTATTTCCTTTCCCTCCCTCCCTCCCTCCCTCCCTCCCTCCCTCCCTCCCTCCCTCCCTCCCTCCTTTCCTTCCTTCCTTCCTTCCTTCCTTCCTTCCTTCCTTCCTTCCTTCCTTCCTTCCTTTCTATTTCCTTTCCCTTCCTTCCTTCCTTCCTTTCTATTTCCTTTCCCTTCCTTCCTTCCTTCCTTTCTATTTCCTTTCCCTTCCTTCCTTCCTTCCCTTCCTTCTTTTCTTTCCTTCCTTTTTTCCTTCCTTCTTTCTTTCCCTTCCTTCCTTCTTTCCCTTCCTTCCTTCTTTTTTTCCTTCCTTTTTCCTTCAGTTTTTCCTTCCTTTTTTCCTTCCTTTTTTCCTTCCTCCCTTCCTTCCTTCCTTCCTTCCTTCCTTCCTTCCTTCCTTCCTTCCTTCCTTCCTTCCTTCCTTCCTCTCTTCCTCCTTCCTTCCTTCCTTCTTCTCCTCCTTCCCTTCCCTCCCTCCCTCCCTCCCTCCCTCCCTCCTTCCCTCCCTCCCTCCCTTCCTTCCTTCCTTCCTTCCTTTCTGTTTTTTTCAAGACAGGGTTTGACTGCATAGCTTTCATTGCCCAATAATTCACTCTACAGACCAGGCTGATCTCGAACTCAGAGACTGGCCTGCCTCTGCCTCCCAAATGTTCAGATTACAGGTATGGATAACCACCACCCAGAACAATGCATTTCTTTCTTTCTTTTCTTTGTTTCTTTTGTTAACTCTTTATTGGCTCTTTGTGAGTTTCCCATCATGCACCCCAATCTCATTCATCTTCCTGGTCCCTGGTACCTGCCCTTAACAATGCATTTCCTAACAGTTCATGAGTCAAAGATGAAACTATTAGAAGTGCTAGAGAGAATTTAAAGTTGGATATAGTAAAAATTATATTAAGGTGGCTTAAAGCAACACCTCTATGGTCATGCGTAGCATTAAATGCTGTATTAATACTATAGAGGAAAAATAACAGAAATCAAGCATTTTGCTTAAGAAGATACTACAAGAAAAGCAAGCACACACACACACACAAATGAGAAGGAAAGAAATCATAAGGAAGAAAGCTGTCATCAACGAGAAGAAACAGAAAAACACCAGAGAACATCAACAGAGCTAAAGGCTGGTCTTTGGGAAGGACAGTAGAATTGGTCAAGAAGACAAGAGAATAAGCAGAAACCATAAGTGATTATAATAAAAGAAGCTGTGATTACATTTTTAAAAGGCCTGAAAGTAATGATAACTTAGTGCCACAAAGTTTAGCAACTTCAATTAGATAGACAAATTTCCTTAAACAATTGTCACATTTCACTAATTAATGAAAGAGATCTGCTAATCTACCTACACTGATTTTAAACACAAGAACTCTGAATGGTGCTTCATAGTAATTCAGTTAAAAAATGAATGGAGTATCCCCCTTTTCTGTGAGAGATTCTAATCCTAATCTGGAGAGATGACAACCTTCAAATTTTCTAGACACACAAAATGGATTTGTGGTTTGGTGACAGAGAAACTATGCAGTGGCTAATGCCTGGAAAATAGCTATAGGTACAGTGATGCTAACTTCTAGCCCCTTGTCTCTCCTCCCTCCTATGTCTCTTTTCCTAGATGAAAACTGACTTGTTGCAAGCCTGCCATCTCATGTCAAGACTCTGGTAGGAAGGCACAGAGGGCTAACTCTAACCTATCATCTGTGACAAACTATATCCTGCCAACAAAGACATGAGGGACCATGAAAGCCCTTGGTATAATTGTGACCCCAGATGACACTCAATGGTGCTGTTAGAGACCTAATCCAGAGAAGTCAGCTCTGCCTATATTCCTGACCCACACCTGTGGGGAGATGAGGAACCTTGTAGGAATTACAACTACTCACTTTGAGGGAGATTGTGAAAAGACTTCCTCACAGGTTAAAGTGATGGCTAATACTCCTGAAATGTAGCTCAGCACATAGTAGGCATACAGTGTTGTTGTGTTGATATTTTAATTGCTATTTGTTGATATTTAGTTATCTGGTGATTATCTGACCTTGTTTTAGGGCCAGTGCTATGAACAAATTGACTTCACCCAGCAGTACAGAAGATGTGGAACAATCTTTATGGCTAACATGCTGGGTGACATTCTGACTCAAAAGGAGAGTGAGTATACATCATTAAATTGCTGATGAAATAATGATCTGCTTTTACTTCTGTGAGTGCTGACTTCAGTTTTACTTTAACCCACGTTCACTATTAAAGCTCTCGATCTTGGTTAGAATGACACTATCTTGTTTGAACAGTCATCTCTTTAATTTCTGCTCATAGGTGATTTTGAGCAGGCTTTTGTAAATTATTCAGCTATTTTACTTACTGTTTGCAAACAATCCCTTCATGCCTTTTGCTCATTTTCTGCTATACTTCTGTCTTCTTAGCATTCCAAAGTACTTCAGGTTTAAGAAAAAGTTACCTTCTTATTTAACAAAATTTATTTTTGATTCCTGTTAGTTTTAATAAGGGTTTGGTGTTGAATATTGTTTCTCTTTCATGCTGGAAATGAAACTTTTCTCCTATTAAAGTAGATTGCATTGTAAAGTATTGGTTTTATAAATTATAAGATAACATATAGAGAATGTATTCCTTTCTAAAAGGAAAAAGGATTTTACTGAAACTTAAAAACAAGAGAATAAGCAGCTCATGCCTTTATCCCAGGGCTTGGGAAGCAGATGCAGGTGGTTCTGTGTGAGCTTCCCAAGGGTGCTTACACACACACTCACACACATACACACACACACAGAGACACATACACACACACATACCTACACACATACTCACACACATACACACACATACACAATCATACACACATACATATACACACATACAGTTACATATATTCACACATACACACATGTACACACAGACACATATAGACACACACACATATACATACACACTACACAGACATACATGTACACATACACACATTCACACACATACACAGACACATATGTACACGTATACATACAAATACATTCACGTAACACAGACACACATGTATACACATTCACATACACACATTCACACACATACACACATACACAGACACATATGTACACATATATACACAAACACATACACATACACACATACACACATACACAGACACATGTACACATATACATACAAACACATTCAGACACACACAGAGAGACACACAGACACACATATACAAACATTCACATACACACAAACATACACACACAGGCACATATCTACACATATACACACAAACACATTCACATACACACATACACATGTACACATATACATACAACACATTCACACACACACACAGACACATATATACACACATACACATACAAACATACACACATACACAGACACACATGTACAAACACATTCACGTACACACACATAGATACACACATATACCAAACACATACATACACATACAGATAAACATACACACCAGACTAAAAATTAAGACATCTCAAAGAGGTATGGAATTTATGAACTATGTAAAACTTGGTTTTAAAAATTTTGAAATTATAGTGAAATTCTTGTTGGCTTGGAGAAAGGCAGAAGATTGTTCATACCCACAATGCATACTTTTTACTGTCCTCAAAGAATTTTCACTAGAAAAACACTTTAAGTAGTGGAGACATTTATAAAGAAGAATTAAAAAGTAAAATTTACAGCACTGCCATGCTCTCTCAATTGAATGGTGGCAAAGAATGATCTTTTAATTCCTATCTGGATGGATGTGAGCCTGTGCATTATTTAAAAGTCTAATGAAAATGGATTTGAATAACATTAAATCTTTTCTTCATTGGGAAAAAAAAATGAGCCCAAGTTGAAGGGACACAGCATGCACAGCTTTGATCAGGCCTGCTACAAGGAGCAAGAGCTTGCTGTTAGCCAGTCTATTCACCAAGAGGACACAAAAGCCGACACTCTTCAGATGTGACAGACGTGGGCTTCACTGAATTCTCAGTCCTCTCCCTCAGAGTAATCATTACTCCACAGGGCAATGTTTAAGCCAGTGCGTGCAGTCTGCAAATCAGCAGCTATCTTAGCATAGGGTAAGCACGTTGGGCAGCAGCTGTTAGTAAGAGAGAGCGGCCAACTTTCTGTGGCTAGCTGGGGTTGGGTGGGGATGGTTCTAAACTTCATCACAAGAAATGAAATGTTAAGACATTTTATAAGTCACAGACTGGATTACCAGTGGTGTTAACACACAGAAGACCTCCCCTATTTGCCGGGAAGCTATGCCTCACTGCATGCCCGGGTGCCAAGGTTGTGGGAATCACACATAGGAGAATGACACAGGAGGCAGGTGGCAAACAAGGTACCTGCTTCATAGAGTTCTGAAGTTTTGCTGATCATAGAGAACGCATTTGGCTGAGAGTTGGAAAGATCTAGATCCCAGTGGCCTCTGACCAAGCCAATGGGGCTTGTAGACAAATGGTTGTTACTCCTTACATCTTTATACAGAAAATATTTACATCTAAGATTTTGATAAAGACGAGCTTACAAAAATGTGAATGTAAATACCTACAGTTCATATCTAGAATAGATTGTTCAAAGAGCATGTTCATAACTAGCTATCAAGGTGGAGTGATGGATGAGGTGGATTGAAGCACAGCACAGTGGGAGAGGGAGTCTCTCTGTTCCCTTGACTGTTCTCAATGGAAAGCTGCAAGCAGCTATGCTTTCTCCTCCCTAAGGACCAGAGTTTGTCCCTTTCATCCTAGTGGAGAGGGGTGTTTTCTTGAAGAATGAGTGGTTCTTACTTCAAAGAGAAGTTTCCTTTCCTTTAGAAGAGCTGCTAGGCTCCAAGTGTCCCTCTCGGATGGACTGTAAAACATGGAAGTATAAGATGAAATCAATCTTTCCTCCCCAGGTTGATTTGGGTCATGAAGTTTAACCAGGACCTTGGTTTATTTCTGTCTTGTGAGTGAGGGGCATTGAAAATGACTTGGGAGGAGCAAGGAAGGAGAAGCCACCATTTACTCCACAGGGTGTGCACTGGGAAATGGCAGACTCTGGACACAGAATCATTAGTACCCTTGAGAGCTGCCTGTAAACCATGGCTGCAGACATGGATATGAGCAGCTTCTCAAGACACCTACCCTTGTCAACAACTATAAGACAGCTTTCTTTTTCTCTGTCTCTCCCCAGGTGCCATGCTCCCAATTCCCATGGTAAATTCCCCCCTAGCACTGCACTACCTACTAAGTGCAATAGCACCCAGGCAGTTTTATTTTCCAATGTGAAGTTATGCTGATTGGATACTGCAATCACTCCCTGCCCCTTAATTCTATTTATTTTCTGTGAAGAAACCTAACCACTGGAAATCATGATACTTCCCTGGAGTCTTCTCTGTGTTTCCTCTGGCTTTGTAGGTTGGGTATAAGTTTGGCACATAGTTGTAATTTTGACCCTAATAGGAAGTAATTGTTCCTTTAACCCTGTCAACACTGTTCTCTGTACTCAACTACCACAAAATTTACCTGTGAGGTAATCATATTCAGCACTTGCCAATGTGGCCTGTGACACTGCAGGCAGTGGAAGAGGCTAGATATATAGTAGATGCCACCTATGCTTTACAGTGGAACTCCGAGGAGCCATGCATATGGGTCCAATGGCTCAGATCTGCACCACAGCTGTACTGGATAACTTCATGTCAACTTGACACCAGGTAAAATAACCTGAGAGGAAGAAACCCCATTTAAGAAGATTCCTCCATATGACTGGGCAGAAGCCAAGCCTATAGGTCATTTTCATAGTTAGTGATTGATGGGAGATGACCCAGTCCATTGTGGATGGTGCTACCCTTGGGCTGGTGATCTGGGGTTTCATAAGAAAGCAGGCTGAGCAAGCCAGTAAGCGGCACCATTCTATGACCTTTGTATCAGCTCCTGCCTCCAGGCTCCTGCCCTGTTTGAGTTCCTGTTCTGACTTCCTTCAATGGTGAACATCAATGTAGAAGTGTAAGCCAAAAAAACCCTTCCCTCCTCAAGTTGCTATGGTCATGGTGTTTCATTACAGTTATAGGCAATAAAACAGTAACTATGGCAACATACCTATAAAAGACTCTCCAAATATTTGTATTTGGTATGGCTGCTTCTACCCACAAGAAGACTGCTAGAGACTTCCTGGAGAAAGAACAATGAAGAGGAAAATCTGGAGGAATAGGGAAGAGAAAGGAGGTGGTCTGGAGACTGGGACTGACTGAGCTGGGAGCCTCACTAGGCTAGGCAACTGCTGAAGATTCCTGGCTTCTGTGGCACCAAGTCTCCACCCACGACAGGAAGAAGACCTTCATATATGCCAAGTTCCTCTCTCTCTTTTCTACTATCAATGGGAGGAGGTAACTACATCAAGCACTCCCTTATTTGTTATGCTTACAGCTCTTTGTAAGAACTCATTGTTTAGTGAGGCCCATGGTTCCTCCACTTGGCAAGCAAACACTGGTGGCCTTTGCTATATGTTAGGATTCACACTGGGTTTTCAAGTTAGTTTTCTTCTGGAGTTTTAGAGAGATATAACTTTCTCCTGTTTAAATTCTTAAGACATCTTGTTCATGGGTTGACATGAAGAGGGAAATGGGTTTCTGATGATGGGATGCAAAGTGTGGTCAGGCCTCAGGTGGGCCATACTTCATGAGTGTAGAAATGTGTATGTAACCCTCAATAATTTTTATAGGCTGGATAGACAACACAGAAAATCATAACTTCCAGCACCAAATAGGGACAGACTCTATATCCTTCCAGGGAGAGCTAGGGTTGGACAGACTAAGACCTCAAGTGAATGGCTGTAAGAGCTGGAAGGACAAGGGGAGGGGTGAGAAAAAAGTTCATCTCTAGAGAAACAGACAGGAAAGAGAGGGTCCCTGACAAAAAGTGCTCAAGGGACAAAGGGTCACAGTTTCAGAAGGCCAGAGCCCACCCTTCTTAGGAAGGTACAAACTGGGGAAGGATGGCATAAAAGTAGAAGCAGAAAGTTGGCTGATTTGCTTCATCAATACCCAGGAAGTAGAAAGAGAGCAGAAAGGGGGAATCAGGCTATAAGCCCCCAAAACTTATCTCCAGTGACAGACTCCTTCCAGCAAGGCTCCCTTTCCTCATTCTTACATCTTCCCCAAAGAGCACCACCACCTGAGGACCAAGTGTCCAGGTACATGGGCCTGTGAGGGACAGTTCACATCTAGTCCTTGGCACCACCACAGTTTGAACATTGTGTGTGTGCTGAGGAGAAGAGACATGGGAGTCTAAAAGAAGGCTGTGGTGATCTCCTTTATCAAGAGCAGGGAGATGGGAGCACTACAGAAAGTCAGGGTCAAGGAGCCATTGGTGGCAAGACCTTTTACTCAGAAAAACAGCAAGAGATAAAACTGTAGACAGTAGCTGTTGCACACACACCCTCAAAAACAATGGGGGCAGGGGTCCAATTGCCAGTGCCTAAATAGAAATGCCATCTATAGCACCATATAAAGTCTGTCTGCTCTAAGGATTCACTGGTCTTTGAGCCAACCTGGAAACATACCAGTCTCCAAGTTTTCTAGAATCAATGTTCACAAATGTTATTTCTTTGATTAAATCATTTGTGTAGAAGGAAAACAAAAATAAAGTAAAAGAGGTCAGATGAGACAATGGAGGTATATTTGAAAATGAGTGAGGTGGGGCAGAGGCATCATTAGGGTGTCAGGTCTGACAGTGGCACTGCCTGGGCAAGAATGGATGGCTCAGTTTTACAGAGAAAGGACTTATACAGAGTCTTGTGTTCACTTGCTGTAACCCAGGTTACATACTGATTTAAGCCAGAGAGAAGAGCTAGCTTACTCATGAGTGATGCTATGCATCTGGATAACCACAGAGTAAAGATAAACTCTGGACACGAGCATAATGACAGGTGGTATGTGCTGAGTAACTGCCGTCAGACACTAGAACAAATGCTTTCTATGATTTTTCTCAATAGATCACCACTTTCCACCCCAACTCCTCGTGACAGATTTTTCTTTTGACACCTAGGCTCTCCTACAACAAACTAGGTACCCTTGGACTTGTGGTTAATTCCATGCTGCACTTGGCTCTAAGCATCAGCATTGCATTGATCTCTTTATTCTGTTTTGCATCAGAGGAAACAGGCCTGCCCACACAGACTGCATGGATTATAGGCAGGGACACAGCAGACAGTGCTGAGCTAGATATTTTTGACTGATGTTGTTTGTCTATTCTCTTAGACCCTTGCATCATTCCCTTTTCTAAAATAAAATTCAAAGCTAATGACACTTTACATATAAGCAGAAGGGTTTTGGATTGGAGAGAAGAGGCATAGGTCAGTGTTCCTTTCCACTTCCTGGGAGTTGCACGGAAGCAGATGGAAGAAAGAATGGTGGAAACTGAAAGGTCAGTTTGGAGAGAAAAGGCTATCATGAGATGATAAAATGGCAACAGTGTGATTGTCCTTGTGTATTGTCAATGATAAAATGGCAACATAGTGACTGTTCATGTGTACTGTCAATGATAAAATGGCAACAGTGTGATTGTCCATGTGTATTGTCAATGATAAAATGGCAACATTGTGACTGTTCATGTGTACTGTCAATGATAAAACGGCAACAGTGTGACAGTTCATGTATATTGAGCAGAGCTGCAGGCAGTGAGACAGGAACAACAAGGTGGGGTCAAATGGTATGAGGCAAATCTACCTCAAGGGGTAGTGTGCACAGGCCAGGTTTGAGCTTTAGAGTCATGAGGGACCACGTGCTTGTGTCAAGCAATTTCTTTCTAGTCACATGGACTTTCTTCTAGTATTTCTAAGGATTCCAATGTCTAAGGAAGGTGCTATAGTAAAAAAGAAAGAAATAAATTTTTAAAAACCGTTCAATTGAGAATGTCTCATAAGAAAAAAATGTGACTTAGATATGTACGAGTAGTCATTAGTCTATAAAAAGTGAATTGTTGGCCATTAAAGCTGTAGGAAGAAAGCAGAGAGCAAAATGATAAGGTGAAAGACAAGTTGAAGAGTTCACAAAGAACAGAGGTTTTGTTAGAGAGAAAGAATGGAAATTGGAAAATATCCAACAAATTAAAATGAGAACACATGAACAATATATCAGAGAGAGAAATGACAGCTACCGGTGACAGAGGATAAGGTCACCAGTGGAACTGGAGAGTGTGAAGAAGAGGGCTGAAGAGCATGAATAGAACAGATATATATAACAAAAAAATTCACTAAGAAATCTAGGAATAAAAAAATGACATCAAATAGGCACACTGCACCTACAAGAATGTGAGCCCATATGAGCAGCACCAGGGAACACACTATAAACATATTGACTTCACTGACTCTGCAGTGCCTGCCAGAAATAGCCTAAGTCTCTCCTAAAGGCAAACAAGGCAGCCACAGCCTCTTCCATGAAAGGGTATGAGCCCCCAACTTCCTAACAGGCAAATGGTGCTTTGTGGGTAAAAATGCAGAAGAAAGAGCTTGGGGCCGTGGAGAACTGAAGCTGGGCCTGTGCTGGCGGGTAAGATGAAGAAGAGGGGACACTGATGAGGGGAATGTGCTTGTCAGAAAGAAAGAAAAGGGAGAGAAGAGGTGGAGGAGCAGAGACAGAGACATACAGATGGAGATGGAGATAAAAAGTCAGACAGAGAGAGAGAGACAGAGAGACAGACAAGAGATAGACAGAGAGAAAGACAGACAGACAGATGGAGGGAGAGTCAGACAGACAGACAGACAGAAAGGGAGAGAAAGAGACAGATGGAGACAGACAAAGACACTCAGAGAATGAGTCAGACATTGTATTTGTATATGTATACATACACATATACACATACACACATATGTATATGTATATATACACACACACATTCATACATATGTACATAGAGGGAGAGAGAGACAGAGAGGAAGGAGAGGCAGAGAGGCAGAGATAGACAGACAGAGGAGGAAGGAAGAGACAGATAGAGAAGGAGACAGACAGAGAGAGAGAGAGAGAGACAGGAAGAGAAGAAAAGGAGTCAACATATACATACATACAAACATATAATATGCATATGCATATACATATACATGCACACATAGACACAGAGATATATATAGAGAGAGACAGAGAAGGAGGGAGGAGAGGAGAGAAAGAGTGATAAAGGAAGAGAACAGGGAAAGGAAGGAGAGATGCCTGGGAGAAAGGGAGATGGGAGGTGCATGGGAAGAGACAAGGGAAGCAAGACAGGAAGGGAGGGCACTTAGCACCTCAGCCATCACTCCTTTTTCTGGAAACTCATGGATTGTACTGCAAAGAGAAACTCCATTCTTCCCAGCCTGAGATCTGCTCCTTGGATGGTCTGTCTTAGAAAATGGCATCTCTCTTCCTTTCAGTGCTCATGGCAAAGACCTATACACAGTTCCAGCTCCCTCCTCTCCCTCACTGGCACCTGCAGTCTGCCAGCTAAAGGAAACCAGCTTCCAACCCCTTGTCCTTCTACCCGACTCCAAGCCTCATTGTGACAAATGGTTCTGAGCAGGTCTAGTGTGTTTCCTGCCTTCTTCCCATCTGCTTTGGACACACCAGCACCAGTGTGGCCCTGTTATGGTGTCAGGCAGTTCACCAGTTCACACTTCTTCTGCAGCACTGTGCTACCTGCCTCTAACTTCGCAGGACACAGAGTGCATTAAGGCCACCAACACAGGGGCCCATACATGCAGGCAAAGTCGTTTGTCAATCACAGTGATTGAGAGAGCAGTCTATCTACATAATATCCTGTCATTGACTTTGCATCGGATACCATGTTCTTCTTGAGGTTTCTGGAACATCCCAAGCATTACACCTGCAATGGCTAATTTTGATTGTCAACTAAAACCCCAGGCCTCTGGGCATGCTTGTAAGAGATTTTCTTGGTCAGATTATTTTAAGTGGGAAACCCCACCCTAAACTGGGTCACATCTCCTGGTGGCAGCTTATATAAAATGGAGATGGAAGAAGGGAGCCTTTACTTTTTCACTACTTGCTCTCACTCTCACTGTTAAGTTCAAATACCCTGTCGCTGAGGCATCCCTTTGCTGGCATTAGAACCCAGTACTTAAGGATTCCAACGTAGACTAAAGACCAGATATGACAACCAGTCCTCCCATAGACTGAATTCTCAACCTTTAGGTAGTAAGGCAACCAGTATTGGACTAAGCAGATTATACCCTGTAAGCCACTCTAATAAACACCACAACTATGTGTAATATCATATATTGTTTTATTATATATATGTATATTATATATATTATATTCATATAATTCAAAACAATGGAAAGCAAAATAAGACAGTACTCCTAGCAGAACTTTAATGGTCAGTTCTTCATCTTTGCATATATGAACAGCTCACCTCATCTCTTACATGCCTTGGGTAAATTCCCAGCTCCTGATCCTCCTTGGTAACGTTAATTTAAATGCAGACTCCTTCCTATTTACCCATTCTCAGGCATCCTCAGACCTTTGTCTTTGGACATCCTGGATGATAGAGAATCTGTGGGTGGCTGATGAGAGCATCAAACACCCAGAATCTGCTATCTGGCATTAGCAGCCTTCCTTCAGCTCTCGGGAAGCTCAAAGGGGATCAAGCTCGTCTCTGAGACAGTGACCTAAAGCTATTTCCTTCTATTATAAAAGGGGAGCGTGCAAAGACTTGTTTAGCTGTGGGCTATAGGAAGCACAGCTCACCAAGTCACTGAGCCCAGGTTTTGAAGACTTGTAGGTGAGATATGTCTTTTGTGCAAAAGGCAATACCAGGCGGTGGAATGCAATGTCCTATGCTTTGTATCTTCAGAACTAAGTTATTTTTCAGCCAAGGCTGCTTAATTTCTCCTGTAACTATCCTAAGATGCTGGAGTCCACTTATGGATTATCAGTCCAGGGATCATTTGCTGCAGCCTTCTGGGTCAGGGCTGGGGTTGATTTATCTGCACTTGTTCTGTCATTTTTTAAAAATTGATATATGTTTATTTTATGTGCATGAGTGTCTATGAGCCTGTGCATCATCTTTGTGCTTGGTGCCCCCAGGCTCAGAAGAGGCTTCGGATTGCCTGGAAGTGGAGCTGCATGTGGTTGTGAGACACCTTGTGTGTGCTGGGAACTGACCTGAGTCTTCTAGAAGAGAACTTAGCTCTTAACCTATGAACTATCCTTCCAGCCCTGTTCTCTGCTATATATCAGGGCACTGGATTTTTGCCACCCATCCTCCTACTCGCTATCATGACTATTTGAAACATATTTCATTATCAACATAATTTGTAATGTATTATCTTTATTGCTTCACTAAAATAATAATGCAAAATTTTTTTTCTATGAGATTGAAAACCAGTAAGAATCAGGTATAAAATGCAGCATCATTTTGGGCTCTGGGAAGCAGGGACTTCACACTAAGGAACTCTGTGCAAACGTATAAAAAGCTGGCAAACCGTCAATGTGTCTAAAAGCTATAAAAATTGTTTACTCTTTGAGTCTGCAATTCTACTTACAGAAAATAATCCCAGGGGAAAAATAAACACATCTACAACGATCGATGTAATGGAACACAGCATGACATTTTCTAAGAATAAAGAGCCGAAGAAAAGCAAAATACAGTGGAGTGCCAGAGACGCCCGGAACCTGGTAAGATACCATGCTACCTAATTACAACAAAGCTTGCTGATTCCTTTGTGGGGGGAGGGGGTGAGCTGGTCAGGGGGCCAAGGGGATGCTAGCATGGCTGAGTAATGATGCAGTTCTGGAAAGATCTTTAAGGGAGCAGACCCAGGTCAGAGAACCTTCCTCCATGAGAATGTGGCAGTTGCTCCTAGCCTGGGAGTCCTCTCTTGAGCATTAGAGAGGGTTAGGGAAAATGGCAGACCTCTCCTAAGGGTTTGGGGTTGGGACCTCTGGTAAGTTAAGTTTGTGAGCAGAGAGAGCTTGTCATTTGTGATGACATAGATATGACCAGAGGATATCACGTCGAATGAACACAGACAGACCAGGAGAGTTTCATAGGACTTCATCTAGTTGTGTAGTATAACACAGCTGACTCAGTAGAATAGAAACGTAGAGTAGCGGGCATCAGAGGCTCGGAGGGAGGCTAGGGCAAGGCTGGACAATGGATTGCAGATGTGACTGAAAGGTTTCACTGCAGGGCGACTCCATAGCAACAAACTACCGTGTATTTCAGAGCAACTAGGAGAAAGGACTTTTGAATGTTCTCATTACAAGGAAAGAATGGGCAGTGTGCCAGTTTCTCTAATATGACTTTGACAATACACAAAGAGCACATACTGTATGCTACATGTGTGACATCACCCATCAGTCAAAAGCAAAATGGGAATCTAGTGCTGGGATCTCTATATGAGGTGAAGAGTAACCTTTATCATTGTAAACATTTTTCTTCTCTCTCTCCCTCTCTCTCTCTCTCTCTCTCTCTCTCTCTCTCTCTCTCTCTCTCTCTCTTCATTCTTTAAGACAGAGTTTATCCATGTAGCTCTGACTGTCCTGAAACTCTGTAGATCAGGCTAGCCTTGAACTCAGAGACCTGCCCTCCTCTGCCTCTTAAATGCTGGGATTAAAGGTGTGCACCACTACATCCAACCTGTAAACTTCATCTGAACGCTGGCAGTCATTAACCATCCCTGCTGATGTGTTACTATAAACTCTACACAGACATGTCAAAAGACATGGAAAACATCATTATTTGATGCCATAAAAAGAGATCATAACATACTATTGACTGGAAAATCATGATTACAAGTCAGAGGTGATCAGATGTTAAAAACCATACCTGCACATCTGCCACTGGGAACTAGCCAGACACCCCAGACTAAAAGTAACAGCAAGCTTTTCCTGTATTTATTTATTTATTTATTTATTTATTTATTTATTTATTTATTTGTCATCTTGCTATTTGTGAGGTGTTTCACATTTTAAAGACTTGTTTTCATGGTTTCTTTTTTCCCCATCAATAATCTAAATTTCCATATGAAATTTATAGATGAAGAAGCTACTATGATTTAATGTGAGTATCAGTGACAGGAAAAGATAAAATGTGGGTACCATCTTTAGCAAATATGGGGCTATACAGAGTGCATTCACAAACAGATAATGTGCATAGATAGACAAAGGAACATCAAGCCTTGGAGAATCCCCAAAGGGGGAGCAGAAATGTCAGGTAACAAGGAATGAAATATTTTAAGCAGTATTAGTAATCTGAATATGCAAGTTTTAATTTTTCACTCTCAAGAGCATGATAACACAAGGAAGAAGATCTCATCTACTGAAGAGAGAAGGAGACATACCCTTTGGGGGCAAAGTCCCCTTGGGTAAGACAAAGAGTCTTGCATGGAGTCATGCTGGCTCAGTGTTAGGAAGTTACCTGTACAAAATAATTACTCATATGCTCAATGAGCTGCATGAATAGTGCTCTGTTGCAGGGATGTTCACAAGGGCAAAAGCCTGGAGACAGCATTAGGGTAAAGCAGAAAATGTGTCGAGTAGCAACATTAAAAATAATTTTGATGGTAAATGTCACAGAAAATGTTCACATTGTCAAATATCCTGAGGATAGGAGCTAAACTAAATTTGTTCTGTTTTTTCATTTTAATGCAATAAACACAACATGGGGCTCTAGATATGGCTTTAAGTGAGGCTCAGGGAAAGAGATTCGAAGTAGCAGTTTTTATCCTTCAACAAGGTGGTTCCAACAGGTGGAAGAAGATCTACAACAGGGAAGGTTTATTGTTGTTGTTGTTGTTTTTTTTTAATTAGTTCTCTTGTTCTCCCAGTCACTATCTAAAGCCCCTTTGCTATCCCAGCCAATCTACACCAGGAAGATGGTGGTACATTCACCATTTGCTTTGACTTCTATTGTGGTTGAGTTCATAGGAAGAAAATGCTTTTATTGTAAAGAGGAAAACTTAGAACACAAATTGTGGTTAAGTGAGCAGGGAAACAAACATACATGGTAATTAACCATGATTGACACATCTTTACCACTGAGGGAAGAGTGTGATTGGTCAACGGACTGGTTCATCTCCCTCAGGAGATGGCATTACCATTGGCTTCCAAGTCATACATTGTAATTTAACAAATGCTCACTATGTAATCTACAAATGGGATGAGCTGTCACTCTCTTGAGGAGGAGGCATGGCGTGTTAGTTGTGGAAGCAGGGACCCGAGCCACCATCTCAGGACTGCTGTTGAAAGCAGCACCCTTGGGTGATCATATGTAGCATTATACATTACCCAGACAAATCTAAAAGAATCAATTATCTTAACTCTAGCTGCTGAAAAGCACAAAGTGCCAGGCACTAAGGAATAATTTCCATCAGTGAATAATTCTGACACTGGTGCCCCCTCCTTATATTTGTGTTGGCAGGAGCCCAACACAACCATGGTCACAATATAGACAGGAAGGTAGTATTTCTCCAGGGGCTGAAATCAGTCTTTCCATGGACATGTTAGGGGCACTTTCATGATTTGAATTATAAGTCCTGTGTTATCTATTGGGATGTATACAAGATGGCTTAGGGTGAGGGAGGATAACATATTCACCTTCAAATAGCTCCAAAAGGACAAAATTGTTGACAACACACTGTATGTTTAGCACACAACAGACAGTTCAATCAACTTCATACCTTTTGAGAATTTCCACACAATTGTAGGCACAGGATAACCCTCTGCAGAGCAATTGAGAATCACTGCTTTGCCATAGATCCCGTCCTGGTCCCGGGGCTGTACCACGAACTTAGGGGGAACTGAAAAGAGAGATGTTGTCATTCAGAGAGGGCCACGGATTAAAGTTGTGATCTTATAAAAACAATTATCTCTGTAAACCTTCAAGTAAGAAGAATGCTTCACACAAATACAAAGACAATAGCCATGTTGGCAGCTCAGGATCAATGGAAGAAACAGTTTAGGTGCTGGTGGGTCTTCTACAAATTGGTTTTAGTGGAAATGTTTTTAGTAGGGAAATTGCTCTTTCATAGATATGTGGGCATGTGATACTCAATTTTGTCAGGGATTTACTCCATACAGAATAGAATCACAGACAATATGTAAAAGAAGTAAAGTATATGGTGTTCCTAAAATTGTACTTATAAAGGATGAGTGTTTTCTTGGTTAAGGACTGTTCAAAGTCTTGGTGAATTTCTTCTAGCAGAAGATGGAAGTGCTGACAAGTACTTTCCACAGAGGTAGCAAAGAGCATGGTATGGTGATGAACTTTGCCCCGGATCTCACCAGGACACATTAGTCACTCTTCCAGATATGTCATCACCAGGCAGGAGCAAAGTACAACTACAGAGACTGGTTAATGGGGGTTGCCAGAATCACTCTAGTGTCCTCACAAAACCCACGAAATTCAGAACCTGGTTGTGTAGTGAATTCTGTGAGGTGCTTTCCTCTCATATATTATCCCTGGATAGATCCATTCCAACCTATAGCATATTCAACTGTCTGCTTACATTGCTTTGTGCTAAACTGGTAGTAGCATTTGAGTGTTAATGAACAGGTCACCAGTCTTCTACAAATTGTGGTATCTGAAAGTGGCCTAATCTCAGCACATTTCAAGCAGACTGGAGACGCCCATGGAGTGGACTCTCAGTGAGATAGCCATGCGTCACACACAGATGGTGTTCCCTTTCTTCCCACATCTGGTAAAATTAATCCCACTAGTTTTAGATTCTGTAGTTTCTAATGTTGACACACATGTATGGACCTTGGTGCTGCAGACAGATGGGAATTCCAGCTGGCACATGACATGGACTGAGGAGGTGCCTAGGATCTCACTGAAATAAGCAGCTTAGAAGCATGTTGAAATGATGCAAGCCACAGTGAAGATCAGTTGGCCCAAGAAGTAACCAAGAATGGGGGGAGGGGGAATCTATCCAGACTAGAGAAGCAGCTGGAGATGGAATTCAGGCTGTGTGTTTCCGTTTCTTTCATCCAGCTTTTTGTAGAACACATTAAACATGGAGAGGTAACAGGGCTGAGGAAGAACACAGCCCAGATGAACACCTCAGTCTCGGGTTCCGCTGGTTTGTGCATTTGACCTTCTATATACATTACAGAATGACTTGACTTCCCAATATGTAAATTAGGGATAATTGTGGTACCCATTTCACAAGACTGTCATGGGGTGAAATCGAGTTGAGATTCAGAACATTAGCACTTTGTTGGAAAAAAGAAAGGAGTCTAAGAGTCAATTCATTTAATAAATTCAGATGCCCAGCTTTGAAGTAAACACTCCTTTTAGCAATCAGATCCGGAACATTTGTAAACTGCCCAATGATTTCACTTCAGATAATTAATATTTTGAGAATAATGCATTCAATTCAGATGTATATATGCTTGGAATAAATTAATAAAAGTTGAGTGCCTTAAGGCCAGGAGATATTTCTTGGAAAATAAGAAATTTTTTTCTTCCCTCCCTTCTTCTTACCATTCCTCTGCTATCTTTCATTCCTCCCTCCTTCCTCTGTCTTTCCTCCTCTCCTTCTTTCTTTTTCCCTTCCCTTTGTAAAAATATTACTTTTTAAAAATTTTATATGTGTGGGCATTTTGCTTGTATGCCATGTGTGCACTGACCAAGTAGGTCAGAAGAGGACATGGGATCCCTGGAATTGGAATTACAGACGATTGTGAGCTGTCCTGTGGGTGCTGGGAATTGAAGCTGGGTCTTTTGGAAGAGCAACCAGTGTCCTTAGCTGCTCAGCCATCTCTCTAGCTTCTGTTGTTAGAGTTTTTTGAGATAATGTCTTGCTATATAGCTCAAGTTGGCCCCAAAATTTTGACCCTCCTACTTCTGTCTCCTAAATTGAAGAATGACAAGGAGTTCCACCATATGTACCACCACGCCGCCCCAAATTTTCTAATGAAGGTGGTTAACAACCATCAGGGTAGATTCAAAATTTTAAACATCGTACTAGACTCACTGTCCATGGTATGCGAGGCAACTCTGCAGCTAATCCTGCCAAGAGGAAGAGCTGCTTCTTCACTGGGTGAGACACCCAGCTACAAGTTCTCAGTTATCACTCATCCATAGTCCTCTGCTCAACTTGGCTCTACGCTAAAAAAAATTATGCTCAAAAACTAATCAAAAATGTCTACATGGGCTATTAACACATGGTAAGGATAATATAGTTATAGATGGAAATGGTCCCTTGATTGGTAGAATAATCCTCCTAAATTATCAAGAATTTTTTTAGATACTGGCAAGGATATCCTGTGGGTTCCCCAAGTAGGCTTTTCTCTCATAATAGAATCCCCTCTTCTAGTCCCATATTGGTACATGCTTTCATAAAACCCCAAGACACAAATAAGCAGGCTTCTGAATTCTTATGGGAAAGAGAATATTTAATGGCTCAGTTTTATCCACTATTCATATGCAGTGCTACTTCAGACAACATTGAAGAAAATATATATTACTGAGCACATAACTAAGCCACATCTTAACACATCCCATCACATGGAGGATGGGAACCTCCTGGGTTTGAGGTGGAGTCTTGGGCTTTGCCTTTCTTATGAGCTCCCAGGTGATCCTAAGGCTGCCAGTCCAGATGTCATCCTTTAATAATCATTGTTCTGAATGGCTCCTTAGAAAGCACCGGGTATGAAGGAGCTGTAGCTGACCACAATGGCAGCTCATGTATTAAAGCAACTTTTACTGCTTCCTGCTTTCCTTGATCTTCATCTTTCCTCTTTCTCTGGAATACAGGAGTTACATCCCAACTAAGTGGTTTGCAGCCAGTTCTGATTGCACTCTGCTCTCAAGAGAAATAAAGCTATGTAGGGTGAGGATAATATTGTTTCTTATCTCAAATGATCTCCATTTGTCATTTATGCCTGGTGTCATTTCTGTTACCAGTGCCCCATTTGAATCTCTTCTCCACCCAGTAATGTAAAGGTTGCTTGGGAAACCATCACATGCTCTCACGGGCCCTTGACTGTGCCCAGGTCCCTACACTGCTTTGTAGGCTCTTAGCAACCTCCCTCACACACACACACACACACACACACACACACACACACCTCGCCCTGTACCTGCAGGCTTTTTTTGAAGCCATTCCAAAGCTATTCCCATTCACTAGTTCTCAGGATGGACTTGCTTGAGTCTTCACACTCCCTTCTGTGCCTTTGTTTGATGCATTCCTATTTGTCATTTCTTCTGCCTCAGCTGAAAGCTCATTTAACCAGGTACCTTTCCTGATGCTTTAGTGGAGACTGAGGCTAAATCCTCTCCAAACCCCACTCCCCAAGCCTTTGTTACAACTGCTAGGTATTGCTTGTCTAATTGCCTGTCTCCCATATCAGGTTCTGCACCCTGTGATAAAAGAATTCAGGTGCAGGGACTTGGGTGTCATTTTGATCACATTCAGAACATTCACTGCTCTTAGGGGAGCTAGGGCCTCTTCCAGTAACCATATGCTCCAGCCAAAACTCTTGGTATTTTCATGTGATGAATTTCACCAATTTGATGTTTGGATCGTGTGTGGACCAAGTGCCAGCTTGAGTTCTGTAGCTAATGGCTAAGGCCCCAGTTCGCAATGTGGATTTATCTCTGAACAGTAACAGAATTTCTCTCTGACACTGAGCAGGAAGAGTCTTAAGTTACTATTCCTTACAATCCCTGGTCATAGGGTAAACCCCACTATGCCAGCTATGCAGATGAGAAAGCCAAGCCTCAGAGAAGTCAGCCATGTTTCCAAGCTCACCCAGATGGTGATACAGCAATGTGGGCCTGGTCAGCCTTCAGAAAGTTCTAGCATCACATCTGCACCTTCTTTTTCTTCCTGAACTGGCTTACATATCAAGGCGATGGAGCTCACTCCTCTGTGAAGTCTGTGGTCATATCAAGAACACCAATCTCCCTGTTATCAAGGTATGTTTTGCTCTTGTAATTAACAGCCTGTCACTCCAAGACTCCCAAACCACCCTCACAGTGACAGGCAATTTCAAGACCTCTAAACCATCCATTCTATGTTGACATTTCCCAAGCTACATCTCAGACCAAGACTCCTCAGCGTGTAAGAGAGGCACTTCTTGATTCCAGTGAAAGATTAAAGCAGAAGGCACAGAGTAATTTGCTGTGTTTTATATACTTTCATGTGATGTATTTCATCAATGTAATGCTTGGATCCTTCATAAACCAAGTGCTAGCTGGTGCCTGTAGTTAGTGGTTAAGGCCCCAGTTTGCATGTGGATTTCTAACTGAACAGTGACAGTGAGCAGGGAGAGTCTTAATTTCACTTAATTTCCCCACTGCAGTGGTGAGCTGGCTGCTCCCTTGGGGAGGAGTATTATCATGCCTCCTCACACTGATTTCCACACAACTGGTCACTAAGGGCATCAAAGAACCTTATGCAAACTGTCCTCACCCTGAGTCCTTCCTGCAGCCACCACCAGGTGTCTCTGCTTCTCATCTTGTAGGCATCCAGCTCAGTTCATTCTAGTGACTCATGCTAATAATTAATTCCTATGACCTTGAGACTTTACTTAGGACCCGGGACCTTGAGTGTGTGAAGCAAAGTTAACCCGGCAGCTGACCTTCCTTACATATCTTAATTAGCATCTTCTGCTCTCTCCTATCTCCCTCCCTTAGAGCCAGTAGGATTTCCCAAACCCAGCCTTTCTTGCTCTTATCCTATCATGTTGCTGTTTGCTAAAACTTCAGGATTCCCTCCCTTGTTCCTTTTAGGATGCAGTGCATATATCCACTAAATTCAGTGCATGTAACCTTCCTTCCTTCTTCAGCGGAGGGTCTAATGCTTGCCACATTGCTTGACCTGTCTCTATCTCTGTCCTACTGATCTGGATGAGTTTCTGTCACCTCAGGGACTATTCCAGGGTCAGCTAAGTATGTGTGGTAAGTGCATCATTGCTGAACAGTAGAAGAAAGGAGCAATGAAGTAAAATTAGACACAATGACACTGAAAGAATCATTGGGAAGATTTCTTTTTAGAAAGACTGTCGTGGATAAAGACTTAGAGAAAGAGAGCGTGCTTAAAGAGCTACATATTCCATATTTGTGGTTCTTTCATTTTAGCCATTACCTTGATGAAATAATAGGAGGAAAAGCAGCCAGCAGGGACCCTGACATTAGTTTCTTGCAGGGTTGCTAGATATTCTTTTCTTATCAGATTTTGTTTTTCACTTATGTGCAAGTGTATTTTGACTGCATTCATATTTATGGGCTGTGTGTATGCGCTGCCTACCAAGGCCAGAAGGGCATCAGAGCCTCTGGAGAAGGACTCATCAGTAGATGTAAGCCTTTGCATGGGTGCTGGGAAATGCACACACATGTTCTGCAAGAACAACCAGTGTGTTAACTGCAGAGCTTCCCTCCAGACCCAGCTGCCACTTACAAACTAGTTGAGTTGATTTTATGACAGGACAATTACCTATCATGAAATATGTATGATATAAATTCCCAAACTGGTTAGCTCTATATTTTAGTTCAATTTTAATCTTTTAATCAGAATATTTTTTTCGGGAAATATTTTTTCACTTAAAATTTTTTGAGATTATATCATTTCTTCCTGTCCTTTCCTCCATCTAAACCACTAAACACACACACACTATATATATATATAATATATAACATAATATAATATAATATATAATACATAATATATAATATATACATATATACACACACATGGCAACTATATATCAGCTATATATATTATATATATGTATATATAATATATATACATATATATTCCTAAATATAACTTGCTCAGTCTGTATAATGTTATTTATATGTTTGTCTTCAGGATCAACGATTTGGCACCAGTCAACCAGTTGATGTGCTTTCTCTGGGGAGGATTCTTTATCTTACCCCAGCATTCCTGAAGTTCTTTGTGTATAGCTGAGGCTTTGTGATCTTTCACCCATCCACTTGGATGTCTACTGTTGACCTTGTTCAGCTCATGTTTATGTGAGACTTTATGGGTGTATCTTATGACATTACTAGGTGGACAATGGAAGCTGGAATGTTTTAGGTTTGTACCCATGTCCCCTCATCACAGGGCCTGTGGAACTCTCACTCCCTCTATATTAGGCAAATGTGTGTGTTGTGGTTGGAATATAGAATGTCGCCAGGTGCTATGTTTATGGACACTGGAATTTCAGCTGTGGGTGCTGTTTTAGGATATTGTGGGGCCTAAAGGGCAGGGGACAAGGCTGGTAAAGGGGTGTTACTAGGAAATAGATCTTGAG
Organism: Mus musculus; assembly: GCF_000001635.26. Taxonomy (NCBI): domain Eukaryota; kingdom Metazoa; phylum Chordata; class Mammalia; order Rodentia; family Muridae; genus Mus; species Mus musculus. Next base: position 96,797,475 of record NC_000082.6, read on the forward strand.
TATTACTCCCCTTGCTTTATAGCTCAGCCAAACCTTCATGGAACAATATAGTATGATATACTGTTGAAGCTTCCTATGATATATGCATATATAATACATATAGATACATGCATATAAAAATGAGTTAAAATATAGTTATGCTATTGCATGACAACTGTGTCCCCACTATAGCTAATAAACAAAAACCACAGTACCAAGAACAAGTTACCTCTTTTGGAGTTGTTGATCAATGAGGTTCTACAAACCCACAAACATTATAGGTTTGCTATTGGCTGCCCTTCAGAACTTGACAGTAAGACTTTAATACTGAAGACACCAAATATTTGAATCATAGACTATGGAGATATCAATCTGATACAGACCTGGAAGCCTCACCTTTCATGGCTAGCATTTATTGTGCTAAAAGTGCTCTGAATGCTACCAGAGGGGAAAAGCAATTGTCATCCTACCCAGCTATGAACCCTGTGAGCTACAATAATGACTGGCAGACATTCGTGGCTCAAATGTTGTGGGAGTAACCAACTATTTTATGATTGGATTAAAAATTCACCCCACAAGATGAAACCCATACATAGCATCATTATTGGGTCAACTATGGACATAATATTAAACTGATTCCTAATGACTTATGATTATATCCACAGACTTGTGTATCTCTCAACTCCCATCAGAGAAGCCTGATCACTTGTGGTCTCTGTGTTGATCTATTTGCAGTATATGGTGATTGACATAGAGAGCCTCCTCTCATCAAGGTTCAGAGAATAGGAAACAAAGACTTCTTAGCTCTGATTGGACCATCTATATCAAGGATGAGGATTATTGTGGAAGAGGAAGTGCTAGAGGAAGTAGATAAACATGAGGAAACAATGTCCTCTGAATGCAACCGTCCAGCTACACATATTAACTCATGGTGATCATGACAGCATTCACGAGACCCATAAACAAGAACCAAAGAAATAGCATGGAGAGGGGAGGTAGGCATAAAGTTCTACTCATAGCTAAGGAGCTACTATCAATTGATAGCTACTAAGAGAACAGTCAGTTTCCTTTAAGAGTTGGTTCCTAGTAAGCTGACCACTCTCTAGTGAAAGGCCACATATCTAAGAGTCTATAGGCAGCACAAATTAGAATTGGAGGATGTTTTTAAAAAGGCACAGATTTGTGTAGGTAGGGAAGGGGTGGGTAGATCTTGGAGGAGTTGAGAAGAGGTAGATAGGGCATTTACAATAAGAACATTGTACAGTTCTCAAAGAACTATTTGTTTGTTTGTTTGTTTGTTTTGAAAAAGGCAAATCAGTGTATGTCACCATCCTGGTTAGTCTCTAGTCAAGAAGGAGAAAGACTTGGAAAATAATCACATGGTCAAAACCCAGGAGACCAATAGACTACGTGTCAGAGTCAACTTGTAAGCTTCATGAAGGGGTGAGATCCGATCCTCCTCTAAGATGGCTGATAACAGTATGGGCTGCTGATTGGAAACTAGGCCTTCTTTACAGGTCCCTGTGACATTGTGAAGTTTGGCAAAACTTGAGAATCACCTATCAGTGATTTTGAAGAAAAATTTAATACTTTCCCACAGATATGGGAGATAGATCTATTTCTGAGGATGATCATTTAATCGGTCTGGGTTAGGACCAGAAACCACACTTTAATGTCCTGGGGCCTCTCCCTTGGTCTTGTGAAGATCATATGCCCCAGTGCAGGGGAACGCCAAGGTCAGGAAGTGGGGGTGGGTGGGTTGGGAAGCAGGGCGGGTGGGGTATAGGGGACTTTCGGGATAGCATTTGAAATATAAATGAAGAAATTATCTAATAAAAAATGTCATGGGGCCTCTGTGGTGCAGTTCACTTGAGATTCTGCCCTAGATCACCTTGTTATCTCTGAGTTTTCCCATCACAGTAGCTGGTTTTTGTAGCCCGTTCCATCTTCAAAGCTCTGTCAGCCTGCTGGTGATGCACCACATGCTCAACAGGTGATAATTTGTGAAGAACAAGTTCATGATTAATGAGATTATACTCTACCCTGTAACTTAAACTGTGAGGTCAGTTCTACTTCTGCTGACCTTGGTCTTGGCCAAAATAATGCCAATTGCTGTTTTTATAATTCCAAGTAACAACTAAAACAAAAACAAAAATAAAAACAAAACCTATTCAGCCTGCTCTTTTTTATCCACTGTTTTTATTTCCTGCCCTTGATCCTTCAGAATAGATTATATTGAAGACAGTCTAGGCACTGTTATGCGCTTCACAAACAATGGCAGTTATGCTTGGAGGAAGAATTGGGAAGGAGAGAAAAAGGGGGGCTTCTATTTTCATTTATCTCTTTAAATGCAGGGGAAGAGGAGAGGTTTCCTAGTTCTCATAGTCATGTGTATCTTCTGTTCATTTTTAATAAAGATCTAGTTTCTTGCTTATTTGTCCATTGTTTTTATATTACTTATTTTCCAACTGTGTGAAGTTGGCTTCTCTCCATGACTCCCAGGTGCACAACATTCTCTGTGCTTTGTGGATGAGTATGAAGAAATGCATTCATTTCTGTCAGAAAAGGAGAGGTGTAGAGTGGACATGGCTCCAGACTGAGGAAGGACAGAGAACCTTTGCTCTAGGAAGTCTGCCATCAATGGTCCTCAAGATACTAACGCACAGAGACCCTGGTGTATGGGGGCTTTAAAGGGCAAAAACAAAAAACCAGCATTCACATACACCTTCCTTTCATAGTTACCTCCTCAAAGCACATGAATTTTGCTCCCTTAGAGAATCAGTAAATCCCACCCATCTCTACTTGACAGTTCAGCTGGCAACTAGTGCCATGTCATATTTGCAGTTTGAACCACCACCACACTCTAGTTGTCTGAAGCAAAGACTTGAGGCAAAACCAGCACCTTTAGAGGACTGACATCACTGCTGGTGTTCAATATGTGCCAGTCCATGCTGTTTTAATCATCCATGGGTTCTATGGCAGTGATCCTAACTTAAACCATTGCAAAGGCTTCCCCAAACCATGATGCGTTTAACACTAAGTAGAAATGAGGAACAAAGAGCCCCACATCTGTAAACTCACTGCTGTGGTGCAGCTCTGTAGAAAAGCTGAGGTGCAGGGTACCTATACATGTTATTTCTTAAAGATTTTACTCTTAATTATGTGTGTGTGTGGGGGGGGGGGTAGAGGCAGGGGAGTCTGTGAGTGCAGGTGCTCTCAGAGGCCAGAGGCCTCGATCTTCTGGAGCTGGAGTTACAGTTGTGGTTGTGAGCTACTGAACCAATGCTGGTCACAGAACTCAGTCTTCTACAAGCACAGTACATACTCCTAACTGCTGTGTCATGAATCCAGCCCAATAAATGTTCAACAGCCAACAGTCCAAATGATTAAAATACATGACTAAAATCTTTATATGAAATAAATATAAGAAAATCAAGGCTAACAAAAATTTTCTCCTTAAAAACTTACGTGTTCAGCAGAAGACCTATTTCACCAGACCCCAGTCTTCCCTTGTATATTTCTAAGCAAATATATCTAATATGTTGGACATATTGAGATTAGACAAACATAAATTTGTTTCAGAGTTTAGAGGAATGCATTATTTTATAGCTGTGATTCTTTTTCAGTGGGGGAATAGTGAATTTCTGTTCCTGATTCTTTTCTCAGAATTTCAAGCCATGCACCATCATTGAACACCACCACGTGGGATACATCTCTCCACTCACCTCTCACAATCAGCTGACTCTGGTGTTCCACGGCTGCTGCCTCGTTTCTCGCAATGCAGGTGTAATTCCCATTGTGCATTAGGGAGAGGTTGGAGATCCTCAGGGAGCTGGTGAAGTCAATGTTGTCAATGGTTACTCCGAGGCTTGCTGGAATTGGCCGGCCATCCTTCTGCCAGGTGATGGTGATGGGTAAGTCCCCTGAGACCACCACACATGGGATGAAAACCCGCTGCCCGATGGAGAATCTTGGGAACTCAAAAGGTTGGATGAAAGGTGGAACTAGAAAGAAAAGAATAACAGAGAAAAGGTAAGAATGAGTGCTTGGCATTTTACTTGTGCATCCTTTTCTTAAGCCAGTCCCTAAATGAGTGTGCAGTGATCCATGAATACAGCCCAGGAGTATATGAGCTATCGAAGGCTGGCAAGGGAACCTTGGCCACTCAGATTTCCTCAGCATGCTGAACGCAAGGCATGGCTCATTTGTCATTCAACAAATATGATTCATCTAATTCATTCAATGCAACTTTAAACAGTAAAACTATTTTTGGCTGGTAACATTTAAGTTGTGCTGCATTGTGAAAACCATGAGACCGCTTTGTGCTTGGCATATTCACCAATATTTGTACATGTGTTGTGCAATGGACACTCTTGTTCTCCTCTCAGCTGCTGCTGGTACTGTCTGGTACACAGGACAGTGGTTTCCAGTGTCAGCACTCAGCATGTCCACATGACTAACTAGTAACAACTGTAAACTACAGCTTCTTATTTTAGGCAGTTGGGGTGATCCACACTCCTTAACTTTGCAGGTTCTGTAGATAGCATGTTAATTTATGGATGGACCCATGCCAAGGTGCCTGAGTTGCTGGACTGTGTTGCTAATAGAGCTGTCAGTCTGGCCAATCACAGACTAGACAGTTTAGAGGGTTCATTCATAATGTATTCCTGTCTATAAACTGCTTCTTGTCTTCCTGCCTTAAGACCAAGCTTCCTTGGGTCCTTCTTCAATGACCTTGGTAACACTTTACATCATAGACTAGTCAAAGTAGAAACAAAGAAGCCAAGTTGGAACCCTAGGAGTGGACAGGTTATTAATGCATTGTCCATATTGGCATTATGGGTAATTATTCATGACCTCACTGTAGATGGGGAAACTGAGCCTCTAATATGTTCCTTTGCACTTAGACTTGGAATGAGTTTGTCTTTTTAGGAGAGCTCAAACCATTTCCTTCTGGTTAAAGTTGGAACATATATTGCTAGCCATTATTGTATTTTTTTTTTGCATGCTCTTTTTTTTTTTTTAAGAAAAAAAAAACCATCTTTTTAAATCCAAGAATTTGGAAATAACATATGATGCAAACTTGATTCCAAAGCTCAGAGCAACTTGTAGTAAAAAAGACATTTTACCAGATGAGCTGACAGAAGGGGGATCAAGCACCAAGCTGAAATCCATAGGGTCATTAATCCACTACAGAATCAGTTCTGTTATCAACTTGAGGGAGTTGTAAGAGACACAGCCGGGAAGACTAAGCGCAGAACCATGTGCTCAATCCTTCATTCACTTAATGAAGTGTTCAGCAAGCACCTGGTATGTGCTTGGCCACTGTTGTGTGCACTGAGCCCAGCAGTAACCACAGTGAATGGGCCTCTGCCAAGTGCAGTATTCATGAAGACACAGACAGCAGATAGCAACTCAGCAGGGTCATGGCTACTTGGGGACTTGACATTATTACTGTTGCTACTACATGCTCTCAGAAGCAGCTGCCAAAGAACTCAGGATGGCAAACACAGCCCAGAGCTAGAAGGACTAGTCTTGAGGAGGCTTGAATTTCATCTTAACCAGAGAAATTTAGAAACAAACACTGTACACAGCCAATGCCCAAAGCATCACAGCTCTCAATATAGGGTCACAGTTCTGGGTTTACAAAGAGCTGATCTGACTCTGATGCTAAGGGCAGGAGGGTGCAGAATGGGACAGGTGAGATGTGATGGGGCACACCAGCAGCCAGCTGGGGAAACAGTGATAGGCCAAGGACACTTGTATTTCTTCACATCTTGCCCCAGTTGGTATAAATGTTTACTACATGTGCAAACAGTATTCACAGTGACTATCGGATTTTTAATGCTTTGTGATATAAAGGATTACACTATTCATCCTTACCTTCTTACACACAGAACCCTGGTGATTATCATACTTAGACAAACACAGCACCTGACTGCTGCCTTGGTGCTTGCTGTCAGAATAGCAGACCAGTTCTCCAAGGTAAGAGCTTTGGAACTAGGCTGAGCAGTTTCCCACGCAGCTGTGCTACTTAAGATCTGCATTTAATCAGTCTATGGGCCTTGATTCTACTATGTATAAAATGACAACCAAAGCCAGAGTCCTTAATTAGTTGGCCCAGTGATTTAATAACCCTAGGTAGCATCTAAGTGAGTTTTTAAGCATTGATTCAGGTCATGTGTTTTTAAAAGGAGAAAAACCAACAATAAAAACACAATGAAAGAATTAAATTTCCCTATGGGTTTTCATAGAAAGGAAAAATATACATAAATACCTACACATATATGCATATATATATGTGTGTGTGTGTGTGTATGTGTATGTATGTATATATATATATATATATATATATATATATATATATATATATATATATATATATATGTCAAACATGGAAAGTAAGGCATTTGGATGTGTGTGTGTGTGTGTGCATATGTGTGCATATGTGTGCTGTGTGTGTGTATGTGTGTGTGCATGTATGTGGGGTGTGTGTGTGTGTATTTGAGATGTGTGCATACACTTATGAGAGCATGTGTGCACACTGGCAGGAGAGCAATCTAGGCTGTTGCTCCTCAGAAGTATCTTGTCTTTTTTGAGACAGGGTCCCCTTTGGTTGGAGTTCACCCAATATACCAGGCTGGCTGGCTAGAGATCCCCAGGGACCGCCTATCTCCAACTCCCCAGTGTTGGGATTAGTAACATGTATCCCATACCCAGTCAATTTCATGTGTATATTGGGATTGGACTCATACCCTTGTGCTTGCAAGCTAAGAAGTTTACTAAGACATCTCCCCAGCACAAGGAAGGAATTTTTATATAACTATTTAATGATGAAAGAAGTTTAGAATATAGGCTGTCAATAATTGTAAAGTCTAGCAATGACCCCTTAAACTGGGAGAGTTCTAAGACAGAAGAATGACATGTGCAAACTATTTCCTAATCGTAGAGAGTGGGGCTTGTCAGGGTTTCCTGGCTGCTCCGGGGGACCCTATCTCAAGGGAATAAGATGGAGAAGAGTAGACCAAGATACCCAACACCCACCTCTGCCCACCCCACTCCAACACTGAATGCTTTCCAGAAATGCACAATACTTTATTTTGTCAAGCAATGAAATTACAAAGGACACCACTACAGTTTTGTAAGTAATGACAGGCATGGCCTTGAAGCCACACTGCTGAGGAGGTAGGCATTCAACACACTGAGAATCAATACTACAACTGGAGAGGTGACTCAGTGGTTAGCAGTACTGGCTACTTGTGATGAGGTTCAGTCAGTCCCCAGCATACTGGATCAAAATTGCCCAAAACTCCAGTTAAAGGCATCACAGTCACGTTTGCATCTGATATTGTGCTGATCACCTGCCCCATTGGAATGGGCCTCCTTTTTAAAGCAGATTAAATGCCTGGATCAATTAACTACCTACATCACCAACGTGGCCTCTTGCTTCAGTTAGAGTCACATGTTGGATGACAAACTGTTGCACACTCTCTCTGAGGCTCAATGCAGAGGTATAAAGCTCAGGTGTCCCTTGTAATTGAACGGAGTAACAACAACAGTGACAACAACAACAACAACAGTAATACCACATTTCCTTTCACAACTTTTAAAAATGTTGAACCACATAATCAGGATATTCTGACTATTCAACCCATTCCGAATATCCTTTTCAATGAGGCAAAGCTCCCGAACCCAGCTGACAGGAAAAGCTGGCAATATTACAGGAGTGAGGATTCTGAGTGTGATATGCACTGGGTTTTGACATAACCTTTCCGTAAGAAGTATGTAAATAACTGCTAAATGTCATCCATTACCAGGTTTGTGTATTTAGGATGGCAGGGGCCTTTCTCTATGGGGCCGAGAGCCTTCCACTATCGCAAATGCCAGATTCTCCTCTTCTTCCTTCTAAACTCACCCTAGGAACGTTACATCAGCTTGATCTATTTCTACATTTTACTCTCAACAATTAAAACTATATTCTGTTTAAAAAGGAGTCTGGTATATTGTGTGTTGCATATAGGTCAATCTTAGGCAATTAGCAATATCTCATCCCACAATTTGAAAGTGATGTGGAGAGTGGGTGTACTCACCCTTGTGGATAAGTGTGCAGGCCAGATATTGGTATTGAAAAACCTTGGGCCAATGGCTTCTCTACATCAGCTTTGAGACAGGGTATCTCAGTAAACCAAGGACTTACCATTTTCACCCCAAACACAGGGTTACAGGAACTGGTCCTAACACCCACCGTTTTGTGGTGCTGAGATCTGAACTGAGCACACGAAGACTTTTGCTTTTTAAATCTTCCAGGATACAGAAATGGACATCTCTCTCAGCTCTCCTCTTTCTATTTCCTTCCTCTGCTTTTTATAATAAGTTATTTCTTCTCATTCTCCAAAACTTTTTCTTCATTCTTTTTGTGGGTGACATATATGTGCATGGTGTTTATTTCTGTGTGTGGATGTGTTAGTGTGTGTGTGCATGAGTTAGTGTGTATGTGTGTGTGCATATATTTTTGTGTTTGTGTGTGTGTATGTATTTCTCTGTGTGCATGTGTTTGTGTGTGCACATACGTGTAGTGGTAGAAGCACATGTGTGTGAAGAAGTGTCTTCGTAAATCATTCTCTACTTTAGTTTGTTTGAGACAGGGTATATCATTAAACCTGGAGCTCACCAAGTCATCTAGACTGGCTGATCCGGGGGTCTTCCTGTCTCTACTTCCTCAGTTCTGGGATTACTTCTGTGCTAAGTTCTGAGAGTCTGGACTCACTTCTATTTTTGTGCAGCAATCACTTTATCAACTGTGCTATTTCCTTAGCACCCTACCAAATGTTCTTTAACATCCTGTCTCCTTTTGGGAGAACTTTATCTTCCAAAGTCACCTCTATCTTCAGATTCTGTACAGTATAAGGAAGCCATTGCTGTGAACAGCCTATCATAGTTCAGTCCTAATGACATGCTGCCTGAAAGGCCATTCCCTCATGAGACCTGGTCAGGAATTGCCCAGACATCTCACTGGCCACTGGCCATGCACATGCCAACTGTAGCTACAAAATGAACAGCATGATACTACTGACCTGCTGGGCTTGCAGCCAAGTACACCAGCCCCAGGCTGTTCACAGAGAGACTTGACATGCTTTAAATCTCTCTACCTGTAGAATATGACTCATTAGAACATGGCATATAGGATACAGATGAGTCTTCTACTCACTACGGGAACCTTCAGTTCAAAAGTTTCAGTAGAACACATCCTGTTGGCTCATGTGATTTTGTGGTTTGTGTAGAATCACACAGAAAAAGGAAATAAATCAATTTTCTTTTTAATTTCCTACTTTTTGTAAAATAAGTATCTTATATGTTTTAATTGCATAATGATTTTTGGAAGAAAATTCTTAGGGATAGTGGCATGGGTTTAGACTCTTGAGTCATGTACCACCCCGATGTCCTTAAGAATGACTTAAAATAGAGAATGAGGTTCATATGTCTGAGATGTCATAGTCAGGATATAAATAGGAATAGACACTTAGGGCATTTAACTCTTGGTTCTTCCCAGCCATGAGGGAAATGGTACCAACACACGGTCTTGCTCAAGTTGCTAGGGCATTCATGCCATCTATAAGTTTCTACATGGGATTCACTCCCCTGACCTCTGGCCAGCAGCTGAAGTGGGCTCACAGGGAATTAGGCTGTGGGTGGGAGTCTGCCTTGCTCCGAGAGCAAGCATTTAGGATGTGAGATGCAAACAAAAAAGAAGAATGTTGCAGCCAGAAGAACTCAGATTGAAGCACACTGACAGAAGCTTGGCCCTGTGTTCGGCCTCTCACTCTGAGTTGCCCTTGGGCTTCACGATGAACTTATATTAAATGACACTCAGATGATGACCTAGAAAAAGCAAGGACAGCAAGAGCTTGCAGGGCATCCCACAGTTCTGCCTGCTGTGGGGATGGCTAGGGAGGGCTGGGGAACGAGGAGACACAGCTCCTGGAGCATGGTTGTGAAGCCCCTTGGGGGTTGAGTTATAGGATTTCCTTAATGTTGTGTCTTGGCACACTTCCAAAAGTTCAAACCATGTAGAGTATATGATGTTTTAACAATCCCTGCTTTCCCCAAAGGTATTCATGGCTTAATTAAGTTCGATTTGGGGGTGTATTTAAATCATGTTTCTCACTTGAGCAACCCTTGCTCAAGTGAGAAACATCTCTCTTTGAAATCTAACTTCCTGGAGAATCAGCCAGCAAGAGGATGTAGTGTGTGAAAGTGAACATATAGATTCATTAGTAACCAAATGCTGCCTGTGGATGCTGCATCTTTCCATCTTCGTTGCTTTTACTTATTTTGGGGCTATTACTGAAGAACAATTGCCATGTGGGCCAACTCTTTTTCAATTTAGCCCTTCTATGCCTGAGCAAACGATATCTTGCTAGCTTTCTCTGGAGCAGAAAAGGAGAGACGCTGTGGAGACGAACACAATTTTGAAGTGTCTGGGATTGTTTCTCATTACCTTAGAGAAAAAAAAATGACCTGTACTACTGTGTTTATTTGGTTGTTTTTACAGTAGCTCTTAGTTCAGTTAGAACTGAAATACACCTTTCTCTGTAATATTTCAAATAAATGATGGTGTTCTCTTTTCCCCATGCCAAGGGGATCCAGTGGCTTCCCTTAGCATTGTGAAGGTGCAGGTTTATGTAGGTGAATCAGAACAGCGATGCCATCACAGAAAAGAGCTGGGTTTCTTCCCCACCCCTGGTGACTCTGCTCCCTTCACGACACACACTCTCATGGTCTAAGATGTCATTTTTAAGCTGGTTTGAAATTCTGTGCAATTTCAATGCAATCTGGTTTTACCAAAAAAAAAAAAAAAAAAAATCCTGTGTGATGAGTTGGAAAGAATTTTTATATTTGTTTAGATGGGCTTTCCATGTGTGTTGGTCCTAGTGCAAGTTTGTGCAAGCAAGTATGAAGGGCAGACAACTTCAGATGTTATTCCTTGTTCCTTGAGATAGTGTTTCTCACTGGTCTGGGGCTCCCCAGTGAGGCTAGCCTGGCTGGCCATGGAGCTCTCAGGGATCTGTAATCCCTAGCTAGGATGACAAGCCCTTGTGACTACACCCAGCTCTTACTGATTGGGCTGGTTTTGTTATTATTGTTTTCTGGGTTTGGGGAATGGAGAACAAACCCTCATGCTTGAAAAGCAAGGACTTTACTGACTGAGGCTTCTCCCAGGCTCTAGAATGGCTTCTGATGCACACACACACACAAGATAAGCACACAGTGAAACTATGAAAATAGAAGACATTCATAGTCAACCTTGGTAATGGAAAAGAAAACCAAATAAAAGTACAGGATTTACAGCCACTCTGTCATCAACAACCAGAAAGGCAGTCCTGGATAAGATGTGGGGGATGGCACTCAAACACATGGTAGGTGGCAACAGAAACTGACACAGAAATTTTGGAGACTGGTCAAAACCAGTTACACTGGGCTGCCTATGAATTCTATTTCTGTCTATAAATTTCTACAGATGCTATACTAAATATATCTACAGGATGTCTATGCTAACATGTATGACAAAGAGCTAGGAGCATGATGGCATGATTAGCCTCTGTGTTCTTATGTGTTTGTCTGTGAATAAAGGCACAGAATTTTGTTGAAAGTAAACATTTACTACATTTAAACACGTTTAAGTGTGTGTGTGTGTGTGTGTGTGTGTGTGTATGTTTGTATGTGTGTGTGTGTGTGTGTGAGAGAGAGAGAGAAAGAGAGAGAGAGAGAAAGAGAGAGAGAGAGAGAGATCAGTTATGATGGTTTGTATATGCTTGGCCCAACAAGTGTAGCCTTGTTGGAATAGGTGTGTCACTGTGGGCATGGGCTTTAAAACCCTCGTACTAGCTGCTTGGAAGTCAGTATTCTGCTAGCAGCCTTTAGATGAAGATGTAGAACTCTCAGCTCCTGCCCTATGCCTGTCTGGATGCTGCCATGTTTCCACCTTGATGATAATGGACTGAACTTCTGAACCTGTAAGCCAGCCCAAATTAAATGTTGTCCTTATAAGAGTTGCCTTGGTCATGGTGTCTGTTCACAGCATTAAAACCATAAGATGCCAATGTTATTGAAATTTTAAAAGACAGGTTAAGAGAAGAAAAGAGAGGGGTTTTGTGTGGACAGATGGCAACAGTGTGGCCCCCACACAAAGTTGTCAAAACCAAACAACTATCCCAGTGGGTAGCATTGTCAGGGACTCTGTTCATGAGTCCCAAGCCATGTCTCCATAGCTGGCTATGCTTTCCAACAAAGAGGCCTGGTCTTCATGATGGCGGTGACTCTTTCCTATTGCTCCAAGACATCAGTCAGTGCCCAGAGGGCTGTGTTTCTTTGAGTGGCCCCACAAAGAAAAATAGCTGCTGAGCTCTGCAAAGCACAACACAGATCAACATGGTGTCTCAGAAATGCATCTCAGGAACAAGTGAGCTCCCTGATTCACATACAGATTTAGTTGATTTCCATAGACAAGGAGAAGAGCTGCCAATGGCTGCCCTGCACAGGAAAATTGGTTCTGGGAGAACGGGAGGTTATACCCAGCAGAGGGAAGCATTATTATACATGTGCACAGCCTTGTAGAAAGAGATCGAGGACTTGAAGTGCAAGGAGCCAAAAGGAAGGCCCTGCAAGCAAAGGCTAGAAACGCCAGGGTGCAACCTGCAGCAAGAGAGGCTGAACTACATCAATACCAACTTCATTAGCATCCCAAAGAGCCTATTATGATATCTTAGGGTATGTAGATAAGCACATATTAGATGTAGTACTTATGTATATTGACATATGAGTGAAATGTACATATGCCTGGTGGTATATTTTACCACATGTGTTTTATTAGCACATTAATAGATCTTCATATTTACAACTAGAGTGATATAAATATTACTAGCCCAATGTGTACATAACCCACATGATTTCATTGAACATACATTTGGATATTTATTTATTTATTTATTTATTTATTTATTTTCTTTTGGTTTTTCCAGACAGGGTTTCTCTGTATAGCCCTGGCTGTCCTGGAACTCACTCTGTAGACCAGGCTGGCCTTGAACTCAGAAATCTGCCTGCCTCTGCCTCCCAAGTGCTGGAATTTATATTTTATACTAATCCTATGTATATAGCATATGATTTTGAATAATTGAAAGTTTTTTATTCTAATTTAAAATACCATTATTAGGGGCTAGAAAGGTGGCTCAGTGGCTAAAAGTACCTATTGCTCTTGCGAAGGATTTGAGTTCAGTTCTTATTACCTATGCCAGATGGTTCACAATTGCCTGTAACCCCAGCTCCAGGGGAATTAGACTTAGCTGGTACTTATACTCAAATGCACATGCACATTTACACACAGGCACACTCACACACAGAGGCATGCACACACAAACATACAATTTAAAGTAAAATAAATCTTCAAAAAACAAATAAATAGTATATCCTAACCTGAGCATGCTGATCACTACTATATGAATGTGTTCCAGAGTGTATGTGAACACATGAATGTAGGCATGTGGATACACGTGCCTGTGTATATATTTGCAGAAATTAATTTTTATTTTTACAAGGAAAACATAATTTTACTCATTTAATTTCTTCCTTTCTCATCACTAACTGTTTCCTTAAAAGTTCTCATGTTCAGCGAGCATACCAAATACTGAAACACATATCTCCTACGTCAGAAACTTTCCACTGAACTGAAGACCTGTGTGTTCTGACTCCACAGTGAACAGTATATGTTGTCTCCTTTGCCTCTGTCTAAGGGAAAGTGCCTTGAGATGACTTTAATGAAACATTCAATCATGTGCTCCCTTGAATGCTCCCTGCTTTTTCTTCTAGACTAGAGGAGGAGAATCACCAGTAAAGCCGCCTTTAGGAGGAGGCCATGCTAAGGGAGGAATATGAGCTGCATTCTGAGCATGGCTTCAACAACCTGCACTGAGCAGAACAGGTCCGTGCCTGTGCTTTGAGAAGACCTCCACAGGAGCTGAGGAACTGCAACCATTCACTTAAACACACTGGACAGAAACCTTTCCCTGTGGAGTTAGAGAACAGAATCTTGACAACCCCACCAGTCTTCTCAGACCCCACCATAGTGCTGATTTAAAGGCAAATGTAAATCCCTGCTTGTGACACTAAATTACCACAGGTCATGTATTGAATGCGTAACCTACATGTTGCTGTCTCTCGCTGTTTCTTCTCTATTGGTTATAATAGAAACTATACATTCCCTAAGTAGCTGTTGGGAAATCAATGAAAACACGTAACTGATATTATTCTTTGGTTACACACAAATGACCTCTGCAAACAAGATTGAAAGCATAAAATAACCTGGAAATGCTGGGCTTTCTGTTATAGATACAATGAATCTCTCTAGAAACAAGAGAGATCGCAAATTGCAGAAAGTGGTGGCAGCCATCAAGAGAAGAGTTTCAGGCCAACAGAGCCGAGTCTGGACACTTGTGGCAGTTGATGGTGTTCAGGGTGGGCTAGCGAATGAGAAACTGTCAGAGATCTTGAGGACCACTTGCCGAGGGTATTTCTGTGAGCCCAGGACACATGACCATAGTTGCCAGGAGGTCCTGAAGAATGTCCCCATTAGAAGGAGGTCCTGAAGAATGTCACCATTAGAAGGTAACATCCTAGCTGCTTACCAAGAGGTGGAAGTGTGAAGATTCTTCCTCTGCACTATTTTGCTTTTAAAACAGTCTTGTTTTACAGCCCAGACTGGCCTTGACATTTATCCATATCTCCTTTTGTTTGTTTTTTGTTTGTTTGTTTTTTTGAGACAGGGTTTCTCTGTATAGCCCTGGCTGTCCTGGAACTCACTCTGTAGACCAGGCTGGCCTCGAACTCAGAAATCCACCTGCCTCTGCCTCCCCAGTGCTGGGATTAAAGGTGTGCGCCACCACGCCCAGCCCTTTATCCATATCATAATGCTCCTGTCTCCTAAGTGTTGCAATGATAAGAATTTACTACTATACCAGGCTCGGTACTGTTGGTAGTGAAAGTGAGGGGTGTGTGTGTGTGTGTGTGTGTGTGTGTGTGTGTGTGTGTGTGATATGTCTATATGGTATATGTGCACACGTGTGTGCATGAGGAAGCCAGAATATGTCAAGTGTCTTATTCTATCATTTAATAATTTATTCCCTTGAGGCAAGGTCTCTTGGCAAACACGGAGCTATGTGGGCAGGCAGCAAGTCCCAGTGTTCATCCTGTTTCTACCCTACAATGCTAGGACTACATTACTGGTATGTGCACCTATGCCTAGATACTTCCATGGGTGCCAGGGATTCAAGCTCAGGTCCTCATGCTTGCACAACAAATGTTATTATGTGCTGACCTATTTATTAGTTATGTCTCCAGTTTAATTTTCTCTCTCTTGTCATCTCAGATTAGGCCCTAGCTTGCTTTCACCCAGGCTCACTTTTGACTCACACCCCAACTTCCTGCCTCAGCCTCCTACATGCCAGGATTTAAAGTTCTATGTTTTTAGAGAGCAACATTCTTGGCTTTTCTGGTAGCTCCTTCATAGGCCCTTTGGCTCACTGCTCCTCCAATCCTGACTCCCCACTCAGCATGAGTGACTACAAGAAGACCCACCATGGGTTGTGCTGGCATCGGCAGTCTTGACTACATGCCTTTCCTTTCTTCTGATCCTCTGATTATGTACGTTTCAACTCCATGACAGAGTCACTGTGAGCATTAATTAAGATGACACATAGGAAAGTGTTTTGTAAACTATGAAGCTTTTTATCAATATAAATAGAAGGTGACATTTTTTTTTTAAAAATCTAGCAGGCAATTAACTTTCTTGGCACTGTTGGTCTACAGCAATTAGAACACCCAGTCAGGCAAGCGCTCAAGTCCAGGAAGGCACCAACTCAGGAGAAGAAAATGATTTGAGATGTGCTACATATAAAACTGCACAAGACAAAAGAGAGTCTTGATCTTTCCTTCTGCCCAGGCAATGGAAGCTAACACAACATCACCACTAAGTGTTGAACATATTTCAAAACTACTTAGATTTAACCACGATCAGTAATTGATAGGCTGTTTGAATCAGTTATTGAGGGATTTTTTTTCTTCCCAAGTAACCAGACATATACAACAAAATAAGCTCAATGGTCATAATTATTATTATGAAAAAAATATAGTGAAAAATATTCTTTCCCCCTTATATCCTCTAAATACACATGCATGCATACATACATACATACATATATGCACACACATGTATACAAACATACAACATGCATGTGTACAATTACATATATGGCTAGAAATTCAATATCTTGGATGAGTATCCTAGAAACAAGATAAAAATGGTTTGCTTTTATCATTTGTAGCAGTATTAAAGGAATTGAATGGGTCAAACCCTAGTTCCCAAGGAAATGGATGTATGTCTGTGTGTGTGTGTGTGTGTGTGTTTGTGTATGTCTCTGTCTGTTTGTGATTTTGTGTGTATGTGTTTCTGTGTGTCTGTCTGTGTGCCTTTGTATGTTTGTATGTATTTATGTGTATGTCTGTGTCTGTATCTGTATGTGTCTCTGTGTGTTTGTATGTATTTATATATATGACTGTGTATATGTCTATATTTCTGTGTGTTTGTGTGCACATGTCTATGTGTGTTTGTATATATGTCTATATTCATGTGTGTGCAGGCATATATATATATATATATATAGACAGATGATAACCTTGGCTATCTTCTCTGAGGTGCTATTCACAGTGTTTTATTTTGTGACAGGATCTCTCATTACCCTAGATCTAGACAAGCAGGCTAGGATAAATGGCTGGTGAGTACCATGTATTGCCCTGTCTCTTTCTTTCCTATTTGAAGATAGCAGCATGCGTTTTTACATACCTGATTGTTTTTATTAGTTCTCCTGGAAATCGTACAGTGTGTTTTGATCAAATTCACCCATCCCCTAACTCGTGCTGACACACCACTAGTCCCTAAACACCCAATGTTGTTTTCTCTTTTTAAAAAATATCCAGTAAGCCCAATTTATGTTGCCCATATATTCTTGGATGTGTGGAACATGGTAAACTCACCAGAGACTACAATCTTAAAGCAAACAGATTCTCCCTCTCCCAGCAGGTATCGATTGCCAATAGCCCCTCAGCTAAGGATGGGTCTCTGCTCCCCACTTCCCACTCCATACTAGCATTTGGTCTAGCCTGAGCTTGTCAGGTCAACAGTAGTGAACTGTTGGAAAAGTCCACTAATGCAAGAGAGGTATAGACATCACAGGACACCTTATTTTTAAAGTATAGGTCCTGAGGGTCCAAACTTGAGTCCTTGTGCTTGCAAGGGAAGCCATCTCCCCAGTCCGGGGCAGAAGCTTATGAAGCTATGGATTTACTCTTCTGAAATAATTCAATAAAGCACTGTCTGTGGACTCATGTGGATGGTAACAGGGCTGGTTTAGGTAAATATGACAGCAGGGCTGTGTTCATCAAAGCAAACACTCATCTTTTTGATCAACTCAGCTGACTCTTAAGCTTAAATCTCATAGCTGAAGGGAGTAAAGGTGGTCTGTTTTAAAAATGTCTTCACAGACAACAATCTCATGTAATTTGTATATTACATTTCACAATGCTTAAAATGCAAATTTAAATATGCAGAAGTTGATTTGGCTGGGCATTTGCAGACCCAAAGGAAAAGTTAAAATTCTGAATAATATATAATTGTTACCTATATGAGCAACTAGAAGTCACCTCAAACAAGAAATGCCACAGTTACCTTCAATCAATAAAGGCTACAAACATCTTGCTAAGGTATATACTTTGAATGAAATAAAAACCAACCAACCAACCAACCAACCAAACAGAGAAAGCTCTTAGCTATCATATCACTGTCCAGAAAGTTTCTCTTTTATGTCAAGTTCTACATAGGCATACACAAGGTTGCTCTATCTACCTAGCCTTCCATTTCCTATTTCAGTGTCTAACATTTTGTCTACTAGGTATATCCAAACCTTTGAACATTGCAGCACAAAACACAACACTATCATCCTTAAATTTCCCACTTCAGAACTACACAATCAAGCACCAAAATATGTTTTAAAAAATCTTCTTATAATGTTTTAAGTAGGTTTATGATTGTGCACGGGTGGTGCTTTCATTCACAGCTATTCTAGCCTGTGTGAAGTTGTGAATGACCTGGATAAAATGGAAAAATCAAGTACAAGCTATGTAAGACACTATTCAGCATTGTTTGAAGCCAGAGATGTCAATGTCTGCAGTGACATGTACAGGAATAATTTGTTTCTACTACCCATCTGTCTTAGTTAGCTTCAATTCAATTGCCCAGATCATATTTGCCTGTGGGTATTATTTTGATCATTAATTGGTGTAGATTAATCCCACTGTTAGTGGCACCATAGATGGGTGGTCAAGGGCTGTATGAGAAAGCTAGCTAAGAAATAGTCTTTGAGTAGCATACTTCCAGGGTCTTCATGTCTTGAGTTTCTGTCCTGACTTCTCTCAACACTGGGCTATGACCTGAAAGTATAAGTCGAATGAAGCCTTTCCTCCTCTGAGTTGCTTCTGATCAGTGTTTTATCACAGCAACAGAAGGGGAACTAGATCATCACCAAAGAATCCACAAATTTCCAGCATGTTCTATAGCCTTAGCTTCCTGGTAAACACAAGTTTTCTAACTCAGTTGTTGGAGGAGCATGCTATTCTCACGCTGTGGGGTCTGTTTGGTGACTTCATCTGCCTTCTGGAAGGTATTCATTCATCAGAGACAGGCCAGGGATGGTGGCTGGCATGTTCCTGTTGCTATGTGTCAAACACAGTTTGGTTTTGGCACAACACACATCTGAGGGGTGTCTGACTGTTTGCATAGCCGTGGTTGATTATAGCGCTTTGTCCTGCCCACCCCCATCGTCCTGAAGCATGATTTCTATTTGGCTTCTATTGCCTAGTTGGGTTCTCTCTACACTCAGTGTTGGTTTCTTATGTGGAAGATCCTTTACCATGGAGTGCAGTTTATTTTCTAACAGGTTGCCCTGTGAAAGGGCTGTTCTTATTGGGAAGCTTTTCCTGAGTGACATAAACAAACGTTCTGAAGTCCCTGTCTGTCCCTCTCAGGATCTTACAACACCCGCTGCATTTGTTCATGCCTGATAGATTTGTTCACACCTGTTGCATTTGTTCACACCTGCTGCATTTGATCAAGCCTGCTGCATTTGTTCATGTCTCCTGCATTTGTTCTCTATCTTGGAAACTCAAGATTCTCCTCAGCTCTTTAGGTTGGGTGGAAGGGCATGGTCTATTGAGGATTTTTTCTAGTGGCCACTGAGGAAGCCTCATGGCCTGGGATACCCTGCAAAATGCCCTCCTCAGAAGTCACCTACAGAGAATAGTCAAGAAAGAGCTATTTTTTGTTATTGCTGTTGTTGAGCTCAAAAGTCCATAGATATCAAGTCTCTAGTCTTGAGGAAAGTCTGCTCTGAGGAAGCTGGATCCAAGTGCAGTGAGGTCCATGGAGGAACAACAGACAGAGAACTGGAATCAGGACCCAGGACCTAGATGGGTTTCCTACAGACTTGCCTTCCATCCTTGCCTCCACTCTTCCATTCCTTAATTTAACACTTTCAGAGTCTCCAACTATAAATATTGAGTATAAGAGTATAATCTTTTAATTTGGGATCCGGTAGTTTCCCTAAGAAGGTTAAGGTGAACACAATGATGTAGAGTACTTAAAAGGGCCAATTTAAATGTCAAGGTCATTTTCTGACCTTGGCCTCAGATGGCTGACAGACACATCTTCACATGAGTCTGACCAAGGGGCCAATTAGTTTGTCAGCCTGCATGAGGGATGGCTTGTCTTGTCAAGATTACTTGGTTCAATCCTTTTCTGAAATCACACAGTTTGGTTACAAGACCTGTTATATTATTCTTTGGGGCCTAAGATATTTTGAGATGGCTTATGGCAATTAACAGGACCAATATTAGCAGGTCAATTTATGTTGTCTCAGAAAACTTTAAGACCAAAAGTTATTCGTTCAATTGGCCTTTGTTTAAATTTGTGTATCTGAAATTTAGTATTAAAATATTTATATCCATTTATATCTAAATGGTCATGTTTCTATCCAGTGCTCTTGAAGAAAAAAATCTTAGTGGCAATCAAAGACCAATGAGAAGATTAAACCTAAACTTCATAATGATCAATCATTAGATCAATCATTAGAACTTAACCACAGGATGGGTAATTAGCAGCTAACTACATTTTAAGCATTTTCAAATGTAACTTACAGATTTCTGGGGATGCCTGTGCACATGTGAGGGTGTTCACAAGAAGACAGCCTCCTCCATTAAAGTGGTGAGATGTTAGCTTCCTGTATCTCTGCCCTATTTGTACTATTGTCATTAGTGTGGTGGATGAGACAATGGGGCCTCAGCATCAACAACACCTGTGACACTGAGACGAAACAACGTCACCGAGGGGTCCCCACCATGTGCCCTGAAGGCTTTGGATCTAAGTTGGTTTTGTTTGATTGCTTGTTGGAAAAATGGCCAGAGTCCCAAGCAGTGTGAGAAGACAGTCGTCATCCCCAGGGAGAACACCAAAGCTGTGGGAGTTCCAGCCACCAGCGCTTTGCTCAAGAAATCCCTACTTTTTCTACCCAGAATGGTTCCCTAAAGTGATAGCCACGCATAACTGTGTGTCTGGCAGACTCTGTTGAAAGAGAAAGGTGGGATGTTGTCAACTCCTAGGATCATAGTTGATGATGCCACCAATAACAAAACTCAAGTTCCAGTGCCCAGGAGGTCATGTGATACTAATTATATGATGTTTCAATGTGCAGCAAATTGTTTTAATATCCAAGAGAGCCTCACATCTCAGTGAGCTAGTCATCTGCAAATGATCAGCCAATCAAAAGATGTTGTATGGGTAAAGCACTCATCGAAAGGTATGGTGCATTCTATGATGGCAAAGTAAAAACATTCAGTGATGTGGCTTCCAAGCCTCCATGGCAACACGCCCTTACGATACTGCCGTGACTTAATTTTCTGCACAGTCATCACATGCTCAGGTGTCTAGGGGACGATGTATGCATCTCATTTGATTCTGTCTCTCCTGACAAGAAGGAGAGCTCAAAGGAAAGCTCACATTCTCAGTCACTATCGAATCCAGGACTCAGGGCTGGTGCCTAGCAGGACACTGATGCTTTGTAAGTGGTGGAGCTGCACCAGAAGAGGACCTTACATTCATCAAGGTTTTAATCAAAGATTTATAATCATTTCAGGAAAATTAAGGTATGGAACAATTTGAGAAAGATTAAAAGTGCCTACATACAAGTATCTAATAGACAACATGACTTCCTTCACAATGAAGGAACATTTGGCATGAGTGCAAGAATTTTTAGATGTTTCTTAGAATAAAATCTGATATGTTTTGAGGTAAAGGAGATCGGAGAGATCCATGTGAAATGCACACAGCTTTGCTACCGGGGTGCTAGAAGACAATTCCTAGCACACTGGGAGAAGTCTTGACAACTTAGAGAGGCAGCTCAGCCTGGAGGGTACTTCACACCATCTGCAAGCTGTTTTAAAACACGTCAGAACCTTCTTTATGTTGTATTGCATGTAAAGTATATTACATTGAAGCAAAACCTTCATTTTATTCTTCACTGAGAAAACTGACTTGAGAGGAAAAAGAATGGCTGTTCAAAGCATCTGCTATGTGTCCTTGGTGGACCCAACAGTTCATTGCTTGCTGTGGACAAAGGACTTTGAGGTTGTATTGCCAAAACCTCAGAGATTATCCTGGCAGTTGGAAGCTAGGATTGCATATGACATGAGGCAACAGCTAACTTAGTCAGAAAGACTGGTGAGCTGTTAGCCATAGCTCTTCTGTCCACTCAAGATGAGAACTTGGACCTGAAGTCCTTGTCTACCACCAAAAATCTTTTCCTCTTGGGATCTAAAGAGCTCACTGATGGGGTGTTCAGAGGAAGAAAGATGAACGTTCTAAAACAATCTGATAGAAAAGCAGATAGACAAGCCAACAATGTACCTTCTGAACACTCCAACCTTCAGAGAAAATGTTATCAAGTTCAAGTCCTCTGAGGACCCAGGATTTTATAGACAACACTTAGCACCTTCTCCATCTCACAGTATTCATGACTACCCAACTCTACCCAGGTTCTGTGACGGTCCCATCTTAAAAGCCAGGCTTGGAAAGCAGCGGTGTGGGGAAAATGGGGGGGGGGGGCGGCAGGATTACCTTTCACTGTCACGTGGACACTCTGGCTGGTGGAGAGCTGTGGCTGTACCAGCACATTACACGTGTACTCTCCCTCGTCAACTTCTTTCTGCACATCAGAGAGTTTCAGAGTCCCATTGTTCTCAAACGCCACCTGGCGGTGGTTGAAAGGAAGCAGGTTAGCGTTCTTGTACCACTTGATGGAGTAATACGGATAGCCAATTACGCGGCAGTGGATGTACGTGTCACGCCCCGCTATCGCAGTGATGTTTTTCATTGGTCTGATGCTTGCAGGCCCTGGAGAGACACAAGAAAGCTCTTGAAAATAATTTAAGGGTACATCTCATGGAAAGAAATGGGTACACCTTTCCTTTGGTGAAAATAAATTATTTTTATGCAAGCACACCTTTTTTTGTTTGTTTGTTTCAGTTTCTTGGCATTTGGCATATTCTACTATGAAGGAAAAGTTTTATTTTTCTTCTTACTACTCTTAAATGAGTCAATGAATGTTAAAATCTCTCATTACCAGCTACGTCTATGAAAATACTTTGAAGTACAAGATAAAAGACAGCGTCACTAATTAAAAAACAAAAAGTAACTAGTCTACTCTGCACCATTATGGTCTTCTGGTGAAAAGGCTAAGAGTAACTGATTGACTCTGTCTGGTGGATGATGAAGATGCAGGTTATGCGGCTGTGCACTATGAACTTGAGTTAGGTACCATGGATGTGAAGGCTTACCATGGATGTCATGAGAAAGGAGAAACGGAGAGAGGAAAGGGCATGCAGAGCATAAACCAGGAAAGGAGAGTTTCAGTGGATAGATGTAAGAGGACAGAAAGTAGACAAGCTGACTACAGAGACCAAAATGCCATTTTCAACACCACCGATCAGCGCCATTCCTGAGTAGGAAGGAGAGGGCAGGGAGAGGGAGGAACAGCTCCTCCTTTGCGCATTGCAAGGCTCAGCCCAGAGCATGCAGCACCCATCCCGCTACAATGATTTGTGTGTGTTTGTTCGAGGAGCTGATTTGACAAGCACCTCTTACGTTTATTCGAGCCTGGTACAGGACGACTCCAGCCGAGTTGTTGGCAGTGCAGCGGTAGACACCCCCATCCCGGACCTGGGAGCTGGAGATATTCAGGTAGCTGACCACGTTCCCCTCGGACGTGATCATTTGGCTGATGCGGTGACCGCTGCCCTTGAGGATGGGGTCATCGTCCAGGGTCCAGGTGACCGTGGGCAAGGGTGTACCCTTCACATTGCACACGAGGGACACTGGCTCTGCCGGGCTCACCACTTTCTCGCTAAAGGCAGAAATGATTTTGGGAGTTCCGTCTGCAGGGAGACAAAACAGGAAAGGATGTGGTACCTACACATGATAATCCTCTGTCAAGTTCACTGTTTACGCTCAGGAGAGAGAAAGCACTGTTTGTCAGCATTGTCCCCAAAAGCCTTGCGCTAGGAAAACAGTTTCCAAGGGACACTAACGAATATGAGCAAGGTGACAGCCCTTTCTTTGTGCTCTTCTGGGAAGAGAGGATGATGAGATTGAGAGCTCATAGTAAACACTGAGAGATTCTATGACTGCAGTTTAAGACGTGTGTGCTCCTCCCCAAAGCCACAAACAAGAATTTTGCATACCCCAAAGCTGCTTTGTCTATTTTTCCCTCAGTATTTGTAGAGATGGCTCACAAGGGACCATTTACAATTTAAAAAAAAAAAAAAGAGAGAGATTGAGAGAAATGCTCTAGAGAAATGCTCTTTTTCGTACACATTTTACTTGTTGCATCCAGACTCCTGAATCTCTGCATCCGGGTTCCCGAATCCTCACTTCCTCATGCCAGCTCAAGATTTTACAGCTGGAAGAGGCTCGCAGACAAATTTGTTTCTCAGGTGTGCTGGTTAGTAACACACCACAGTGCCCTTGGAATTTCTATTTTCAGCGATGAAAAAACAACTTTGAAATGTGGTGGGTTGTTGTTGTTTTGTTTTTTAATTCCCCAATCCATCAGCATTAAATCTGTCTCTTTAACTACCAAGAACCTAGACTGTTTTGACTCAGTATTTTGACTGAGATAATCTTGAAGGACATTTTTTAATCAGGTTGGTCTCACGCTTCCTTAAGTTTAAGTGCATGTTTTCCATTTCTGCCAGAAATAGTGTAGGGACGTTTTTGGTTGTTTGGTGAACTGATTGGTTATGGTTGCTTTGTTTTTTATTTTGTTTTATAGTATGGTTTGAATCTAGGGCTTCATGTTAGCTAGGCAAAATTATGGTTTTTAATGTTTATTCATTATTTTTGTGTCTTCTTCGAGGAGTGCCACATAATTTTTTTTACTCATTCTTTAATTGTACTGACTTTGAGTTTTGGATTTGTAGAACTTTAAGGTTTATTTATTCTATTTCATGTGTACGAGCATTTGCCTGCATATACATATATATGCCACATGTGTAGTGTCCCTAGAGGCTAGAAGAGCATGTCAGATTCCCCAGAATTGGAGTTATAGGCAGTGGTAGACCACCATGTGGGTGTTGGGCACTGAGCCTGGGTCCTCTGCAAGAACATCTAGTATTCTGAACAACTGATTTGTCTTTCCAGCCCTGACTTCTAAAATATATTTGGAATGATAGTAAATATATGTAAAATAACTTATAATCAGTTTATCAGGTGTTCTTTACAAAGTATTCATAATATCTATCAGGCAGAAATACACTATGTAGACTATCTGTTAGTGTATGTAACTACAATAGTTTTTTCCAGGCTGTGGTCCCCCTTATACTTTTGTCCTTTCTCTAAATCCAGAACAGTTCTGAATTTAAGATGTTAATGGCTTAACATTATTTATTTAAATCTGAAATTTATATCAAATTTATTTTTATGTCAGCTCTGAATGTTGGTTGAGTCACTTAATAGCTTTTATATATACTTATTCATATGACAATTGGTAGTTATTGAAAATGTTTCCTTTACCTATTGACAATGCTGTATCCATGTGAAATTTTACTGGCTATGCATATGTGGACACATCTCAATATCATACCTACCATGCTTCCTTGAGTAGTGTATTTACCTTGGTCAATGTAGCTTTACAGTGAGGCCTCGAAACTACTGGGAGGAACCCTCCAGCTTTGTTCTCTTTCCAAGCTTGAATAGTTTTCATTTCTTTAGCCTCTTGCATTTACACTGTAAATCAACTTCCCACTCTAAGAAGTCAGCTGTTCCATGTCAACTTTAAACTCACTCTATACAACATTTTTTTTTAAAAGATAATGTATGCCGTCATGGTAGCTACAAACTCATGATCCCCCTGTCTCAGCTTCCCAAGTGTTGGGTTTTCTTACATGTTCATTCTTTATAGCCACATTTTCCTTTAAATCATTAAACATATTTCAATAAATGGAATAATTCCTTGACTGTTGAACCTGACATGGGTCTCCTCCAAGTCTTTGTCTGTGGTCTGTGTTTACTTTATTTTGTTTGTCAATTTGTGTGTGTGTGTGTGTGTGTGTGTGTGTGTTTATATTCCTAGTGTTTTAAGCTATAAAACTAGTTTCTATCCACATAGCAGTCTATATGTCCACCAAGTTTTCCAAAGTGACTTATATGAAGATTTAGGGACTCTCTCCTGTATCCTTCCTTTGTGTATTCCACCCAGCTCTCCAATGTGCATGTGCCCAGCCCCTCAGCTCTGTGGGCTCTGGCACTTTGCTTTTCTTCTAGTTTCAGCACCACCTGGTCTTGGAGGTGTCCTCAGCGGGAAGTTTCCCTGTCCCTTCCTCCAAGTGTCCATCAACCATTCTGTTTGCTCTGAGGTTTTCTCAGTGCTCTACATTGAGTTTGTCCATCCTAAACATCACCCACCTCCTGTGACTGCAAGCTTGCCTGACAGGGGCTGTTCTTCACTCCTAGAACATGAACCTCTTATTCCTCATTTTCATTTTCTGTTTCCCATTTATTCTGGTTTAACTATGAGCCTGCCATTACAAGGTCCTAGGGAATTCAGCCTCCTGGCAAAGGCTATCAGATTTTTCCATCTATCCACATTCATGGAGAGACCTCTGTAGGCTGAGATTATTATAATTTTATCTTCAGTTCTTATAGCAGGAACTATGGGAGCTGCCTGAGAGGGTGCTGGTCATGTGTAGCTGTGCATGAGGTACTAGACACACATTCTCTCTTTTGTGACATTAGCACCATCACCTTTCTGAAGAAAGAAAAATAAAGTGAATCTTTTTCTGAACAGAAACTGATATGAGACTATGTTGGGGGTGTGCTCAGCACCCACACCCATCTCTTTCTATTCCAGTGACTGGCTTTGTGGAGATGAGGGTAGGTGTCACTCGCCCAGTGAGACCCAAGTGTCTTTGCAATCTATCCAGCTGTCATTCTGATTACAGAGCCCTTTTGACATCAATGTGGATGATCAATATGCTCTTTAGGTTTTCTTAGTTACTTGAGACAGTTGCCGAGGTAACAGGTCCTAGACAGGTAATCTTTTCTCTTTCTTTAGCAAGAAGCTAAAATGACTCTGGGAGGACCAGGGTGCATCCTGACTACCAGAACCAGCTCCATGCAAATTGATTACTTTTGCTCTTAATCTCTTAATTATTATGTGTGAAGTGGTGTCAGGCATTTAACACAAGGACTGCACCTCTAGGTCATTTCTACTCTGTTTAAAGACTCTCACTGTCTGCAGAAATGCTTGCATCACCACGGCTAGGCTTGCTACTTCTTACAAAGTAGCTGGGGTTAAAGGTTCCATCACATAACTATTCTCTTAGCATTGGGCAGATTTAAACTTACATGTATTAATGGGTTTCACTTATTCTAACCTTGGGCTATAGAAAAATAATTTCATCACTTTTACCCATTGGTAATGGATGGATTTTAAATGATAGTTAATGATATAATTCCCATCAAGACACACAAATACACAGACAGGAGCCATTTCAATTATCTGGTGATAAATATATGCCTTACTTAAATGTCACCTGTCACAGCTCCATTCCCTGGTTGATGGATGAACTTGGAAGTACTCAGTAACCAATTTTAAAAAAAGCAAACAGATCATGTTATTCTACCTCAAGGCAATTCCTCAGGTATTCCACACACCTCAGTCTGGGGACATGTTGACCAGGCTACATACAGATAATGGCACCAACCAGAAGTCATATTTTTATCCAAATAAATATTCTATTGAAATTGACTTTTTTTTAAGGTGTAAGATAATCCTGTCCATGCCTCCCAGCTCAAAGAGTATTTGCCCATATCATCTGGAGACATTTCATATGTGTGTGTGTGGGGGGGGGCTGTTGTATGAATGCATGTGTATGTAGTCAAAACTTGGAGGTGTAACTGTTGGTATCAAGTGGGCTAAGGCTAGAGATGCCCCTGACGATCCCACAATGTATCTATCAGGTAGACCCCAAACAAATATCCTACTTATGTATCCCACAGCTCCCAAACAAGGCATTGCTGCATCTGCACATCTAGAGAATAATGATTTAGCAATAGAACCCAAGGCTCTCGGTTCTGATCTTCTGGCAAGTAACTTTAAATATGACCAGGAAGCATTCATATGATTCCAGGCCACACTTCTCAGGCAACACTGTTCCACCCTCTCTCATGAGAACACTGTCTCTCCTTTGCCTCATCTATGGAGATTAGAGTCACTAGATAGAGAGACAGAAAGTGGCCTGTCTTCTCCCATGAGTGACTCTGCATGGCTCTCTCCCCATCCCATGCTCCACTGGATTCTGTTTGGGGTGCAGCCTTCATTGTTGCCCACTGACCTTCAAGGACCACCTGGACATAGTCTTGAGCAGATAGCTTGTCCTTGCGCACAAAGCACTGGTAGGCACCCCCATCACTCTTGACCATGTGATCCATTATAAGGTTTGCGTGGTTGAGTCCTGTGATCCTCACGTTTTTTCCAGGGTTGAGGATTTCGCCATTTCGGTACCAGGAGAGTTCCTGGTCTTCATTTCCTGTCACACTGCAGGATAAGGAGACCTGGCTGCCCACGCTGCTTTTAACCTTTCTGGGACTGATGGTGGCTTTCAGTGGCTCTGGGGAGTTAAATAAGAGAGAGAGAGAAAAAGTAAAACACCACAAGGTATTGACACTGTTGAAATAACATCCTGGGTTTTTGCAGAGGCCCAGGTATAACTGTCAGGACTCTTCATGAGGGTTCCACATCAGTGTTGTTTGGGGGGGGGTCCCATAGCAGTTGTTTTGGGGCTAGCACATCAGTGTTATTTGTGGTACCACTTTGCTTGGAAACATTTTTCTTGCTGTTTTCTCTGGGCCTCTTTCTATCTCTATATCAAATAGCACAATGTTGGTCACACTTCTTCCTCAGAGTACAAGTGATAGTTTTGATCTAGAGATACTAAGAAATGCAATATGCTAGTTAGTAACAGGAACATGAGTATAGAAAACAAACAAACAAAAAACCCTGTTGGGCTTGTCCTAGGGGAGCACTGATGGCCTAGCCTTAGTCAATTACTATGTTTGGGCCAAGAACCCTGGTTACCAAGAAGAGGATTGGGTTCAAATGTGTGACCATAAATAGAGTTTCCCTTTAATGTAATGTTTGTTCACTGGAGCCAGAATGGAACTCCAGTCTTTGAAATTCCCATTTCCAATTCCACAAACCTAACTCAAGGGAGGAGACTCTACAGAGAATTTACCATGTATCAAGGTTTACAGTCACAGGTTAGACAAAGATATATATATATATATATATATATATATATATAGAGAGAGAGAGAGAGAGAGATAGATAGATAGATATAGATATAGATATAGATACAGATATATAGATATACACACACATATATATACATATATATACATATATATATATTCTGTGCTATAATTAGCATGTGCCCCCACCCCCAAGCAAACAACTATATAGTCCCCATTCATTGCTGAGCAGCCTCCACATGGGTTTCTGTGGAGATTTTGTTGTCATTCATATTGCCAGGAAAAGAAAGAGTTACTCAAGGAGTTGATGTGTCTATTCACTAGACATGTGAAATAGAGTCAACAAGCTCCGTCTGCCTTGTTCCCGATGTCTCAGCTTCCCAAAGTACAAATTCTTCTGTTCTCAAAGTTTCTGGATTAATCAAGAACTAGAAGATGGCTAGGGCCAGGCAAAGTGCCATAACAGATATGTAGCAAGGACCAGGAAACCCTCAGATATAAAGAATGGTTAGAACTGAGACCAGAGAGCAGAAAGAAGGTTCCAGAGAGTAGGGATGGCAGGGGTTAGAGTATGGAGCACAGATATACCAGTGTTAGATTTGGCTTGGATGCAACAGAAACTCCTAGAAGTATAAAAGAGGGAGGTAAACAGCAAAGGCAATTTGAAACAACTTCATATAAAGGTGGCTTCAATATTTTGAAATAATTTGTCCTGTGTATGAGTATGTCAATGCACCACATGCATGCCTAGTGCCAGTGGAGGCCAGAAGAGGACACTGGATCTATAACTAGAGTTATAGATATGAGCTGCCATGTGTGCTGAGAATTAAACCTAGGTCTTCTAGAATACTTGCTAGTGCTTATAATTGCTGAGCTACTGTCCCAGCCACACAAAACTTAATAAAACCAACTAAAGCATGCCTGCAGTCACAGACAATCAAGAGGTTGTAGAAAGAGGACCACAAGTTCAAGGCTAGCCTGAGAAATTTAGTAAAACCCTGTCTCAAAAAGTAAGATTTAACAGCAAGATTGGGAACATAGCTGACTGAAAAAAAAGCCTGGGTTCAAACCCCAATGCTATACAAACAAACGAAAAATGATTGGAGACTACTGACTAAGTAGATGGCACAACTAAATGTCTTCAGGAG
Source organism: Mus musculus (assembly GCF_000001635.26). Taxonomy (NCBI): domain Eukaryota; kingdom Metazoa; phylum Chordata; class Mammalia; order Rodentia; family Muridae; genus Mus; species Mus musculus. Next base: position 96,827,562 of record NC_000082.6, read on the forward strand.
AACTGATGGGTCACATGGTGTTGAACACGGGGCTGGAGGAAGGTAGTCATCAAGGAGGCATTGTGAGACGAGTCAGCCTTATAGAGGTAAAGATGACAGCAGGGAAGATCCAGTGTCCAGGACTTGGCCTGGCTGGGACAACGAAAGAATGGCTTAATGAGAACTCAAGACTTAAAACTTGCCTACAAGAGTAAGCGGAGAAGGTGTTCCTAACAAGAAGTGGAATTGGGGAAGAAGAGTTTGTGGCGACACTATTCTGGCTTTGTACGCCATAGGGCTGAGATGTCAGCTGAGCACTTTGCATAAAGCTCATATCTAAACTTATCTGTCACCTAAAAGAGGCCAGGCATGCCTATGGACACGGAACCCAATAGGACACTTTCCATTAAGAGCAAAGTCAGCTTGGAAGATGTGATCTTCCACAGACTGAATGAACCTTCCAAAGGAAGAAGGGATTGATGAGAAGCCCAAAGGACTTCTCTGGATGTGGCAGAGGATTGCAGCTATAAAAGCAACACAGTAGGAACCTGTATCTTTCCACAGATACTGTTCAAAATGCAGCTAGTGGGAAATGTCTTTAGAGAGAGTGGAAGCAAGACAGCACTGGGAGTCAGAGCTGAAGACAGGAGGGAGCCTGTCTTTAGATGATGTTTTATGCTGGAGGAGGAAAAATGAGAAGTTTTAGAGACTTGAGATTTGAGGATGACTACACATGGAGGAGCAATGTAAGCAAGGTCATTTGTACTTTGACACAGGAGGAGTATCTAAAGAATTGAAGGAGTTTAGATTCATCAGTATATATTAAAGCAAAAATGGGACATATGACCACAGTTTCACTGAGATGCCCAGTACATTCACCTAAGATATAAAGTTACTTCCATGTAGAACAAGGACCCAGAGAACTATGTTAACAGAAAAGCACTTGGAGTCTTTTGCCACAGTTCTGGTGGCCATCTGATATCAAATTGTTTAACCAAGATAAGACATAGCTCTTCAACCAGCTGTGGGGGAATACTCTTCCATTGCTAGACAGCCTTAGCCTGAGCTCAAGTACTCTGAAAGCACTGAAGGTTCCAGAAAATCATTCAAGTCCTTGATTTAAACTCACTCACCTAAGGTACTGTGAAGGCATAGCTACCTACGGTTGACACTGAAGCAGCCATTCCATACACAGGCTATGAGTTGAAAAAACCACGCTAACACAGTGCCTGTACCTTAAGGGTGAGAAACTTGATGTTTGTCCTGCTTAGCTCAATTTCTCCAGTTCAAAAATACATTTAAAGGTAATTGTAAGTTTTGTCGAGGAAGGAACATCTTCTCTGGCTGTGACTTTGTTGCACCCTCCTAGGGTGATGTTGGCCAATTTATTCTGTTATAGCTCCTATATTAGTAAATTTGAAGGCGTTTGACTAGGTCAGAGTGCACCCTCCTAGTTCACAGTAGGTCATCAGAGTCCTCTGCACATCCCTCAAGTCTGTGGCCAGGGTGGAATAAAGAGAAATCTTGGAAAAGATGAAAAGAAAATTCTCTACAAAACAGTACAGGGTCAATAAATTGGCTCATCATCTGGAGCCACTTGCTGTAGAGCTTCACCACCCAAGTTTGAGCTCTGGGATCTACAACAGGATGAAAACAGAGGACCAGTTCTTACAGGTTGTCTTCTGACATCCACAAATGAGCCATGGCATGTAAGTAGTCCCCCAGCACACACAAAATAAATAAATAAATGTAAAAAAAAAAGAATGATGAATTAATTAATTAATTAATTAATTAATGAGTGAAAGAAGGAAGAAAGGAAGGAAGGAAGGAAGGAAGGAAGGAAGGAAGGAAGGAAGGAAGAAAGGAAGAACGGAAGGGAGGGAGGGAGGGAGGGAGGAAGGGAGGGAGGGAGGGAGGGAGGAAGGAAGAACCTGGCCCAAGCTTAGTGTCTGCATAATCTAAACCTATGTTTCTGTTAATAGTGGTCCTCTTGAGAAATTTAAAGTAATTTCTAAAAAGAGATGAAGATCAACCATTTTTTTTCTGGCTTCTATCACTGAGCTACCAACACCATCCTCTCTACTGTTTGCTTTCAGAATTTGGTCATTAGGAATGACAGCTGGGTGGTACTATCTTGGAAAGGCATTAATCTGGTGCCCTCATGAAAACCTCAAGGCAAACCCAGTGTAACCATGTGGGCAATTTTCCAGCAGGGAATAGAGGATATAGGTCAGATGCTGTGAGGTCATAAGAATACTGTGGGGAGCACTGGAAATTAGCTTCTTCAGGACACCATCCATGTGGACAGTGCTATTTTTTCCAGTTACCATCCAACTTACGTTTCACGTACAGGCGGCCTATCACCTTGGCAGTGCCATATCGGTTGGATACTTCACACACATAGCTGCCTGAGTCTGAGGGGCGGCTGTTCTCAATGAGCAACCCAGTCACTGTCTTTTGGAACCTTCCAGAAAGTTCCAGGGGCATGTTGTCCTTCAGCCAGCGGTAGTCTGGCTCGGGGTGCCCAAGTGCTTTGCAAGGCAGCTCCACGCGCTGCCCTGCCATGGCTTTGCGGTGGTCAAACCCGTCCAGGATGGATGGGGCTGAGTTTGCTGGGTCTGTGGAAGAAAAATGAAACTGTCAAAGGCCAAGAATGGGGAGTATGTATGGTCACTGAGAACCACATGTGGGCTTTACACATTAATCCTGAACCTCTTGTCTACTGTTGCCACTGATCTTTAAACTAGGACAGACAACTCTATCCTGCTCATAACGTATAAAAGGCTGAACCCTGGTCAGAGCTCTGGCTTTGTGATTCTTGCTTTGTGGAAATATCTGGAGCCAGTATGCTTTGACAGAGTCATCAGCTCAGTTTAGAAGGAGAGTACCTTTTGTTGAGGGGGGAAAATAACACATATCTCCTCTCAACAATGACAGAGAGCTGTTAAATTAGCAAAATCCAGTACACAAGATAAAGGGGTTTAGTATACTATGTCTTTATTTGTTTTAAACATACTATACTTATTTACTTTTGGTTAGCAGGCATTAACTGTATATACTTTGGGGATCTGGTATAATATTTCAATACACACATACAGTTGGTACTTATCAAATTCAAGCCCTTTCCCACCACTTTACAATCATCTACTGATCACTGGTATATATTCAGGTTGGTTTTGTTAAGGATCACATATGGATGGGAACATGAGGGTCTTGTTTTTCTCTGCCTGGCTTGGGTTACTTAACATCCTAGCCCCCATTTCTGCCCATGGGACCTGCAAATAATGGGATCTCATTTCTCTTCATGGCTCAAGACCCCTGTACTAGGTATGTCACATTTTCCTTGTTGTTTTTATCTGTTAATAGCCTAAATTGATTTTATATATAAGCTAATATAGATAGTTCTGGAATCAAAATGGTTATGCTAGGCTATGTCATACCAGTGTCATTTCCTTTGGGTCTGTACATACAACATGGGTGAGCTGAATCACACAGCAGATCTGATCTTAGCTTTGTAAAGACCTCCCATGTTGCTCTTTGTGGTTCTTCTCATTTACATTCTCGGAGTAGGAATAGAGAGTTTTGTTTTCCATACTCTCTAACGGGAAGGAAATGCTTACCAACTATCTGTCTAACAAAGGATCCATGACAAGTATACACAAGGAACCCAGGAAAACAAACCCAAACCAAAACCACTTAAAACATTTTAAAAATATAACTAATAATCTATTTAAAAGTGATCAGATATTTGTCTAAAAAAGAAATAACAAGAGACAACAGGTATATATTGTTAGCCAATGGGGAAACATAAATCAAAACTGCAGTTAAATTCTATCTCACTTAGGCTGGTAAAAGAAAATTATTTCCTCTCCTAACACCAAGGCCCAGCCTGGGCTCAGAGTTCCAGGAAGTCAGGTATTTATACAGTTCCCAGAGGTAGCAAAATAAAAGCAGCTGAACTCAACCCCAAACCCTCAGCAATTATAAAAATAGACAATAGACCTAGCCTTCCTCCTACAGTCTCAAAAATAGCCCATCTTAAGAAACAGCTTACTTACTCCCCTTAAGGAAACCTTGCTACCTTCCCATTCCTATCTATAAATCCCACTCAAATCATGTAGTACATATTCTCTCCCACCCTGGTCATGCTGTGTTTCTGCCTTGAGGAACCTCCCATCAGTTTGCTTTTGAAATTCCTTCAGGTTGATTTCAATTTTCATTTTTATAACCACTTCTAAACTTAATTCTTATAACTAGTATCAAGAAAATAATATCAAAATAGTTTGCCATCAAAGTCTAGGACAAGCATCCATAAAGTTTGGGCCTAGAGACAGAAAGGTGAACAGCAAAGAAGAGAGAGCGCCCCTCTGTTTATATAGCGGTTACCTTAGAATTGAAAGTTTTCCTTCAGGAGGGAGGAGGGAGGCTTCTAAGATTGGGGAAGCTCATGAAACTTACAGGGCTCAGGAAGCTCATGAAACTTATAGGACTCAGGAAGCTCAGAAGTCCCAGATAGATTAAAAGTAGAAAATGAGTTGACCATGAGCACTGGGAGAGAGCTTGCAGTACATATTTTTGTTTGTTCAAAGTGCACTCTGGTCTCTCCTGTTTTAGATTCTAGCATATGTATTTCAAAAATCCCCCAGGTCTCACTGTTCTGAGTCAACCTGGTCCTGTAATGGGGCAAGTACAAAACAGCAAATAGGAAATTTAAATCATTTAGATGATTTAATCATTAAATCATCTCATCACTTAGAACAGCTAGAAGGCAAACTGCTTCCAACTCAGGTCACTGCTGTTTATCCTGTAATATAAAAGTGACCGCCATGGGAATGAGAAGCCAGGAATTCACCCATGGGAAGCTCAGTCATGGAGAGAAAGCTCAACGACAACTCCAGATGATGTCAACATCCCCAGTAGACTTCTGCTGCATGTTTTAAGCCTCCAATTTGGTAATGTCACCTCTATCTGTAATTATTTGCTCTTTCACCTGGGAGTCTTGTTAGAGCAGACATTTTGTTATGCCCAGGACTCTCTCAATTAATAGTGAGAACTGACTGACACAAGGGGGCTTATCTACTGTATTTCTATTAGATGACTATATGGCCCTGATTTAATATTTATTTTCTCTGTCTGTACTTTCTACTGGGCTACCCTAGTCATGCCTGCTGGGTATTGTGAGTTTCTGATTTGATATTGTATTCCTGTATTTTGCTTCTCTCTACTTACCTCTTAATGTTTATTCTATTACTTTTGGTTGCTACATGTTTAATCAACTCACCATTCAAAACACGAACCACTGTCATAGGCCATTGTAGTTTGTACAGATCATAGAGGCAAGGCTCACCCTGGCTTAGGTTTCAGGGGGATTTCAGTCTTGGGGGACACAGCCCTAGACCATGTCCAAAGTGGCTTCTGAGTGCCTAGGTGGCTGATCTGAAAAGAATACTTCTCTAGACAGCCTTGTTCTAGCAGGGCTCTTATGACTGGAAACAGTCTGGGCTGGTTGTGCACCTCAATGGAAAAACATCCAAATATGTGGAACAAGGCCATGGAATATGCCTTTCAAAACTAGCAATAATTTCAGTCAAAAGAATGTACAGTTTTCCAAACTGTAAAATGACATGGAATTTGTGTTTATATTGCTACAGGAATGTTGACTTAAAAGATGCTCATGATCTATGAATATGTTGATACAAAAGCTGAAGGTTTCTGCTTGGTCCTAAATTCTTCAGTTTGGGATATGACATCAAGAACTAACAGAGGTTGGCACAGGAGGGATGTGGCCCTGAGACCATGCTCTCACCTGACACGAACAGTCTCGCGCTGTTGCTTTGTCTCGTCTCCCCTGTGTATCTGTGCCGCGTGATGCAGCGGTAGTTGTACAGCCCATCTTCGTTCTGTACATCTTTAATATACAAGGCTCCCGTGGATGTGATGAGAAATCTAGATCCTGAAACAGATAAAAGCAATAGCTTTGTGAGAACAGGCTAGAAATGGACCTCTAACAATTTAATGTTAAATTAAGGAACTCAGGAAGCTCATGAAACTTAAAGGACTCAGGAAACTCATGAAACTTACAGGACTCAGGAAGCTCATGAAACTTACAGGACTCAGGAAACTCAGAAGTCCCAGACAGATTAAAAGTGGAAAATGAGCTGACCATGAGCACTGGGAGTAAGCAGGCAGTACATATTTTTTACTGTTGAAAGTTCACTCTGGAAAAGCTTCTTATGCAGTCAACATTGTTAGTACAGAGATCCATACCCAATCAAGGTGCAGAGAATCAAACACACATTCCTCAACCCCTCGGCCAAGGCCCAGGGATCTTGTAGAAGAGCTGGCAGACAGATATCTTGTAAGAGCCAGAGGCAATGGATATCCACAAGGAAAGACCAACCCTGGATACAGCAGGGCAGTTGTAGGCCAGTCGTAACCAAATTCCAGGATAGAGAGCGGGAGTAGGCACAAGTTTCACTCCTAACTGAGGTGCCATTGATTGATAGCTGCTGTGAGAGGGAAAATCAATTTCATCTAAGAGGAGAGCCCTTTGTATGTTAACCACTTTCTAGGGCAATGGTTCTTAACTTGTGGATGGAGACCTCTTTGCAGGTCATAAATCAGATATCCTACATATCAGATATTTACATTATGATTCATAGCAGTAGCAAAATTATAGTTATAAAGTAGCAACAAAATAAATATTATGGCTGGAGGTCACCCCGACTTAAGGAATCATGTTAAAGGGTCACAGCCTTGGGAAGTTTGATAACCACTAACAATACATCTAAGAAAATGTGGGCAGTACACATTGGATTTAATGGGTAAAAAATATAAGTGAACGCCAAGTTTGGTGGTCAGAGAAGGGGTTGGATCTGGGAGGATTTGGAGGAAGAGTGACTTGGGGGTCTCAAAACACATTGATATTCTCAAAGAACCAATAGAAAAAAATTAAAAGTAAAATAAAAACAACTGTTCCACATCAACAAAGCCCTCTGAGAAGAATTATTCTATGTACTTAGGGAATCTTCTCACGATGGGTACAAGCTGTTATGTATTTATTTAAGGGCCCAATCTGTTTCAGCTTTTTTATTAGTGTAACCTGGGATATTTTCTTTTATTAAGTTACACAATAAACATATCATCTTATAAATTCATACTCATGTCAGTTATTTATTTCTTTTACAGTAATAAATTTGAGATGTAATTGCTATATGCCTAATTTAGCAGATTTTCTGGGACTACGCACCTTCTTTTAGGATGCAGAAGTTAAGGGAAAAAAAACTTTTCTGTTGCAAATTCTTCACAAAGGAGCATGCACTTTTTGCATCAATTTGAAATATGTCAACAAAACATAAAAAATTTAAATAACAAACAACAAAACATTAACATATATCACACACTTTCCAGGGAAGTCTTACTCCCTCACAGAATATAGACAACATTTATCATTCTAGGTCGAAGTTCAAGTTTTTGTGTATTCTATGTTTGTGGATATCTGGGTCTTTTTTGGTTAGTTTGAAATAATGAATCTAAAATACAGACAGCTTCTGTTTTCATCTCAGTGAAGAGGATTCGGTATTAGATCCCCAACTCCACATCCTTGGGTGTGGTCTCATTCTCACCTGTGTGATTCTGGGTGCACAGACAGACAGTAATATCAAATACTAGTACTTCAGAAGGATGAGATTGCTTTCCCTTTGAACATATGAATTTCTAAATTTATAGTACAAATTTACAAATCTCTAAACATGTCACACAGTTCAATTATAATTTGATAATGAAACAAGTAAAGGTATAGAATCTGCCCTTGTCATGAGTCCTGGCCATCTGCTGGAAGGTGGCTCAGGCACTTTTGTCACTGTTGGAGTTGCCTGAGAAATATTTCCATATGAGGCCTGATTCCACCTGAGAGAAAATGTGACTTGTATCTGGAAAAAGGCTAGAATGCAAAAATATCATCTTCTATTTCTGTTTTTCTGAGTTTAGTTCAAAGCTTCTGTGGTTTACTATTGTGGAATCATCAGAGGTCTCTCTCTACACGTGCACACACAAGCATGTTTTTGTATGTGCAAGTGTACGCATCTATGCACATTCATGTGTGTGGCAGGTGTACATGCATCTTCATGTCTATACATGTTCATATGTATGGCTGTACAGGTGAGTTCACACGTGTCTGGAGGCCAGATAGTATTATCATTCCTTAGGGTGATCCCGGTTGTCAACTCAACTGGATCTGGAATCCATCAAATGCAAGTCACTTGGGATTTACCTTATCAGATTATCTGAAGTGGGAAGACCTACTCTAAATATCTGCAGCACCTTCTAACCAGATGAAAGGGCATGAGAGAAGAAAACTGGGCTGTTTTTCTGCTGCCCTCACTCCTTCTATCAAGCTTATCTATCCTATTGCTAGAGTACTTGTTTGCTGATACTAGAACCAGCTTCTTTGGGCTCAGTCCACTGAGGGTAATAACAGTCTAGGCAGGTGGGCCTAGACTGTTTCAGAAAGGCAAATGAAGAACATGGGAATGAGCCAGTGAGTAGCATTCCTTCATGTTTCTGCTCCAGGTTCCTGCCTTGAGTTTCCACCCTGACTCCCTCAATAGTTTGAAAGTTGGCTGAAATAATGCTTTCTATACTAAGTTGCTTTTGGTCATGATGTCTATAACCAGAGAAAGCAAGCTAAAACAATGGTTGTTTATTTACTTATTTTTTGTGACATTGTCTCTTATTAACTTGGAGCTCACTGATTCAGTTAGGATGTCTGGCCAGCAAGATCTAAGGATCTACATGTCTCCAACTCCACAGTGTTGTGATTGTAAGTACATGCCACCATTTCAGGTTTTGATCTGAGTTTAGGGGAATCAAATTAAGTGGCTAATGCTCCTAAGATGAGTACTTTATAGACAGAAAGATCTCCAGTGTCCAGCTTCACTGACTTAGGGTCTCAAATGTTTCTGCTGCAGGCAGAATTCCTGTCTTGCAAGGACCATGTGTTAGTCACAGGACATTTGCATTGATAAAATTTTTTTTAGAAATCATACATTCTTATATAAGATAAAAGCAATTCAAAATAATGGACTGAGAAAAGGTCAATAACGACAAGCCCTGCCTTAGCACAGAGTTTAACATTATTAAAAGCAGCATCTATCAACTCATCTGTTTTAAAATATGAAAATATGCTTAATGATAGAAAGCTACAAAAATTCCTCCAAGTTCTATATAGTCTAGATATTTTTTTCTTTATCTGCTCTTCAAAAGGAAGCAATAAGAAATCTTTTACTGCCTGTCATGTGTCATTGTTCTGCAAGTATTTCTTATCAATATCTACTGTGTGGAAAAAAATGTTTTCTTTCTCAATGTATTTTACATGGTTATATAATGTTACAATAATTCCTTCTTTGAAGTGCAGTGACACATGGAAGGACAAGAAGGAAACATAATCAGATGCTGTCATCTTTTGAGCATGGGACATTTCCTTGAGAATTGACAAGCCATCCACTGGGAAGATGTAAGTAGTTGGCCATCTGTGATGGCTCTTTAGCAGGGTAGGAGCAAACCCATGATGGCAGTGCCAACCCTGCCCTGGTCCTGTGTTGGGTGACTTTCCCTTACATTGTATCTGGAGATGTGTCCCTACATTTTCCATTCCTGATTGCTTTGCCCACTGAGAGCTAAATACCGGCAGGACTTTGGTATTGTCATTTCTATGGCCCATCACCAGTTCTCTATATGTAAACATTTGCCTTTCCTCACTTGCCCAAAAGATGATTCTCTGAAATCATGATAATTGAAAGTAGGCTGCTGCTGTGGTAAAGGTCCAGCAGTTCCCAGTGCCTAAAGGCAGCCCTAAGAGATGGATTAGCATCATCCTTACTGCTGTTGTTTAAACTGCAATGTGACTTTTCAGTATAATAAAGAGCTGGATTGAGGCAGGAAGTACAGGGGTTGGACTTCCAGGGAAGCAGAGATATAGGCAGAGAAACAGGAGACAGGGAGACTGTGTTGCAGAAGGGAGATGGTCAGAGCTGGAAGCAGACAGTGAGAACCACCACAGGAAGAGAGATAGTGGATAAGTCAGGATAAGTTTAGATAGCTGAGAGACTGCCCCAGCAAAAAGCTAACAGTTTAAAACTATATAGAAGCCTCCGTGTCTTAATTAAACCTCAAGCAGGCTCCATGAAAGTACTGCAATAGTTCCCGGCATGCTCCCTCTAATCTGCTATCTTGGCACATGAAGAAGACTCATAAGACATCAATTCAGAAGAAGCGGAATCATCTACTACTGTGAAACTTCCTGAGAGGTTCAGAGGATGGAAAAGGAGCTGGCCGATCTGGGATCTGGTCTCTGATGACCTGTTCTTTGTCTCTGATTCCCATCTTGAAATGGATCAACATGCTAAAGAAATGTTGCAAGGAAGAACATTTCTTCCTTCTGCCATCATAGGTTATGGAAGTCATGGCCCCTGGGTCATCTCAATGCCAAGGTGAATGGAACCCTTTAGGGTACAGTGAGAACTAAGCAAAGCCATATGATGGGCCCTCCATTGTGTCAAGGACCCTTCATGGTTACCTGGCTTTCGGCTGCACCCTGCCTGATGCTTTACATGAGATGTTCCTGAGTCATGTAGAATAGATGGTTTGTTCATATTCTTACATGGGTTATAGACCCTTTTAACATAGACAAATTCTTAAATGTAGATCATTAAAGGCAATAAAATATGACACCCTCACCACACACACATACCTTGACTGTCAAGAACTCCCTGGTAACAATTGCCCAAAGGCAAATTTTACAGGTAACATTACTATTTTTGGTGTAGGTTAAAGGGAGAGACTATAGAGTTTTAAATAGAAATATTTCTCAGCTATAGTTTATAGTCTTTGGCATGTTAGACACTCAGCAAATCAGAGTCACCTGGTTAATAGCGATAAGTTACTTTTAATGTTGAGGTTGTCACTGTGAACATCAGTGATGACTAGGCTGCACAACTCCGGTATCATGGGATGTGTAAGGAATATCCCTAGCTTCTCAACAGATACTAAGCAGCTCCTGAGCTCTTAGATGCTTAAGCTCCTACACCTGATCTCCATCACTTTCCTGCTTTCTGCTCCTCTGTCACTAGACTTTTGCCTGGGTTACTACTATCCCTGTTTTCATACTTGTGGCTGTGATGTGTTTAATGTCCAGTGTAAAGGAACACGTGTACAGTTAGAACTCTGAACAGACTGGAAGCAGGGGGGGAAGTAGGGGAGGGGAGTTGAGTCACCCTGCAGTCAGTTAATGTGAGCATCATTGTAGGACCAGTAAAATAAATCTGTGACGAAGTCCGAGTCCAGTTGGCCTGCCTGGGTGCACCAAATGGGTTGGTGGGGTATATTGATCTAGAGACACAGGACTATCTCAGAAAATGGACATTTACACAGTAGTGTCACAGTAGGTCCTCTCAGGATGGGAGCACTGCAGCCACATGCCTCCCTGTATGGAACTGAGGGGTAGAAAGCCCACAGGACAGTGCCTCCTGAAGCTCAGCCATGGTTCAGTCCCCTTCCATCAAAGGCTGGGATTAAAACAGGAGATGCTTAAAAGCTCTGTTTTGATGTGGTATGGGTAGTAGAAACCCTCAGGTTTAACAGCTGAGCTTCAAAAGGCTGTCGTGCGTTGAGCTGATTATCAATGCTCCTGTGATAAGTGTGAGGGAGCAGGTAACCAGGGCCCATGAGCTTGCAAGTCTCTGAGCTCCAGGAGTGCAAACCTGGCATAAGACTCAGCCCTGTCACCAAGGGGCTTCTGTCATAAACAACTTTGAGTCTTAGAACTAAAACATGAAGGGAGGAAAGAAGTTGGAATTTAATCCCCAAACCTGTATTTATTCCTTGCACCACCAGTCTAACATAAAGGTTTAACTACATCCAGTGAGATGTGTTATTAATTCACTTGTTCTCTAGTTGGCTAATTTGTCAAGTAGTCTTGTCTAGTCTGGCTATAGACTTACACATAATCTGAAAGCCTTTTTAAATGGTTTGAAGTAGACCAAGCTTTCCTGTTGTGGGTTTGGCCTAATGCTGCTTGTATTATAATGTTAATTTGGGTTCCCCCCAAAGTGCTTACATGAGTGTCCAGACATAAGACACTGAGGTACCTTGCCCCCAGGTGGTTCTGATTGGTAAATAAAGATGCCTGCTGTCAATGGCTGAGCAGGGCAGACAGAGGCTGGACTTTTAGGATTTCTAGGTTTGGAACTGAGAGAGAGGAGGAAGGAGGGAAATCTGGTATGCCGGGAGAAAAGGGGGAGAAGGAGGAGGAGGGAGGAGGAAGAGGAGGAGAAGGAGGAGGAGGAGAAAAAGGAGGAGGAGAAGAGGAGAAGGAGAAGGAGGAGGAGGAAAAGGAGGAGGAGAATGAGGAGAAGGAGAAGGGGGGTGGGGAGAGGGAGAGGGAGAGGGAGAAGGAGAAAGAGAAGGAGGAGAGGAGAGACACCATGCCTGAGAAGAATGGAGGTCAGGGAGGCATATCCTGCATGTGAAGGAGCCAGGAGAGTATGGCCCAGTTGGGCAGCCCTCTGAGTCCAGGGCAGCCAAGGTATAGAATTCATCAATTTTGGATTATCAGCAGGATTATCAGCAGGAGGTGGATTAACTGTGTGGAGGTTGGGGAGTGGCCCAGCTATTGTGCTGTTTAAGGCATATCAAAATATAAAGGCTGTGTGTGTGTCTTTCATTTGGGAATGTTAAGCACTAAGGCTGGTAGCAAACCCACCACTGGGATTTAACCATTAAAATTTAATTCAACACTTTCCTACTTTGAGAGATCTCTTAGGATCACAGAGAAAACCCAGGCTTCATAATTGGATGGAAACACACTATCTTCCAGAAGCTAATGTAAACAAACTCTAATAAGCTATCTTCCCACTTTCCTGCTGTGCGATGTCATTCAAGATGCTTAGCTCTCTAAACTTTGGTCTGTTCCTCTAAGAAAGACAGGAGATTGGAAATATCCACTTTGTTCTACCATTGACAGTTAGATGACTGCACAGATGTCAGGAAGACAGACACAGCTCTAATTTCCAGGTCAGAGCATTGGTAATGAGGTATTGTATATCCGAATGTAACTATGAGAGAATCACCTTCAAAAAGCTCATCATAAAGAAAGCTGTGTAACTGTGGTACCATTTGTACATATATACACTCAAAATATTATGCCTCATAAATACATGTAATTATGACTTGCCAGCTAAAATATTAATAAAAATAATCAAACATAGATATAATGACAAAGAGCATGACAATTCTGTTTTGATAGGGATTGATCAACATGTACACATAATCATTGGAACATTGACACAAACAAGGTAGGGCTCATTTAAAAAAATATCATTGACTTAATGTATTTTTAAATTTTCACTCTTATTAGCTCTTAGAGAGTTTTACGTTTTATCCACAATGAAATTGGCCTTGCAAGACATGCCCACTGGTATACTAGTGGCATGAACAACATCAGAGTAACCAACCACTTTCTGGTTGGATTTAGGCCCAACTCCACAAGATAAAACCCATACCTGATATCTTATGAGGGCAGAGAACATATAGCCAGATGGATCATAGGTCCTAGGATGAATCTGCTATGACTGCACTGCTAAATGGACAGAATATTAAGCTGACTCCCAATGACTCAACATTATTCCCTCAGACTAATACATCTCTCATCAATCACCTGAGAAGATTCTGTTTTCAGTAGGTGGTGATTAACACAGAGACTACAACTGGCCAAGATGCAGAGAATAAGAGACCACAGAATGCTTAGCCCTAAAGGAAATGTAAATAGTACCACCCCCAGCCCAAAGATTCATGGACCATTGTAAAAGAAGGAGCTGAAGGAGTGTAAGAGCCAGAGGTGGTGGGTGACTACAGAAGGCATCTCACTCAGTAGGACAGCTGCACATAGGCACTCCCAGGACCTCATTTTTAAGTTATGTTTTTAATCACAAGAGACAACCTCACTTAGAAAAGTCTAAGCATGGAAGTGACATGGAAGAGGTTTATACCACAGTTCTGACATTCGTCCATGGGTAGAGCTCACCAAAGTGCTGGCCTACTATACATGAGGTCCTGGGTTTGATCTGCAGCATCACAGATGTACGTGTATATGTGTATGTATACATGTACTTGCATATGTACATGCATATATTTCTGTCACTTGGTGTCATCATGGTAAAATGTATGCCAAACATTTGAGGTCGTGTTACAGGACCTAGCTGTGTTCACTGAGGTATGGAAAGAAATAATATATCCAAGAGCATCTTTATACATCCTGTGATAGAATGTGGAGCAGGAGAGTCACACAGATTTCATTTCAACACCGAATGATTATCTGTCCGAAAAACATGCAAGGATGCTCTAATACACTGTGTGAGAGTACTCAGAGTCGGGAACTTGGGGAATTAATTAATAATGTGAGTAAGGCCATATAATGGGGCTGGTGCCTCGTGTAAAGAGGAGGTAAAGAAAGTCCATCCTCTCTGTGTGGTGAGAAGACATGTCAAGGGAGCAGTTACCTGAAAGCTAGAAAGGGATGTTAAACAAAAAATGATTTATCAGACACCTTGGATATCTGCATCCAAAACTGTAACATAAGTATTATGTCACTGTGGCTTAAGACATTTACTCCGTAGAATTTTATCCCAGCATCTGTCTTCAGAAGTCTTTGCAACTGCACAGTGGGATCATGGTGGGAATGCGGGAACTTTCTTTGATGCCACTGTCATGTTGCTTCAGCTGTCCGGCCAAGGATGCTTAGTATCCAAACATGTGACATACATCAAGGAGTCCTGAAAGTTAGACATTATGCAGCCCTCATCATATAGCCAATAGCAAGGCTCTCTCTTCCTACCTGCAGACTAGCCATTGATCTGTCTGCATGCATGCCTGCTCTACACTGCATGATGCATGTCTAAGGAAACTCAGTGTCAGACCTGCATCTCCAGCCCATTTTTCACTCAGCATTCAAGACTGATACAGTCATAAAGACACAATGTTGACATCTCTTAGATGTTGTTATGGAATCCCACCGCACTAGGCCACCCCTAGGTGTCAGGATACAGTCCCACCACACCAGGTCATATGTGCTGCCTATTAAGATTCATACTGTGATCACAACTCTGTAGACTCACCTCTATTCCTTTCTCCCCTATCAGGCTTGAACCCTCTCAGAACTTTGAGTCCCATTCTCTCTCTTGATACCTCTTTTAGTACATTTCTAGTCTCAGCTCCTAGATTTAAGTTTTTAGCAGTGTTGCCCACATTCTCTATACCCATGGCCTCATTTTACCCAGGCTGAGCTTTATCATATCTTGATGGGAATGTATGTTGTTCACGAATATGATATTGGCTCGATGTCCCTCTCCTTCATGTAGAATAACAAGACAACATTGCATACTGTTCAACCTCTCATCTCCATTACTCACAATGACTCATCATTATATCCTCCAAGAGTACTTGTTAAATCGATACTCATATGAGGAAGTCTGTCATCATATCCATATTCAGAATGCTTTCTTAAATGAGGGAACAGCTCAGTAGTGAAGAGTTTGCCAGAAAAGCATGAGGACTAAAGTTTGGATCTCCAGAACCCACACCAAGCAGATGTGCTAGCTGCCTGTTATTCTAGTACTCAGAAGGCAGAGATAGGGAATCCCAGGGCAGGCTGGCTAGCTTCAGTAGCCAGAATCCACAAGCATCAGGTTCAGTGAGAGATCTTGTCTCACAAAACAAAACAACAAAGCAAAACAAAACACACTGTACAGTGATCAAGAAGACAGTTGGCATCAACCTGGAGGCTCCACACATATGTGCACACATACACATACACCAGCATAAGTGTATGACCACTACATGCAAATAGGCACACATATTCCACATACACATATACATGTATGGTAAAAAGAGAAAAAGCTATGACATATCATTTTAGATTCCAACGTGATTATTTCCTCATGTACAGACCATGAAAAGTGCTTTGCCCCTCTCCTGGAATAATCTCACTCTATTACCTGAAAGCAAACACATTTTAGGATTTTGATGCTAATTATTCTTTCATTAGACACTCAAGTTTTTGCTGTGCAGCTGGGTTAGGTCTTCAATAGAGACTGCAGAATGTTCAAAAGAAGATTTGAAAAGCATGCTTGATTTTTTTCTTTTTTACTCCAAACTATTTCCTCAGTTTGCTTTCTTTATCCCTTGCTACTTCTGTCTGAACTGAGCCAATAATAATTAAAAGAGCAGATGGCTCTGCTAATCAGATGTCGCCTGGTAACGCCACATAAAGAACCTGTCTAGGCTGTGCCTGCCACCTCGCACTGACAGCCGCACCCCCGCATGATGGTTCCTCAAGATGGCTTGCACAGCAGTGTTGAAAAGTCAGGAGACTGGAGTAAGAATCTAAGTTCTCAGTCTAGAGTGTTATGTGATGATCCTGGAAATGAATATATAACGTTTTAGAAACTGGAACGCTCAAATAGCATTAACGAAATTAGAAGGGGAAATAGGGTGACTTTCAAGCTCTCAATTTCTCTTAGTTCAGATGTAGGTCAGAGAGGAATTAGACTCCTGGCAGGGCTCTGCTATGCCCTCCATTCTCTGTGTTAGAGCCACCAGCAGGAGCTGCAGATGGGACCCCAGAGAACAGCCTGGGGACAATGGCCCCTTGAAGAACTGCATTGGCAGCTTTTATCTGAGAGAGCTGAAGGAGGGGTGGTGGCTTAAGATGGCTGGTATGAAGGTACAGCTAAAACATTCTCTGCCTAACATATTTTTAAGTTCTCTGACTTTGCCGTTATTTGGAAACAAGGTCATTGTAGTGGACTACCTCAGGACGAATCCCATGGGTGAGAGGGCCTGATGCTCCGTGATAGGATGTGAAAGTTCAGGCACAGAAATACCTGAGGACCAATGGAAATCCTGACAACATGGCTGACTGAAGCAGCCTGCTCAGGAGCTGATCTGCACTTGGAGGAACAGCCTGTTTCAAAGACTCCTGTGAGGGGAGTGAGAGGAAGAGGCAGGAGACAAAGAGCCCAGGGCAGTGACAAGAGGCACCAGAGGGGAGGACTTTGGAAAGCCACACTGGCCACTGTAGCCTCAGCCCTGTGTTTTCTACTGCATAGCCCGGGGTGTCCATGGTGCTTACAGTCTGGCTTTCCAGGGTCACACCAGGATGATGCTATTTCCCTGGGAGTACTGTTGCATGAAGTGTGGGAAAATCTGGGCTGTGTCACAATCTAACTATGCAAGATCCTCCATTAGCCATAACATTAAATAACCTGCTTGCAACAGCTATCAATGTATAATGTACACTTAAAAGACACTCTCAACTATTCCCCAGGACAAAATCAAAGACTAGGCTAAATGGAAATATGCCACATGTTCTAAGAACAGATGATTTGATGTTGTGAAAGTGTCAATTTTCTGAAAATACAAAGAAAGCAACTCATCTTCCTCCATTTCTGGACAAAGCCCAGTTAGAAGTCAACTGCATTGATGTCAATTAAAGCATGCTATTTCCATCCAGGAGACTAGAAAATTCTAAAGATATTTGAGAATACGTAATCTTGGTGGGGGGTAGAGGGAAATAAACATGTCTTATGGCATATAAACTGGCGAAACATTCCTGGGGAACCACTTGTGTGATTATTTTTAGTTGTAAGTACTCCCTATACTTCAACCCAGTGGGTCCTCTCCAAAGGCTCTGTCCTAAGTAAATTCATAGATTTAGCTATATAAAAATATAACTCAAAATACTCTTTCTGACACTTCAGAAAGAGTAGAATGAAATTTAGGGGTATTGAGTTAATTAGTAAGCTCATACTCATAGTGGTTAAAAAGGATAGTAAGGTAGAATTGCCAAAGTTCTGGAAAGATCTTCAAGGTAATCTATATGATACATAATGTACTATATATGTGCATATATAAATATAAATTTACATATGCAAATGAACAGAGGTACAGAAGTAGCAGATACTGAAGTGAGTTGGGGGAGGAGCAGACTACATTCTCTTTCTTATGCCCCCATTCCTTGCTATCACAGACACTGACTGGGGCAGTCTGCTCCAAGAGGAGTCAGTGGGTGTGGCTCACAGCATATGCATTACAAAGCCCTGGTAACTTGGAGACACAGGAGGATCAGGAAGGCTAGGGTGGCACAGACGTGTCAAAGGTGGCCTAATTTCTCTTGTTTTCCAGGCTAGCCCACTGGTGGGCATGGATGTAGCAGAGAGAAACACTTTCAACATTTCTTCCATCTTTGTCATCCCTGCTTTCTAAACACCTAAGCAGCCATGTTCCCACCTCCTTATCCCCGCTCAGCTGTGGCCGCTTCCTTCCTGCCTGACTTTGCACCAACTGCATCACCATTGGCCTGTGACAGCAGCTTCTCTTTTCCTTCCTGTTCCTGTCCTTTCCTGTTTACCTTGTATTAAATGGCTGGGTATTCAGGAAGAACAAATCTGAGGTGCCCCCCCACACACACACAAAATAATAATAATAAGATCAGGAAATAAGGCATTCTGGTTCAGGCAGTGACCTCCCCTCACCAGAAGGTTGTAAACTGTGATGTCAAGGAAGGGCGGAAGGGTGACATTGAGGCAGCCCAGGCACAGCCCAGGCTAAGCTGCACAGAGAAATCACTGAACCAGTAGTAATGGTGCACCCTCTGTAGTTGGGGGAGGGGAGCATGTGGAACCAGCTCAAACCCTACCCTGGCTTCTAAGTCCAGAGTCATCTAGCATATGTATGTTAAACACTCCGAGAGCAATCTCACAAAGACATTTTCCTCCTGTAACTAAGACTTGCTCAGTGTACTTCTCCCACAGTTAAATGAGGCTCAATTACACACTGCTAATTTAAGCCCGCACACTGCATTCAACTGTGCACCTAATTACCCTGTTTAGTTTGTTAATGATCAGAGCTTTGCCTGTGCAGATCTTAGAGTCTGCCATTAATCTTTACTCTAGTTAGATTTCTTGTGATTTTTTTTTCCAGAATAAATCCTTCAGAAAATAAAATGACATTAGACTTTTAAAAAAGGGATTATTTAAGGATTAATAATAACAACCAATGAAACTCAAATAACTGGAACAGTACTCGTTGGTTTACATGATGAGGGGACACTTGTCAGTCACTACAGGGCCACTCATGTCTAGGAAGAAATGTTTCAGTTAGAGGCAAGAATAGCAATTAGACAAAGGAGAGAAAAGAAACAGAGGACTGCACAGAAGGACAAAGAAATGAGCCTGGACAGAGGAGAGTGCTTCCCCAGGAGGGAGGGGGCCTTGTCTGGTGTCTGAGGATTAGACAGTCAGGATGAGACACAGAGAATGTGTCTGGTTGGAGAAAATTATGGAAGTTTCATGGGCTTAAATTAAGATATATTTTGAAAACACAGACTCCAGGACAGAGTGTTGGTCTGGATGCTAGGGTGAGGGAGAGGATAATGGGAAGTTTTCTCCTGGGATCTGGGGCATGTTCTTGCACATGGTGGGCTGTGTAAGAGCCACCTCTACTCGGTGGGGAGGATGACAAGGAAGGACAGAGAAGGACTAGGTCGGGTAGATTAGTGTTTAAAGACAAGTAAACAGGCAATGTTCCCTGAGGCTATGCTGGAAGGACATGTTTCCTGTGGGCAATATCTTCCAGTTGTGATATGCACTTTGCCATGAAGAGTGGAATCACCGACCTTCAGGAAATAAGTAAGGCTGGAGATCATTGTGTTAAAAGTGCCCTCCAAAAGACCCAACAAGCAGCTGAAAGAGTCAGATGCAGTTATTTGCACCCAACCAATGGACAGAAGCAGCTGACCTCTGTTGTTGAATTAGGGAATGCTGAAAGAAGAAGGGTGATCCTGTAGGAGGACCAGCAGTCTTAATTAATCTGGACCCCAGAGATCTTTCCAACACTGGACCACTAAACAGACAGCATACACCAGCTAATATGAGGCCCCCAACATACATACATATAGTAGAGGACTGCTGGGTCTGTGTTCATTCAGAGATGATGCACCTAAACCACAAGAGACTGGAGGCCCCAGACAGTTTAGAGGTCAGGTGGAGTGGGGGGTGGGGGCATCCACGTGGAGACAGGGTTGGGTGGGGAGGAGGTGTGGGATGTTGAACAGTCAGAGGGTGGATGGGGAGGGGTGGGGAATGGAATATGGGGTGTGAAAATGAACTACAAATAAAATTAAATGAAAAACAAAGTGCCCAGATACTGGGTGAATCTGGGAGCAATCAGAGATAAGTCAGGAGTGAGTATGATGAAGATACATTGTGTGACATTCTCAGAGAATTACTATAAATATTAATTAATTAAATTAGTACAAATATATTAAAGTAACGGAAAGATGGGTATTATGTTTTCTCTCACATACGGAGACGGAATAAAATGAAATTTACTGGGGAGATGGCTCAGTAGGTACAGTATTTGCTGTGTATGAATAAGGACAGATTTAGATTCCCTGCATCCACCTACAAGCCTAGCATGGTGGCATGCCTTTGTAACCCTAGCGCTGGGAAACAGAGCAGGAGGATCCTTAGAGCTTATTGGCCAGTCAGACTAGCAAAAATTGCACAATCCTGATTCATTGAGAGATCTTATCTCAATAAATAAGTAAATAAATAAATAAAATAAAATAAAATAAAAGTAGAGAGCTCCTGGGGAAAGCTTTTGAGGAATTCACTCAACATCAAATTCGGGTCTCTACTTGCACACACACGCACACACACACACACACACACACACAGAGCACACACACACACATACAGAGAGCGAGAGAAACAGCGACAGAGAGACAGAGCGAGACAGAGAGTGAGACAGAAACAGATAGAGAGAGAGGGACAGAGATAGAAAGAGAGAGGCAGGTAGAGAAAGACAGAGAGATAGACACAGAGAGAGAACAGAGAGAGATAGAGAGAGAGATGGACAGAGAGAGAGAGAGAGACAGAGAGAGACAGAGAGAAAGACAGACAGAGATAGAGAGACAGACAAAGAGAGAGGAGAAAGAGAGACAGAGAGATGGTTTGTTATGACTTGTGACTTGATGTGAATTTGGCCGGGTAGAAAAATCAGAGAATACATCAAAGCATGACGTAGACAAGGGAGGAAAAACCATCTTTTGTGTAATCATTCACTCATCATAATTTTTTTGAGACAGGGTTTCTCTGTGTAGCCCTGGCTGTCCTGGAACTCACTTTGTAGACCAGGCTGGCCTCAAACTCAGAAATCTGCCTGCCTCTGCCTCCCAAGTGCTGGGATTAAAGGTGTGTGCCACCACACCCGGCATTCATAATTTTTTTAAGAATAAATAATTGTAAAATTTAAATCTAGATAATTTTAACTACTAAATCAACACGTTAAAAAAGAATAAACAGTGGAGGGAGCTGACATGAAGGCCTTTCCGGTCTCAGAAAGTGGCTGAGCCAAGTTTTAGAAGACCCTGGGCCTGTGATGGAGATGTGCTGAGATCTAATTGTGACATCTGCCCATGTGGTGCCCACGTAGTGCACAGATGGTGTGTGGCAGTGAATTCTGTGACGCCTGTCCTCGTGGTGCAGATGACATGCGGGAGTGGATTTGAAAAGTCTCAGATGAGGGCAGAGATTGTGCTCCCAGCACTTATGTTATGGGGTAACCTGTGGATAGATTATGAGATCAGCTTCATAGGCTGTAACTTCATCAGTAAGCATCAAACAACAGGGGAGTGGGCCTTGCCAAGGGTTTGCTTCACTGGGATGTGAGAAATGGGGCTCTGAGTGTGTTTCTGGGCTCCGTGTCTGTTCAAATGTGCACAATGGACTCAATATGAACTGTGATTTGAATTGTTTTCCTTATTATGATGCAGACACAGAATCTAGAGACAGGATTTCTTTCTTTGCAGAAGCTTCCATAAAAGAGGAAATCTAATCTTCCTCACACATAGTCCAGGTCTTTGGGATTATTTATTTTCTCTTTATGTATGAAGATTAGTGGGTCTGTCACTGACTTGGCTGTATTTTCAGTAGGAGCTTCAGCAGAAGCTGCTGATATTGAGGGCTTTCTTTTATTGTTTTTACTTACATCTCTCTTATTATTAGCTGTTTTAATGCAATATCATGTGAGATCTTTGGGTTATGTTTATTTCCTAGACACAGAGGACGATGTATTAAGAAATCATAATGCGCTTCTGTAAAGTCACACAAGTATCTATGCAAATATATTACAGACATAGCTAAGGGTAGAGAAAGAAATGCAGGTCTCAGGGTCACCCAGGGCTCTAGGATGCTGATCTTCAATAATCCTGTAGAAACTCAACCTTCACTATGAATAACTCAGGTTCCTGAGTGGCATCCTCAGCTGCTTCCACACAAAGCCCACCAGCTTTCAGCATGCTCTGCTGCAAAAATAACCAGTAGAATCCACATAAATGGATGCCACATGCAGGGGTAGCAATGAGATCTGAGATTATCTGAAATGAACTCCTAGTTAGAGGGAAAGACCACAGTATATCAGGGTGAGTAGTTACAAAGCAGAGCAAAGACAACCAGGTTAATAGACACAACAACTACAGTCAAGAGGGACCAGAGAACCAGGCAGGTGGAACTGCTATCCATATGCAGCTATTTTAGCCTCTTTCTGTTGCTGTGACAAAACACCTGAACAAAAACAGCCTAGGGAGGAAGGATTTATTCTGCTTATAGCTCCAGAGTGGAGATGGTCCCTCATGGCTGCAGGAGCCTATGGTTTCCCTGGCAGTCAGAAAGCAGAGAGAAGGAAACAGGAAGAAAGGCCACCCTCAAAGCCTACCCCAGTGCACTTCCTCCAGTAAGGCTTCACCTACTACGTCTTCCATCATCTTCCCAAACAGCACCACCACTGGAGACATGTTCCAGTGTGTGAGTCTATGGGGACAGTTCACGTGCAGTTGTGCTGCCAAGAACTGTGCTATCTCCACAACACCACTGTAGCCTCCTCAATCCCACAGACTCATTCAGAGGAAGTCTCAAGGACCCAGCCTCCACCAATGTTCATCCAGCCCCTTCCAGGAAGCTGCACCATGTGATCTCTCTCCTCCACTTGATGTCCTTCTTTGTAAATATCCACCACTTAGAGCCTTTGGGAGGTAATTGCATTAACCAGAAGTCAGTATATCTACATATACTGCTGAATCTATTGACTTTACATTTAAATGCAGCAATGCAAGTATTCTTTTTTCATTATGTTATTTATTTATTCACTTTACATCCCAGTATCAGCCCCACTTCCAGTCCCCTCCTCACACAACTCCTCCATCCCCTTATATTCTGAGAAGGAGCCCCCCCCCCATCCCTCCACCCTGACACATCAAGTCACTGCAGGACTAGGTGCATCCTCTCCCACTGAGGTCAGATAAGTCCACGCCCAATTAGTGGAACATGATCCATAGGCAGGGACAACTCCCCACCAGCTCCAGTCCTGGGGGTGGGTGGGACACACATGAAGATCAAGCTGCATGCAAGCTGCACATCTGTTACATATGTGTGTGTGTGGTGGTGGTGGTGGGGTGTTAGATCCAGCCATTGCTTGATCTTTGGTTGTGGTTCAGTCTCTAGGAGTGGATATTAGCCATAAAGTATAAGACAAACACTACAATCCACAGACCCAAAGAAGCCAAATAATAAGGAGGGCCCCTGGGAAGATGCTTGAATCTTTCAAATAGATATCAGAAGTGGATGGATGGAGGACACTGGATTGGAGAGAGGATGGAGCAGGGTCAGGGTATCAGGTGCAGGGAGAGGAGAGAGAGCAAAAATCAGCAGTGGTCGGGGGTGAGGGTGTCTGGGACATGCCACAGACCTGGGATGAAGGGAGGCCTGCAAGTCTATGGGTGACTCTGGCTGAGACCTGTAGCAGTGTAGGTGGTAATGGAGCCTGAAGTGGCCACCTCCTGTGGCCAGGCAGTACTCCCAGTGGAGGGATAAGGACACCAACCCAACTACAAAACCTTCCACCCAAAATGTGTCCTTCCTGCAAAATTGGCAGGACAAATTTGGGAGAGAGATGGAGAAGATGGCCAACCAATGACTGCCCCAAATTGAGACCCATCCCGTGGGCAAGAACCAATCTCTGACACTATCATATGTTATGCTGTTATCATACTGTTATGCTGGCAGACAGGATCTAGCAAAACTGTCCTCTTGAGAGGCTCTACCCAGCAGTCAAAGGAAACAGATGCAGAGGCCCACAGCTAAACATTAGATGGAGCTCAGGAAGTCTTGTGGAAGAGTGGGAGGGAAGGATTGAGGGACCTGAAGAAGGCAAGGACTCCATAGTAAGACCAACAGAGCAAATACTCTTTATGCACAGTTTGCTTTAGACATACAGAGAGAGCTATTTAGACAACCAAAAGGAAGTAAGGGTGTAGATGGAGTTAAGGGATTGCAGGTAATCTTGAATGCAGTTCAAGAATGGCCTAGAGTTGGGAAGCTTTGTGTCAATGTCCCTTCCAACAGCAGGTGAAGTTATATCTTCTTAGCTGGTAAAGGCAGTGACAAGTGGCTGCCAAGAAAGAAAGACAGAATCCAAAAGGATGGGGCGATTAGAAAATATCCCGTTGTATGCTTGCTGTCCCAGAAGGCCAGGCCAGCGAGTAAGAAAAGCGTGGGGAGGTCTGTGGTTGAGGACTTTGGAAGGGGCATCTGTGCCTTGATGAGTTGCGGGGGGGGGGGGGGGGGCGGGGCGGGGGGGGGCGCGACCGGAAGCCCCAGGGTTTAGGAGGCAGGGTGACGGTAGGTAGGTGGTAGGTAGGTGGGGGCAGCTATTTCCTGGTCGTTAGATGGGAGATAAAAACTGGTGAAATTGGGTGGAAAACAGGTGATGTAGATACAGAGCCAACAAGGGGTAAAGGGGTAGAGATCGGGGATCTGGGGGTTGGAGGGTCAGGGGCCATATGGCCCACCCTGGATGACAGAGGCAGAGGGTGGAGAAAGCCCAAGTAGGTGCACTGCTTTGGCTGAGTTTTCCTGTAAAAGATCAGGTTAATTCCCAGATGGTCCTTTAGGGGGAGCCCTGGGACCTTTCCCTGTCCTCTGCCCACCTTTGAGCCTGTCTCCCATGTCTTGAGGCTCTCATGGTTAGTACTTTATCTTTAGGGGGGGAAAATCATGAACTCAGGGCATTCTAAGGGCTTTCCTCCACGGATTAGTCAGACCATGATCGGTAAGAGCGCTTTACAGGTCTAAGCACAATGCGCCCAGTCCCATCTAAACTGCCACCCAAGGAGGGGAAAGCGCACAAAGGGTATGTGAGCTCGTTGCTCTGCAGAAAGCCGACTCTAAATTTTGGTTTTATTCTCCATATTTTTCTTCCCCTATTTTTGCCCTTAGCAAGTTTATATTATCAGTTTTTTTGTTTTGTTTTTTGTTTTTTGTTTTTCACACCAGCAGGACACACTCATTCTGTACCAGTTTTCATTAACAAGTCTCATGACAAATATGAGACTTGCAGCAAAACTAGCCGGTGCGTGTCACACACCCTCGGAACAGAACATGGTAAAGTTGTTCACTCCTTTGACGCAATCCAACAAGTGTTTAATAAAGGTAGAATTTCCCTACAGAAAATATGAGTGAAAGTCCCCAGTGTTCTGAGATAATTTACCCTCTTCTTGAGATTGAATGCTAAAGCATTTCCTCAGCTGTACATCCTACCTTAATATCCCTGAAAATTATTCTCCTGTCATGTTGCAAAAGTTCAGCTTGTCACTTAAGAATAAAATGAAGCCATTTTAAATGCCCCACACTGAGGCCATCTTTCTGATATTAAATTTTAATTAGGGAATATCTTTTTTAAATAACCAATATTTTATCCTGAGAAATATGAGGACCACACAGAGCAAAGGTAACATTATTTTTTTTAAGTGGGCACCATTTAAAAAAATAATCTGAGTACATGTGTATGCATCTTTGTGTGCATCAATGCTAAACTTCCTGCTATGGATGGCTCAGGATTGATAGGACTCTGATACACTTACTAAACACTTTGGCCTATCTTTCAGACATTGAATCTCACACACAGTAGGCAGGAGCCGACAACTGTACCCCAGCCAAGTCCTCAAATCATTTAACCTTATAGACCTAGCTGGCAAGGATCTCAATATGTAAACTACAATTTCAGGTTTTTCTGATATAGATTAGTTAAAGGGAATTAAACCACACACCACATCCTTGTTCTGAAGAGATGAGATGTGTTGCAGCCACTGGATGGATGGGAGCTCCCTCAGAACCTTCTCTTGAAGGCACAGGTCACCACTGCTGCCTACACAGCCGTTCAGTGACCTCCTTACAGATCGTCACACCCATCAGACGAGGGGAACCTTGAGAGCTCAGGTCTGGGAGAATGCAGGGGTGAGAAGAGAGAAATGCAGGTGAAAACAGCAAATGAGAACCTTATATCCTAGGAGGACAATTCTGCTCATTCTCTCGATCATTCTCTCGGGAGCTTAATCAGGTACCATTGGGAATGAACCTTTGTCACCTTCCTATCACTGATGCTATCTCCTCTCCTTTTCAAAGTCTCTTGGAAAGGTGCTATGTTTTTGCTTAGGAGAAAGAAACTGATGGAGCCTCAGTTAATATTTGCCTTTCCGGTTTCCTCTCTTGTCTGTGCCCAGTCTCATTCACACCAGAACTCAGTTTCCGTGCCAGTGAACAAGTAGATCTCAGAATTCAGCTGAAATTTCTGTCATTTGTCTTAGCTGCACAGAGTGAAAGTTCTGGAGTCTATCAATCATCACCAGACAGCGATGACTTTAGACAGAGCTGTAATAGCCAGGCAAGAGACAAGAGTCTCTACTTTCCTCCTGACAGGTGTGAAGGAAATTTGCATGACCCACGGGGAGAGGCCTGATGGACTCTGAAGAGCTGCTGCTTGCTGTGACAGCCCCTCACATGCATGCCACTGGCTTCACGGTTCTCTGTGGTGTCTGTGTAACTTTCCCCATATTGTGGTAGCAACGATCTGCAGAGGAGATGGTTGAAAACAGAGATGCAGGTATACATATTCCTGGAGGGGAGAAGTTGTGAGATCAAGCCATCCACACCACGGCTGTGTTTCTGCCAAAGCCTTCAGAGACTGACTGGTCCTTTCCAGAACAGTTCAGCTTTTCGTTGTCTGTTTTATGGCAGTGTGATGACACCTTTATTGGGCTTTGTTCCTCTGCATCTGTGTCCAACTTCCTCTCTCACAAGTACAGGATCCACACTGGATCAGTGGTCTTCTGTACCACTCCACTTATCCATATTGGATAAATAATATCTGCAAAAATGACCCAGTTTCAAGTCACGCCATGTTCTAAGGTCTGGGGATGCTAGTGCTTCAGGGAATCATTAGACACATGGCTTGTGACATCTGGACCACAGATAAAAAGTTTAAAATAGGAGCAGAAATGATGGTCCATTGTGAGGCAGAGGCAGGAGGGAGCTCGAGTGTGGGCAGAACAGTGAGTTTGAAGAGGCTAGCCTGGGCTAGATAAAAATAAAGTGCATGAGAAACTATACTCATAGTGTTGCCCCCCAAAGGTGAAAAGTGGAATTTCTCCAAGGAAATATTTTATTTTAGAAAAATGCCAAGGAATATAATGCTATTGTATGGGGTGCAGAAATCACCTCAGCCCTGAATTGCACAGAGTCCTAGCCCCTCCACAGATGCTGCTATAGCAACGGTTGCTAAGCACATGCACCCGCTGCTGCCTTGTCCTGTCTATGGGGATGGGCAGAGGACAGGGCACTCTTCCTCAGATAAGCTCTGAAGAAGCCAGTTCTGCATTTAAAAACCTGCACACATAAAATCGAAGCAAACATCTGGAGGCAGGGGAATATCACAGCTCACTTCCTCCTCTGCCTGATTGCCGTAAGAACACAGTGTGTTTGTCACTTTTCCATCAGTGTGTGACAAATGTCTGGGCAAGACAACTTGAAGGGATGAAGCAGACTTGGTTCATGGATTCAGGCCATCGTGGTGGGGTGGGTGGAGTGGGCAGCTCACAACATGGTGGACAGGAAACACATGGAGAGAATGCTGTGCTGTCTCAATTTCTGCTTTTATTCTCTCTCCTTCCATCTGAGCACTGGAGAGGTGGCTCAGGAGAGAAGGCACAGGGTGTGCAAAGCCCCAGGTTTCTTCATTAAAATGATAAGGGAACAAAACCATTCTTACTCTATGCAGGATCTTATGTGCTCTATGTAAGACCCTAGCCTATGAGACAAGATGGTACCACCCATATCCAAGGCAGGTCCTTGCCACCATTCTAGAAGCATACTTCATAGGCAGCCTGGCAGTGTGTTTCACTGGTCTATGTGCTTCAAAGTTGATACCCAAGATTAACAACCACATAACTCTCAACACAAGTGACAAGCAGCGCAAGGAGATGTCTCAGCCGGTGAAGTCATTTGCTGTGTAAGCCTGGTGACATGGGTTCATGGTGAAAGGGGAGAACTGGCTTTTGAAGGTTGTCCTCTGACCCCTACACATGTACCATGGTGCACATGAATACACAATCACACACGTGTGCACATACCCGGGCACAAACACACACATGCATGAACGCTCATGTGCACATGCACACACACATGTACATGAACACACACAGTCATGCACACACATGTGCGAATGCACCCACATGCAGAATCTTGACACGGTGTAGTGACTCATCAAGTAGAGTATATGTACATAGGATATTTGTCTATATTTCTGATTATCTCCTCAGTATGCATCTATGAAAATTCTGGGGGTCCAGTCTTCATTTCTTTGAAAGAAAGATATTAAATTGGTGGATTGATGGTGTGGATTCCAGCTGTTGAGTGTTTTAAATGATCTGTGATGGTGATCTGCTTAGGGTCTAAATACATGTGAACACATACATGCATAATATATATATATACGTATATATATATGTATATATAAAATATTGTCTATAATATATATATGTATATATATATATATTCACATTGCCTACCTCACCCAGAGCATTTATGAGCACAGGGAGGGAGCTGTGATCTCTGGTGATTGCCATGCACCAAGGATTCATAACATGTTTTTTAGTGCCCTAATTTTGTGATTTGGGCAGGATATCTGAAGTTTTAGATACAATCATTTGGGGACTGAGGTTACACAATCTAGGTTTCCTTGATTCTCGGAGACACTATTTACTGCATCAGACTGGATGACTCATATGGCCCAGGTGACAAACTGGGGCATTCAGCTCTTTTTAGTCAGGCCCTCCCTGTTCACAGACCCACAGGGGATACCAAACCCTGAAGATGAATTGGGCCTTGTACACACCAGCTAACTGGGGAGCAGTGGGGGCTGAGATAAATGATAGGCAGATTTAGGAGGAGGGGGCTTAAAACTTGGTGGCTTTGGGGCTGCATTAATTGTACAGGTATATATATAAACTATGGCTAGGCTAATTTTCCGTGAAGTTTCCTAGACATGTGAGGAATAACCTAGATCCAGTAACAAAGGTCACAACATTAAGTTCTAGCTTCCTCCTCCCTCCCCTTCTCTTCTCTTCCCTGGATAGTTCCAAATAAATGATTTCATGTGGGAGCAGATTTCAAACCTCAGAGGCTATTCTGGGACATTCTTTTGTTATTTTTATTTTAATGAAAGTCAAACTTGAAGACCAGAATTTTTTCCTCTTCAAAGGTCAGGACTATTTTTACTTCCCTTCTGGATATGTTTTTAATCAAAACTTCCATCCTCGTCAGGACCCAGCCTTGTTACAAAGCAATTTGTCCACCTGCAGAGTTTAACATTTTCTCTATTTTAAGCTGATAGCTGAAAGAAGTTTGTAAATGCATGAATTTTCTTAGTCCTCTATAGAATTTAGAGGTTTGTACCTGGATTCCATAATCCTCCAGGAATTTTGTTTCTTTTTTTCTTTATCTTTAATCATAATACTTAAAAAAAAATAAAGTCCTGAGATATTTTTCTCTGTATTCATGAACTTTTAAAAACATGTCCATTGAAGCAACTTTGCAAGGATCTGTTTCTGTGAACAGAGACTCAGGGCAAAACATTGGGGCTGGCCTCAATCTTGGTAATTTTGACTTATTCTTCACTCTGGGGCCCTCATGTGGAGTGAAGGAATGGGGATATTAGCATTTGCCATGTGACTCTTTGGTCTCATCATCTGTTGTGTGAACAGCTCTTGAACGAGGCAGGCAAGATGACTCAGAGGACAAGGAAGAATGCCAGCAGGCCTGACACGAAATTCCAGAAAACTACATGGTGAATGGGAAGAGCCTATGTTGGCAATTGTCCTGATTTCCACACACTCACCTTAGCATGCTAAGAGGGCACACAGATACTCACACTTAAACTCATACACATTCTTGTTACTAGCTTCAGGGTGTGGGCAGGAAGGGGGCTCTGTGCTAGGACTTGAGTTCCTTGTAGCTCATAAACAGGCCCAGGGCTCTTTGGGGATCCAAAAGATCCTTCTTATCCTGGAGTGTGAATTTATCAGGAGCTATGGCTGCTAATGGCTTTACAAGACTCCATTTTTATTTAAGACTTGAGATGTTGACAGAGAGAATCCAGCTGCATTCAAGCGGTTGAGGTCTCCTCCCTGAATCTGCCTGGCCGGACAGCCTTTCTGAATCTCTGAGATCAGGATCATATCAATCCAGTGACCTGCCAGTCATTTCTTTAGATCCACCCCCTTCATTGCTCAGAAGGCAATTTACTCAGCCCTCACATTCGATTAACAGAAGGCAAAACACCCTGTCACCCACCATCATCATGATTGTGTTAAAGATCTGATACACAGGTGGGGCAGGGTGAGGAGGGGAGACTGTGCTCTGGATTCCTCTACTCCAGAAAACATATTTCTGGATTTTGCATTCATGATGAATGTATTCTTCAAAAGGATTTCTCAGGCTTCATGCCTCCAGTTTAAACAAAAAGCATAGGGAACAGTTCTATTTTTAGATATTGACCTCAGAAAATTCTACCATCGTGTAAAGTCCATTCAATAAGTGTGGCCCATTACACACTAGCTCCATGCCAGACCAAGAACAGCACTCTCTCTGTCTGTCTGTCTGTCTGTCTGTCTGTCTGTCTCTGTCTCTGTCTGTC
Organism: Mus musculus; assembly: GCF_000001635.26. Taxonomy (NCBI): domain Eukaryota; kingdom Metazoa; phylum Chordata; class Mammalia; order Rodentia; family Muridae; genus Mus; species Mus musculus. The sequence goes on from NC_000082.6 coordinate 96,858,681, forward strand.
TGTCTCTTTCTCTCTCTCTCTCTCTCTCTCTCTCTCTCTCTCTCTCTCTCTCTCTCTCTCTCTCTCTCTCTCTCTCACACACACACACACACACACACACCCCGTGCAGAGAATATGAGAATATGTTTGCATTCCCTCCTATGTTCACTGCAGAACTGCCCACAACAGCAACCACCACTGTGGACCTAACAGTGACCACAGCACAGAAAAATGGATAAATAAACTGCATATGCACACAGAAGAATACTACTCGGCCTTTACTAAGAAAGAAGTCCTACAACAGGTGACACATGATGAATCTGGAGGACCTTATGTTAGTGAAATAAATACAACAGTCTCAGAAGGAAGCAATGTCCTCGTGTAAGATTTGAGAAGTGAGGAAGGAGTAACTTGTCTTCCCTGGGATATAGCCTGAGACTTGGAGCATTTCAGATCAAAGGACACAGCTTTTAGCAATAAGTTAAATAAATTATCACCTGGTATGCTGATTATAGTTTAAAAAAAAATAAAAGAACATATTGTAGCTTGCCAAGAAGCAGATTTTGTCTGGGATGATTTCATATTTTAACTAGCTTGACACAGCAATTCACAGTATATACATATTTTAAAAATTCATTTTGTGGAAGCATATATACACACATATCCGTATACGAGTGTGTATTCAGACTAGATCTGGATTAAAGGTGTGTTTTCCTACCTTAAAGATCCAGATTAGAAACAGATCTTCCCACTTCAAATTAAGCAGAAATCTCACAGATGTGCCCTCTATTTTTAGGCTCTAGTTAATTCCAGATGTAGTCATGTTGACGACCAAGAATAGCCACCACAGGCTCAACAATGGCACTTACCCCTGTTGGAAAGTTCTAATAAGGAGAACACAGGTGGCAGCGACTTCCCCAGTCAGCTACATCACTATTTTTGTGAAAGTGTGAGCCAGTTAAAAAAAAAAATCTATGATAAAATCATGACTCCATCATTCAGTTATAATCACAACTTCAGGCTGGAAAAGTCAGTCTCCTTTTGACAATAATATTTGCCTTTGATCTAAATAAATAAGCCTTACTGAGTGCCAATCATGTGCAAACATGTTCAAAATGGTGCCTTGCTCCTGTCTCTTGGTTGTTCCTCTCCTTGCTTCCACTAAATCACATAGTTTCTATAGCCTTGGCCCTGGAAGAAGGTCAAGGTAGGCACCACAGCCCCTGCAGCTGTCACTGTGGGTAGACGTGATTGAGGGTTGGAACATTGTATGTACCTCATACTCAGGAATGAAGCCAGTCAAGCTAATGTCTCCTTCCCTTGTGCCGCAACTGGAAAAATCTCTTTAGCTTTGAGCCTGGTGATTTACCCAAGTGCTTTGTCAGGGAATTTTGTAGTAGTCAGATTCTTGCTGGCAGGTGAATGACCTCTTCAAGACCTCTGCACTTTGATAATCAGAGCTTGCAATTTCCAAGACATGCCCACCCGTGTAGTACTCCGAATCTGTGTCCTTTAAGCTGCAAGTTGCTGCCTATTGTCAGGTGATGAAACAAATACGTTGATTTCAAGTCTGGCGATTCAGAAGCAGACGCAGAAGAGGAACAGCATGATCCAGCCATCAGACCACATGGCTTAGTAAGGAGGATTTTTGTGTGCTTGCAAGGAAAGGATGAAAGATGCGATGTTCTCCTCTCTCACCGACACATTAGAGCTGCAGTTCATCTCGGAGGGGAGTGGGTGTATCTGCAAGGATTGGGTTTACAGGAGGAAGCAAGGGGTGAATATTCAGACTGATCTCAACAGCAAGAGTAGACTTTTAATAGCCTGAGAGGTGGTGGCTCAGGGCCTGGCTGCAGGGACAACCAGAGCATTCGATATGAGATCTGAAGTAGGCTTTGTAGCTAGGAAAGGAGGTTTTAACAGGGGGAGAGTGGGGGACAGTTATCTGTTTTATTTTATTTTAATTTTTTTTAAAGAAAGCTGTTTTTTTGTGGGGTTCTGTCTTTGTTTTGATTTTGGTTTGGTTTTGGTGTTAGAATGCATGGGCAAGGATAGCACGGTTACCCGCTTTCATAACCATTGCTATCTAGGGTCGAGGCCAGCTCCTTTTCTTACTTATTTTGTTTTCCTACTCTGGGAACGATACAGATAGCTGGGTTTCTGGAACTCTGAGCCTACTTTTGGGTTTTGCTTTTTGGGAAAGGGGAATTTTTTTTCCTTTAGTGTCTAACTGTGGTTTTATTATTCATTTTTTTTTGATAGAGACGCTAGCATTTTAAACATGTTCATGGCCATTCTTATATTTTCTTTGAAGTGCCTCTTCAACTATTATGAATGCTTTGAACTGGGGCATTTGTCTTGCTGCTGACTCCTAAATATTCTTTCTGTGCTTGGAAAGTGCATCCTTTGAAGCTGGGCTTGGCCTTGTCCATTTCTTAATGGCGCTTTTGAAAAAGCAAAGGTTTTTGTTACTGTCTTCATCCTTAAATTTACTTTATAGACATTTTTCTCTTGCAGTTTGTCTTCTTCTGTGTCCCCAGAAAAACATCATTGCCTACTCTAAGAGTCGTTCAATTTTTTTTTCATACTCTCTTTGGGAAATGGAAAATTTAGTTCTTTTTTTTAAAAACAGATTTATTTATTTCATTTATATGAATACACTGTAGTTGTCTTCAGATACACCAGAAGAGGGCATCGGATCCCATTACAGATGGTTGTGAGCCACCATGTGGTTGATAAGAATTGAACTCAGGACCTCTGGAAGAGCAAGCAGCTGATTCTCTTAACTGCTGAGCCATCTCTCCAACCCAAAAACTTAGTTCTTATGGTGAGGTCAGTGTCTACCTCACTTTCCCATGGTGTAGCAGTAATGGAAAAGCCCTTTTGCACAAGGATGCCTGAATGTCTTCCATACAGATATCCAAATCTTAAAATACTGATTAGTACACATTTTTTCTTTACTTCACTGAAATGCTGGGTCTTGCCAATCTTTGAGCCTGCTAGTAGGGTTGGAGAATAGGGAGGGAGAAACTTCGGTGTTTCCATGATTTTGAGGTACTGGAGCCTTTGACATGTTTCTAAGCTCAAGTCAACAATATACATTCACTCAGCACTTTCTCTGGTCTCCACAAAAAAAAACAATAGTAAAATAAAATAAACAAACAAAAGCCACATGTTTTGATATTTTACAGTGTCACAGAATAAATGTACAATGTAAATTAAAGTAGATTTTCAGGCTAGGGAAATGGCTCAGTGGGTAAGTATGTTTGCTTCACAAGCACGAGAACCCGAGTTCAAATCTCCAATGACTATGACTATTTTAAAATGGACAAAAATAGCTATATACATGCTTGTTGTGTGAGCCACAGTATGAGGATGGTTTGGGCTTTCTGACCTCAAGCCTATCTCAAGGTTCAATAGGAAATGCTGTCTCAGGGAAATAAAACAGGCAGAGAAATAAAGCAGGCAGAGAGAGAAGAGGACACTAGTGCCTAACACTCTCCTCTGACTTCCACACATGCACAGGCATACATGCTTGCACACACACACACACACACACACACACACACACACACACTTATTTCTGTACATTATCAACAAATAAATAAGAAGTCACATAAATAAGACCATGTATAAGACATCAATTGCCATAACAACAAATTTTAAAGCACCAAACTATAGGATAAAATATTAATGAGAGAAATGAAAGATGCCTTAATTCAGACAAGAAGAAATGGTTAGATCAGAAAGCTCAATATAGGCAAGGGGCCGACCCTTCCCAAGCCCATCCTTTGATGACCATGCTCCAATCCCAGCAGGCAACAGACAACAGTGGTTCTAGTCTACAAAGAAATGTCGAGTATAGAGAAGTTCTAGACTGCACTGAACAAGAACAAATTGAAGGTTTGACTCTGGGCTTCAAGGCTCATCCAGAGCAATGTGACTAAGGCAGTGTGTTGTGGCAGAAAAATAATAGTAAAAAATTATATGAGTGGTACTGAGTCCAGAAATAGACCATACATGTCTATATAACATACACAAATGATTGCTTTACTTTTAATAATGAATCCCATCCACTCAGCCTTTTGCTGGGATGTGTCTGAGGACAGTGTGACTTTACACAGTCTGCAGAGCTGCAGCTGGTACCACTTGGCCATCACGGCTTCTCAGGATAGAACACTTGGATTTTTCGTATTACCCGTCAAGTTTCACTGGATTCAATTTACTAGCATTTTGCTGAGAATTTTCTTCCTGCAATGTCTTCAGTTCTGGAATAGGGTGAATATTGGTCTCATAAAGCAAGACCAGTAGTGTTTCCTTCTTTCTGTTTGCTAGAAGGCAGACTGTGCTAGCCTGATATTTCCAGTTTAAATTTTGAAAGAAGTCATTCCTGAAACTGCCTGGACATTTTGATGACGACACTGTCAAAGTATAAATTCAATGACTTTAATAGTTACACAGTATTTTCTTAGCCTCATTTCTCTTGGTCACAAAGCAACTTAGTGGAGAAAGGGCTTATTTTAGCTCACAATTCCATGTCACAGTTCATCAAAGCAGGGAACTCAAGGCAAAAACTGGAGACCGCTGGTCACATCCACAGTCAGAAGCAGAGACGGATGTGTGTCTGCTTGCTCATTTGCTTGTGCTCAACTTGATTTTCTACTGTTATACTATTCCTGACCCCCTGCCTAGGGAATGCTGCCACCTACAAGGGGCTGGGTCTCCCTACATCAGCTACACTGAAGACAATCTCCCACAGGTCAACCTGATCTAGACAGTTCTTCATTGATACTCCCTTTCCAAGTGTCTACAGGCTGTGCCAAGTTGGCTAATCTATACTCCTTCTCAACTGCTGAGACTGTCTTTCCCTAGGGGTGAGGGTTGGTAGTTTGTGCTATTATGAGAGACTGGTCCTTCTCACATAAGGTGTGGGATAAACAGGTCCTTCTCATTGTTCAGCTAGAAGAGTGGCTCTCACAACTTGGATCTTCTGATACCCTGGGGTCTGAATGGTATGATACCCTTGACGTTGGAGATGTTGTCAGATCTTTGCATCTTTCCTGTTCTTCATCTTGATAGTCCTGCTGTAACTTCATCCACTCCCTCTGCTGTCTGTTTTATATAGATGGTCTTAACTATTTTGCAGTTGTGTCGAATAACATCTGTGTCGAAAGTTTTTGTTTTCTCTTTTCCGCACTGTCTGAAGACCTCTGCCCCTGGGATTGGGTGAAGAAAGCATAAAGCACAGGCCATTTGTTTTCCTTTGATCAGGCTCAGTGTCATGTGCTGCCTGGTTTCCAAAGCAAGTGTTTCATGAAATATGTGCCTTCCCCAAGTTGGTTAAGATGAGAGGTTAAGTATACAGATGGGGCTACCAATTGTGGACCAAGTATTCATGGAGGACATTTCATATTCAACCTACAGAGGAAGCCTAGAACTCTATCCTCAGAACCCGAAACAAACAAATAAATAAAAAAGTACTGGGCCGTAACATTGTTACTCAAAGAAATAGTTGATTATTCTATGAATCACCAACACATCTATAGGGGCAAGGCAGTGATTTTCAAATATCACTCAAGGTTCTCTGGAATTTCTGTATGATGGAGGAAATGTACCTCATTATCAGGAACATGGGATCCCAAGAACAATAGTTGTCTACGGTTATGGCTATACTCATCACTTTCAAAATCACTGTAACCAAATAACCTGCAAAAGCTACTCAAGAAAAGCCAGATTTATTTTGGCTAACAGTGTGGGAAGATCAACTCGATCATGATAAGAATGTGGAATAATGGGAACACGAGGCAGCAGTTACATGGTATCCACAGTCAGGAAGCAGAGAGAGATGAAACCTGGTATCTACTGCCTTCATCCTTTCCCCCTGGTCCATGGACTGGCACTGACCACACCCAAGACTCTTCTTCCCCATTCATTTAAACCTCTCTGGAAACACTTCACAGACACTGGAGAGGTTTGTCTCCAAGGTAACAAATCCATTCAAGCTGACAGTGGTCCTCACAGGCTGACGTCACAGGACTCTTGGTGACTGGCTCTACACACATGCCTGGAACCTCTGTCCACACCACTCTGCTTGTTCAGTAGGAGAGAACTCTGTACCAGTGCACACCACTAGTAAACAGTCAGGGAAGGAAAATGAGAGTAAGCTAGTGTGGCAAAGAAGTACCCATTGGACCCCACAGAAGATGGACAGGACTCTCAGGACAAAAGAATCCTCCTACAAGAAATATCAATTAAGACTGATAATGTTCACTGATGTGTCAGGAGCTGTTCTGCATTAAAGTTGTTGGTGCCCCTACCTCTAGTGTGTGCCTGAGGCTGAGCACACTGTCTGGCTATGGTCTTCTAGCATCACCTCAGAGCTGCAGAGTAAACCCACCAAGTGTTGTGTAAATGGGATCTCCACTCATGCTCCTGTAAGTAGCTCATCAACCCAGAACCCCCTCAGGCTCCATGGACACAGTGCATCCTGTTGCTTTCTCTACAGTGAGCCATGCTCTTCCATTTGTTCTCTGCTTGTCCTTTCAGAGCTTCAGATTCAGCCACCAGGTAAAATCCTCATCACACAGACATCTCAAAGAATTGTCTGGGTTTAACAGCCCCCTTTATCTCCTCTCCTCTCCTCTCCTCTCCTCTCCTCTCCTCTCTCCCCTCTCCCCTCTCCCCTCTCCCCTCTCTCCTCTCTCCTCTCTCCTCTCTCTCTCTCCTCTCTCTCCTCTCTCTCCTCTCTCTCCTCTCTCTCCTCTCTCTCCTCTCTCTCCTCTCTCTCCTCTCTCTCCTCTCTCTCCTCTCTCTCCTCTCTCTCCTCTCTCTCCTCTCTCTCCTCTCTCTCCTCTCTCTCCTCTCTCTCTCCTCTCTCTCTCCTCTCTCTCTCCTCTCTCTCTCCTCTCTCTCTCCTCTCTCTCTCCTCTCTCCTCTCTCCTCTCTCCTCTCTCCTCTCTCCTCTCTCCTCTCTCCTCTCTCCTCTCTCCTCTCTCCTCTCTCCTCTCTCCTCTCTCCCCTTCCCCTCCCCTCCCCTCCCCTCCCCTCTTCTCTTCTCTTCTCTTCTCTTCTCTTCTCTTCTCTTCTCTTCTCTTCTCTTCTCTTCTCTTCTCTTCTCTTCCCCTCCTCCCCACCCCCCTCTCTCTCTCTCACACACACACACATACACACACATACACACAAACAAATGTCTTCCAACTCTCATATATACTTGTCCTGTCCTCATGTTTGGCACCAAGGTAGCCCAGGCTTTTATTATTCTGTGTCTGTTCCTGGAACCTTTGATGGACTCCAGAACAATACAGTTTCACGGATTACTTTAGAAAAATCTGATTCATATTAGAAACAGGTGAGTTTATTAACAGATGTATGAAGTCACTCTAAGATGTGGTCATTATATACCACATTCTCTGGGCAGAAAACTAAGGGCTCTGAGGGGGAGCTTGCATTTTCTGTGGGGCCTTATCCTGTACTGGGGATGGGGCTCTGAAGTGTCTGATAGCACTCTGCTGCCCAGGACCATAGATGAGACTTTCCAAAGGGCTAGAGTTAAATAAAATAATAAAGACATTATATGGAAAACTTTACCTATTCCAGAGTTGGTGATGTGGTACTAGACTACTCTCTAGTGGCTGGTTACAGAGCAAGAATTTCAAAAATAAATCCCAGATTTCACAGAAATGGAAAATAGGAATGGTAAAAACCATTTAAGGATGGGGAAGTTCTTTGCTGAAGATTTTGTGAAAAATATAGTGGAGAAATTTAAAAGTTAAGGATTTGCATAACTAGTCACTCTTCAGGAAGCCAAAAGATGAGGGAAGATGTAATTTCCATGCTGATTTGTCAGTGGAAGAATGACGCCACCCTCTGACTGTTAGGTGCTTCAGTTATGAAGCACTCAATTATGTCTACAAATTGTGATATCCTGTGTCAGTTTCAAACCTACTGGCGAATGTTCCCAAACTGTCCCCTGAATAGAACTGTAAAGTTTTAAAGGTTGAGTAAATATCTTTAATATTATTCTTTTGCTCCTGATTTCCTTTGTTGACATATGATATTTTATACATAAGTTTTTAAAATCTCATTCCTTTTCATTTGAAATCACTTTCAAAACTCTATGAGCTGGGAGAAAGAAGGTGGAGAAATTTTGCAAAGAAATCATTAATTTCCAAATGCAAGTGAAAACTCACTAGACTGCATGTCAGAAACCTAACTGCAGACTGAGTGTTGAGTTTAACATCACAGAGTAATCATTAAACATTGGTATTTGATTAAAACAAGAAAAATAAGAGACACAGAGCTGGGTCTACTTTACATGGGAGGTCACTCAACTTCTGTGATGCTGTTTTAGCATTAATTTAATCTGTGGTAATCATCTGGCTATTTCTATTACAGTTCCAGGGGAATAAAACATTTTCAAATCACTTCATCTCAACAAATAGTAGTGTGCTTTAATTATCATTAATCAAAAGAAAGATGGGTTTCTGAAAGTAAGCTCTCTGCTAGATAAACTGGTCACTGGAAACAATGACCACGGCTTACTGCCGTCATATAAATCTTTGGTCACAGACATGATCTCATTCACTCCTAAGGGCAGCAGCTCTGTGTTCTCATGACTGCCATGTATGAATACACAAAATGGGGTTTTATTCCATCCAGTCTGCTCTCTGGAACTCTTCGGTGAGGTAATGGCTCACAGAGACATGACACTAGGACTCTTGAATGAGCACACCTTTCTTTCTTCCTTACTGAGGATCGGCTGGTCGTACTTTCATGGGGATGAGCAGGCTAAGGAGAGCACCTCCATCCTCGTGAAATGACCAGATAGGTCCTAATTAGCTTAATTTTCAACTTGACACAATCTAGAGTGACCTAAGAGGGATTACCCAGGTCAAACTGTCCTGTAGACTTGTCTGTGGGAAGACTGTCTTGATTGTTAATAATGTAGGAGGCTTAGCATAGGATAGGCAGCACCATCCCTAGGCAGTGGTCTTGGGACATCTATGAATGCTGGCAAAAGGGGCTGGAGAGACGGCTTAGTGGTTTTGAAGAAGACCTGGGTCTGGCTCTCAGTATCTACACAATGGCTGCCAACTACTTGTAACTCCAGTTCCAGGGTTTCTAGCGTTTACTTCTGGCTTCTGTGGACATAAGGCAGGAACAAGACACACAGACATGCATGCAGAATAAAAGCCATATATACAGAATAAAAATAAATGCATCTCTGAACTTTTACATGGAATACTGGCCACAGGATAAACTCAGGGGTAGCCTTCTCAGGCACCACCTGGTTGCTTCATGGACATGAGGCTCTCTCTTTCCTCAGAGCGTCTATAGTATTTCAGTGATTACTCTCAAAGAAATCTACCAATGTGCTTGTGGGACAAAGAAGGGCAGAGACAAACTGATCGGGCAGCGATAGGAAACATGGTAACTGAGTTAAAAATCGAAAGTAGGAGAAAGGGTATTGAGCAGGACGGACAGAGCATGATAGCTTTTGATATTCAGAGTGACAATGTGAGATGAAGCATATAAAATGATACAAAAGAAAATTTAAAGTTGCTCATCCAGTTTAGTTTTGCCAAAAGTTATAATGTCTGAGAAGCAAAGTGAAATGTAGGAAAAAATATATTTCAAGGTAGAAAAAGAGCTCAGGTAATGTCAAGCAGTTTATCTGAAAACAGAATTTTAGAAGACATATTAAAGACATTTTAAAAGAGAAGGTAGAAGCATTATCTAGTTTTCAGGCTGATGAAACAGATTTTATATAAACAAACAATATTGGCTTCTGCATCAAAGAACCCACCACCTTCTGAGAAACATCTATGCTCAGCCCCCTTATATTTTGTATGTGAAAGATAAGAAATTTACCAACATCAAGGGCTGGCCATTTACATCATCCATGTAAGCAGAAAAAAATGTTACTCTCATATATTTGGCACTCTAAAGAAAGATGAAATAGAGTTACTAAGAATATACAACATTATTGAAAAATAACTCAACTCAATGTAATTGTCAAAGTAGGTGCTATGATAAACTAATAAAGCTTAATAAAGCCAGTCCTGCCATCACCATCTCCCTAGTTATCACTATCAGCAACAGCAGCTACAAAATTACCATCACCCTTATTGTCATCATTGCCACCACAACCACCCAGAACAGCATCATCTCACAGCCAACGATATTATAACCATTATCATCATCACCAAAATCACCATCATCACAACTACTGCCATTGTCGTCACCATCAAGACCATTATCACCATCAGCTGCCACTGCAGCACCGTAAGGACCATTCACATGTAAAGGTCTACACCACTGCTATTGAAACAATGAACTTCCTGGAAGAATATAAGAAGCAAAATCATGAGGAATTTCTCTACTGACCTCAATGCAAATGGACATTCTTCTGTACTCCTGGTTATGAGGGTGAGCAAAGAGCCTGTGTACCTAATGTTTGATCCAAAGTGGACACATCAAGTCCCTAAAATGGGAGTTCCAGTGATATCATGGGTTATACTCTGGGCTCAGCTCAGGCTGGACTCTCAGGAGGTAAATACCAGGATTGCTTCTTAAAATTAGCATCCAAGAACCCTTGTAAGGAGGTTTTCTGCTTGTCAAGAAAAAGCTATTGTTAACCTTATTCACCCCCTACAGCTAACTACCTCTAGGAGGAGCATCCAAATCCCTATTAACTCAAACAAACTAGGTCTAGCAGACCAAGCCCTAGTTCCCAGGCAGTTCCAGCTAACTTGCCTTCTGCCTTCTGCAACATAACCCCCTGTAACTGGCAAGACTCTTAGCATTTTGCTTTTTTTCTGTCTCCCCAGAGGCAGCCATGCAGCTTTGAATCCCCCAAGGTGAACCTTTTTTTCCCATCCACAGAGTGGTCTGGCTTGGTGGCCTCACTGTGCCTTCACTGACACCTATGAGCTTTGAGTAGTTATTTCTGAAGATTTAATACCTACCCTGCAAATCTTTTCAGACAAAAAATATTGTGGGAAGTGCAGTCACACAGAAAAAGCTTCTGTGAAGGCTATATTAAAGGAATAGGAAGAGAATGAAATAAAGCCATTATGCTTGAAACAAAATAACAAGAAGTCTACTGTGATGACTTCATAGCTCAGCACAACTTATTTTCAGTAGTGTTGAGCAATTTGATGAAGTGATTATAACATTATAGTTGGTAGAAATTATCTTGGTCATAAATTATACCTAAAATTTCATTTTCCAATACATCTATAGTTATCATAAAGATGGAAAAATGGTTAGATATGAACATAGAAGCCTGATTGTGACTGTAGCTGTGGTTTGCTGGAGATAGAGAGCATCATAGCCATAGGCAGCCATGAGAGACCCTGAAGGGAAAAATAGTAATGTCTAGATCCCCCAGTTCTATTCAAATTCTAACAACAAAGCCAGTTTAGGGGGATGGGCAAGCCTCATACCATGTAACCTAACCTTGCCTAACCTGCATACCAAGAGTCAAGAAGGCAGATAAAGTCTACCTATAAAGCTGTCTCATGGCTGTAAAGAAGATGAGGGATACAGGAGAGATACTGCAGGAATATGGCCTGATATCTGAGAGAGAGAGAGAATATCTGAGAGAGAGAGAACAGCTAGATTGTAAAATAACAAGAATAAAGAAAAATACATGGTTTATACAAACACAGGGGTTGCTCAGGATTAAATTGTGCCCTTCCCAAATTTATATACCCATGTCCTAACTCAGGATGTGATCTTATTTGGGAAGACTACCCTTGTAGATGCAATAATATACACTGATTAGGATGAATCCTTATATAAGGAGAAGGTTGGACACTGAAATGAAGATGGAGATAGGAGGATTCCTTGATTGCTCGAAACCCCAAGAGCTGGAAGTGAGGCCCTGGCCAGATTTCCTGTATTATTTTTCTGGTCCTATGACAAAATACCATAATGAAATGCAAGTGTAAGAACAAAGGGCTTGCTTGGTTCTCTGTTCCTGACACAGGAGTCTATAATGCTGGGAGGCCTGAAGCTGAGAGGACGTATCCTCAACAGCAAAACCCAAGCAAAAGAGAACTGAAAGTGGGGCGAGGCTACAAAATATCAACACATTTCAAGTACCTTGTATCTTTCAGCAAGACCATATTCTCCTAAAGGTTCTATAACCTCCCCAAATACCACCATCAGCTGGATATTAGGTGTTCAGATACCTGCCCCTATGGCGACATTTCTCATTCAAATCACCACCCTCTTAGAATCCCAGGAACAACCAATGCAGCTAACACCTTAATTTCAAACTCTAGCATCTAGAATCACGTGAAAATGTATTTCTGTCAACTAAGCTTATTGGTTTGTGATATCTTGCTGTAATGGCCTCAGCAAACTAATGGAGCTGTGTCATAAAGAGCAAGCCTTGGGACAGATATTCCCTTGGGCACCACCTTTGAAAGTGCGGTGCCCTCAGTAATTTTCTGCACAATATGTTAACCTGATAAGCACTTCAGCAGTAAAGACATATACAGGGAGATGCACATGTTCCAAATGCTGAGAACCAGGGGTAGTGGCTAGTACCACCACTACCTACCACACAGACACACTCACTCCCCTACTTTTGAATGGCATTACCTGGGCTCTGACATTAGAAGCTGAGCCACCCTTGAAACATGGGCATTAGGGGAGAGAAGCTAGATACCTGTCCTTTCAAATCAAAGGCTGTCTGTCCTGTGCTTATCAGTACTGGAGAGGGAAAGTTCAGCTTACTCAGATGGAGTATAGCTTCCTTCTGCAAGCTTCAGAACTGCCCAAGCTTGCCCCCTTTATGCAAAATTATGTGTGTGTGTGTGTGTGTGTGTGTGCGTAGCTCTGCTATGTACCTATTACAGTATCTCCCCTGGCTAGAAAAGCATGCATTTCCAGCCCTCTCACAAAGCTTCCACGGATAAATAAGGCACTATGAAAACTAACCCTGATCTAGCAGCTCTTCCCACTGTAGACCACAGTGTTGGAATTTTCATGTTGAGTATCACATGGACAGATGCAAGAGAAGCTGTCAGCTTGTTCTGTAACCGATCACCGCTTTAATGGAGTTAACTGTGTGGAAAAGACACAAACATGGGGAAGAAAATGGCGAGAATGGGGATCTAAAGGCAAAGATTGCTACAATTCCTCTGGTGACTACGTGAAACTTACAACTCTGTGAGAGGGAGTGCTTTTATTTTCCTGGGTTCCTTGAAGAGAGGTAGGATGGCCACAGGTTAAAGAGCTGCCTCCTTCAGAAACTTGGCTGTGATTTCTGTGCCAACAAACAGAACAGCTCTGTCTGTGTATGCACAAGGAGGGTAGGGGGATTTTAACACATAGTACATACCCTACCTGCATCCTTCCATACTCTTTTACCCATGGATTTAGACCAAGAGTAATTGTCATGGTATGAGCACCATCATGTGACCTGCTCACACCCAGGGCAGCCATGGATAAGAAGTCCCTATAATTCTTTTGGTGGGCTCAGATAAGACCTGCAATGGTTTGGATATAGCTTAGATGTATCTCCCAGGGTTTTCACCTGCTGGCAATTTGATCCCCAAAGTGGCCACATGAGACATGATGGGATGAATTTTTAAGAGATGGGATCCACTGCTGGGGTGGGGGTGGGTGGGGGATGGGGTAGAGGTGGTGCGTAATTAGGTCCCTGGAGGCATGTCAACCTTGGAAGGGATTAATGTGAGTCTTGGACTTTCAGACTCCACAGCTATAAGGTAAGTGAGCCTCATTTTATAATATGCTTATCCTCAAGTGGATTGCTTTAGCAAAAGAAAGCAGACTCAAGAACCAGAGGATATCTCAGCTTTGTAGTCCAGTGAAGTGGATCTAACATTTAAAACACAATTCATTTCTAGTCTTTAACAGCGTATATCCAAAAGGTCAAAAATGTGTGTTGACATATTTACATATTTTATCCTTGTGTATTTGAAAGCCTTATTTGAAAATTAGTATATGAAGTCTAACTTTAAAACATCTTGTACACTGTTATTTTAACGATTTTTAGATAACAACTTGCTAAAACCACATTGTTGATTTTTTTTTATTCTCTCCAAATGTGACAGCCTCCAGCTAAATTCTCAATGTTGCAGGTTTTAAAGTCTTGCAGAGAAATCACACTTTCAAATATGCCATCAACATAACTGGTAATAAACCGCACACACATGTGTGTCTGTAGACATAGAACGGCGTGGCCTAATCAGGTCCTTTGCTAAGTAATTATCGTGACACCATTTTAGCGGCAAAGGTTAAGCATCTTCATCTGAGTGGAATCTAAAGAAATGAGTCTTGATGTGGTAACTGCCATTTGTCAGCATTCGTGCAGAGGCTGTTGACAGGCTCTGGTCTCCCTGGCAACACCACAGCTCCTTTTCTTTTGCAGTAACCTTAGACACTAACGAGACATGCAAGTCCACAGGGCATAAAAGGTATTTCTAATCTCTTTCTACATTTTTGACTTGACTGGGCAGATGCACATAAAGATTAGCTGGAAGCATTTGAAGCAAAGGGGCACTTGCTCCCCAATTCTGACTCTGTTCATGAACATACTAAGCATATGTATATGTATATGTACATGTACATGTGCATGCATATAAAATGAAGATATGTATGCACATATAAACATATACATATATATGCAGATATGTATGTATATATATATACATATATATGTGCACATATATCTTTATTAATAAAACACACTATTAATTTTATCGTTATTATCTGAGAGAGAGATTTAAATAATAAATAGTGCTAAAGTAAATAAGTAAATTAGATGGAGCCCAGGCATAAAATATTCCTAAGTAAAATTGAACTAGTAAAGGGACCTGTGTGGGGTTTCAGCATCAGCCAAATGTACCTCAAGCATCTGACATTGATGTGCTACCGAGGTTAAACAAAAACAAATAGCAACCAACCAACCAACAACCCCCCAAAGAAAAACTTGAAACCATCAAGAGAATAAAACACAAACATAACTTAAGCTCATCTGAGCAAAAGCCTTCAATGAGCTCCGACCCCAGGGCGCTGGACCCCAGGGCGCTGGCACAGGCCTGGGCGTGGACGAGGCAGCTGAAGGATATGTCGGCTTTACTTTTCTCTTCACTTACACCCTAGAAAGGCCCAGGCCATGTTCCCTCCACCAAAGTGGGGCCCACATCTCTTTTGGAGCAGTCTAATTCACAAAATACTGTATGGCTTTTAACTCTTTGAAGATTTTAATTGTGTCTCTGTTTATACTGTTAAAATTGAATATATAAATTTCTCCACCCAAGACCCTCTTCAGATACATTCACATTTCAAATGAGGCCTTTGCAGAGTCAAGCACCCCTTTAAAAATCATGTGAAACCTTCACCTTCAGTGTCTCAGTCATGGGCTCTATTTGGAACCAAGGAGTAAAAGACTTTAAAACACTGAGGAACAAAAGTGAATAAAATACTGGAAGAAAGGTGGCCTTCAAGCCTGGTAAGGTAGTCAAATCTTAGCAAGACTATGGGGGGTGCATTCGAATCCAGTGACACTGGTGTCCTTAGAAAGGCTTAGTAGAAAAACAGATGCATGTAGAGGGAAAGACAAATGAGAACACAGGAAGAAGATGGCAGGAGGCTGGAGAGATACACCCACAAGCCTAGTGGGGCTTCCAAGGTCACAGGAACTGGCAGGGGCCACAAAGAGGAGGAGAAGAGCCCCTTCCAGAACCAGTGGACTGGAATGTTTATTTTGAAGACATAGCCATGAAAGTTTTAAATAAATGTTTGTCATCTTAAGTCACCCACTCTGAGGTCCAGTGAGTCTTTTATACCCCCAGGTCCCATGTCTATAAATTCATCTTATCATGGATCATAAATCATTTTTAGACTCCTAGCTTATACAGGGGTCATTGTAGGAGGGATTTCCTAAGGGAGGGGGGCTAGGAGGGCATATGTGATATGTACATAAAATGGGGGTTCCAGAAGAGGAAGGTTGAAGCAGGAGCAAGATCTGAGGAAAAGATGGAAAGGGGAGAGAGGGTGAATCAAAACAAAATAAGGGGGAACAAGCCATAGGGAAACCTACTGTTTTCTAAGCCAATTAAAGATATAGATTAAGCTGAACAGTGATGTGACAAGCACATCACAGTGAGATCGAGGCCAGCCTGGTCTGCAAAGTGAGTTCCAGGACAGCCAGGGCTACACAGTAAAACCCTGACTTATAAAAAGTAAAAATATGTAAATATATAAACCAACAACAAACAAACATAGATGCATATTCACACACACACATATATATACATATATAATTTCATATGTATATATATATATGTATATATACAAATGTGTGTGTGTGCATGTGCGTGTATGTGTATGTGTAACAGATAGCTAGAAAAGGCGCATCCAGCATGGCTGGGTAATCTTGCTCTCAGAAGCTACAGTTTATTAAACAAAAATCCCAGGCACCGCCCCCCTGCCCCATGAGCTGTCAGTCAAGAAGGACCCAGAGGCTCCGTCTGCTAAGCCCATTTTCCCTCTTCTTGGTTGTCCACTGGAACAGATGGCAAGCCCTCAGTGCTGAGGGACCATACACCTTGGTTGGAAGATGCAAATAAAGCAATCTGAAACTGAGCTGGATACCTGCACCTGTTGGCCGGTTTTCATAGTGCCAGAGGAGAAAGCTTGTGCCCACCAGTGCAGTAGTGGAGTAACCATTATGGTGTAACCACCTGCGCTCAGCTTGTGTTTTCAGGCTCACTTCCCACGAGGGAGAACACACCTGGTACTGTAAACACCCATGGCTGGACAGGTCATATCTCCTTGAGGGACCTAACTACTCCACAGCATCAAAATGCCTTCTATTTATTTTCTACTGGAGATAAAACTGTTCTCAGCACTAGCCAGAGAAGCGTCTTTCTGCAGTATACTCTGCAGTATACTCATGGCTGCTTAGAGTGCTGAGAATGAGTGAATTGCACACAGCCCTAAAGAGGACATTCATGCTATCTGCTCTACAGCTCGGGAACAGCATGGAAGAAAGCCTGAGAAGGAAGGATCAGCTCAAAGATGGGGCAGAGGGCTGCAGAATTCCATCTTCGTGGCATTGCAAGCCCATTGCAAATGTGATCTCACAGCAGCTCCACTGGCCTGCACTGGGCCACAAAAGATTGGATTTCTAAACAGTAAATCATGGGTAGAGGAGGGGCTCACAGGGTTTTACTCTGGAAACTATTAGCTATCAGTGGATTCTGAGGGAGGAATGGTCATCAGTTGTCGTCTTTGGTTATATAGCAATGATGCAAACACTTGAAAACCTTCACTTCATCATGAAAACTTTTCTCTCTGATGCTATATGACATGGCTAAGGCTGCGATGTGACTTCAAGTTCCTTGACACCCGAGATGTCGTTAAGACCAGTTCCACTTCCCAGCCCTGCTGAGACATTAATTCTCTTGGCCTGAGGTTCTTGATCATTTCATAAACTGAAGATAGTTCCTAGTCTGCCTGTAGCATAGATGCACATGGGGGGGGGGGAGGGGCAAACATGCATGAGCACATATGCCTGTGTGCCCACTCTCTCTCTCTCACACAGAGACTCATACATGTATGTAGACAAATACACACATATGTATTGATAAACACGTTTTCTCTTTAAAATCTGTGTGCATATGCAAGGACATACACACATATCTGGGGTACAAGAGGGAAGACAAAGAAAGTTTTCAGTACATCTCTTTTACATCTGTCTTTGCATCCTGTCTCTCCGCTGTCTTCCTGGCTTCTCTCCTAGAAGAACATTATGGCTGTATGAAGTACCTCGTGTTCTGTACTTGGGCTTACTCTCATAGTGGGGGACAACCTCCCACCTCAATATCTCTAATGGAATCACATCTGCCAGCCCCTTCTTACCACCTAAAGGAGCATTTACTTCCAGAACTTAAAATGTAGTCAGCTTTGATGGCCGAGGAACCCTCATTGTTCATGTGAGGCAATGTGAGTCATTCTACCCTAAGGTAGAAGGTTTACCATAAATATATTAATGTATTTAATAAGGCCTATATAATCCTATGGGTTAGGTACCATCATCTGTTACCTAGGTGGGGACACTGAGGCTCAGAGTATTTCTGGCCTGTTTAATTCTTGTCTCCTAGAACTGGGCCTAAAGCCCCATTCCCTTAACCAAGATGGCATGTCTTCCTTCTTGTTTATTCTTTCCTGTCTGTGAAAAGAAGTATTTGCCTTTAGCTATCAGCATTTTCCCAGTACATCAAAACTCAACCACATTCCTCTTCCATTAATGTGTACCTCAAAAATAAAATGAGATAATCAGAAATGAAATTAATGGGCTCTGACAACAGGCACTGGCTACCCATAAAGCTGTGAGAGGACACAGGGAAGCTGGTGTCTGCACACTAGGCCCTCCTGCATAAAAATCTGTTTCTGAGAAGGGGGAAGAAAATACTCAAAGGAGGTAGAGAGTAGGAGGGACTTGGGAGGAAGAAAGGAGGGGGAGGGGAAAGGGCAGGATTAAGTATGGGAGTAGACAGGGATGATATACAGAGGGTCAGGAAATTTAGAGCAGAGGTATATAGCAATGGGGTATGGGGAACTGGGGTAGCCACCAGGAAGTCCCACATGCCAGAAAAGCAAATTTTTAACCCAGAATTGCTCTGTATTGCCTAAAGAAAATACGGGGACAACGTGTGGAGCAGCGACTGGAGGAAAGCTGAGACTGCCCCACGTGGGAATCCATTCCATATACAGATACCAAGCCCAGACACTATTGCTGAAGCCAAGAAGTGCTTGCTGACAGGACCCTGATATAGCTGTCTCCTGAGAGGTTCT
The DNA here is from genome assembly GCF_000001635.26 of Mus musculus. Classification (NCBI taxonomy): domain Eukaryota; kingdom Metazoa; phylum Chordata; class Mammalia; order Rodentia; family Muridae; genus Mus; species Mus musculus. The sequence continues at coordinate 96,877,500 of NC_000082.6, forward strand.
GCTAGAGCCTGACAAAGACAGAGGTAGATGCTTGCAGCCAACCATCAGACTGAATACAGGGTCCCCAGTGGAGGAGACAGGGAAAAGACTGAAGGAGCTGAATGGGTTTGCAACAATATCAACCAACCAGACCCCCAGAGTTCTCAGGGACTAAACCACTAACAAAAGAGTACACATGGAGGGATCCATGGCTCCAGCCGCATATATAGCAGAGGATGACCTTCTCTGCTATCAATAGGAGGAAAAGCCCTTAGTTCTGTGAAGGCTCAATGCTCCAGTGTAGAGGAATGCTAGGGCAGTGAGGTGGGAGTGGGTGGGTGAGTGGGAGAGCCCCCTCAAAGAAGCAGAGGGAGGGAGGATGGGATAGGGGTTTTGTGGAGGGGAAACGGGGGAAGGGGGTCACATTTGAAATGTAAGCAAAATATCCAATTTAAAAAAAAACAAATTTTCTTTCCTTGGAAAACCATTTTTCTGCAGTCTAGGCAAGCACAAAGAAAGGCAGGAGCTGGGGGAGAGCTGCTTCCCCATGCTGTCTGCTGTCCTAGGCATGGGCTATCTTTAGTCTTCCTCCTCTTTCCTCTGGTGAGGAGAAAAGTGAGTGAAGAACTGGACAATGTCACCCAAGAAAGATGACATCACCTGAAATGGACTCCATCACATGATGCCAACATTATCACCCTCAGTAGTTGGCACCCTCTAAGGAGGACATTTTCTAAGCTAAATGATGTCACCTGAAGTAGATGACACCATATGGGGTAGAAAATACTACCAATAAGGGCTATCACTGGAAATGGTCAATGCCATCTGAGGTAGGTGATGTCACCTCAGATGGATCTTGTCATCTGAGGTACACATTTCACCTGAAATGATGTTGTCCGGAGGAGAGTGACACCATCTGAAGTAGACATTACTGTCTGACATTGACAGTAACACCTGAGGGGTATTAATCACTTGAGATGGACTTATCACTTGACCCAACACAAGACAAAGCTACAGGAGTCCACTCAAGAGAAGCCATCACTTTCAGGGAATGCTGGGGACTCTTTTAGTTCCAAACAGAGCCTTCAGATTGCCTTCCTCAAGGCTAAGCCACTAACCCGGGCGATTCCAGTTGAAGTAACCACCCTAGGCAATAGATTTTTCATCAATCACACTACCACCCTCTCCTCTTCCACAGGAGTGCAGTATCAGGACACACATGTTTACACATAAGTGCTACACAGCCAGTAGATCACACCATAACCGTTATCTTGATGAAAATAAGTGAGAAGCCAGGTTCTGGCATCCTCAGAACCCAGGATAGATGAAATTCCAAGACAGACAAAAGACACAGTGTCACCACACCACCCTAACCCTGGGAAGCTGAAGACACAGCCATGAACACTGAAGAGAGCCTATCAAATAGCTCGGGTCTTAAGAGTTAAAAAAACAAACAAACCTGTTCTATATTTTTAAAAATATTTTGATTTATGTTTGAAATCAGCTGGCTGGACTGTTTAGCAAAGCCACCCCCTGGGTGTTAGCTTAGCTCCATGGTGGAGATCCATGGTAGAGATGCAAACTCTGCTGTAATTGTTCCTCATAATGGAACATTATACAGGAAAAACAACACAAGCAATTTTCCCTAATCAGGCTGTCGAGTGAAAATAATTAAGCAAAATAATGCACGCTAATTACGAAACCTGATACTGATGTGCCCCGTGTTTGAGGAAGTAGGGGTGTGCTTTTATTTGGACAATTACTGATTATTATAAATTCATATTGACTATCAGCAATATTCTGTTATAACACCTGACTCTACAGCAGATATATATGGACACATGGAGAGTGCCCTCTCTCCACATCTCTAGGACCTCCCTCAGCTCTCAAAGGCTGAATGACTTCCCATAAACCTGAGAGCAGTTATGTTGTACTAATTGCAGAGAGAAGCTAGGAGGAAATAAGTGGTGAGGGACTGCCCTAGGACACCAGCCTTTGAAGACCCCCAGTTACCTCATGATATGCTACAAAGTTTCCAAATGATGAAATGGGTCAACAATGGACAAGTGTGAAGGGCACAGGTGAGACCTTTCACAAGGCCCACAAGTAGGTCAGACTGATCACCATGTTCTGGTATGTAGGTTACAGCTCCCAAGCAGAATCAGCATAGCTTAAAGGAACCTCGTAGGAACCAGTCTGTTCCTGTTCCTATTAGCCCCATTCCTACCCCAGTCACTATGACTTCTGTGTAATTTAGAGTCCTTTCTGGTTTTCAAATTCTGTAATTTTATTTATTTAGTATTACACACTAAAAAACCCAGTATGCTTTATATTTTTATATGTTAGACTTGAGTCTATAATGTTAGACTTAAGTCTATAATTTCTGTATTGATATAAGATAGACAGCCTAGGTGAAGGCTTTTGCTTCATCTCCTTACACTAAGATGTCTGCTATATCTACGTCATTTTTGGAAGCCACTGTCTTTGCTTTGTCAAATCTATTTCACATCTATTGTCTGTCAGCAATGGCAGGAGAACTATTGTGGGGGGGGGCTTTCTCTGGGGTTATTTGCTTCTGCTTCGTGTATATCCCTCTACCTATTGTGGAGACTTCTAATGTGCTGTGTCAATACAAAATGTTCCCGCATCCCTGGCAATAATGCATCTCTTCATCTAGAGGTAGACTTACCACCCAGGGACCTACAGAAAGACTTGGAGATTTGTCCCTGAAATTTTCAGCTTACAGTAGAGACAGTCATCTCTTGATGTCTGCAAAATCTGCTTTCAGAACTCTCTGAAGCTAGAAGATCATGGATGTTCAGGACCCTTGTCTAAAAATGCATATAACCTACATAACACCAATTTCGTATACTTAGTTGTCTCTAGGCAAATAAAACCAAATGCAATGAAGATGCTGAATAAAAATAGCATTGTATCGTATCATTTAGAAATGGTAAGAAAAATGTTTGTATATTTTCAATGTAGACATATCCCCCTGACAAATATTTTGACCTGGAGTTTGTGGGATCTCCTGACACCTAGAATTAACTGGTAACTTGTATTTTTCTGGTAGAATTAACTGGTAACTTGTATTTTTTTGGTTGCTGTACACTATTAGATTCTTAGGCTTAGATGTTGGAACTCTGGTCCTCTAAGCAGGGCAGCTGGCTGCCTTGAGGCTGGCATGCAGGAGTATGTGCATACATAGGATTCTACCTCCCACTGTATTTTCCCTCTGTGGAATGGGTGGTTAGGAGGAGACCTGGAGCATGTGTCATAGCCATGTTGGGCATATCAGCTGAGCTGTAAATGAGAAGTGACATCAAGGCCAGTTTATGAGCCTAGAGGAGCCAGATAAAAGCAAGACTGCAGCCTCCATGGGTGAAATCAATTAGCCATAGGATGTCATACCCAGTATTAGCTTCATAGGAGAGCAAGGCCCTGTGTGATGGTTCAGATTTTACATCTGTGAGGCTGAGCTGAATGTTTCTGTTGTTCCTGCCACAGTGGGCTGTAGAACTCACCTTTCATTATGGTAGAATTAAGTTATAGCACATTTGATGTTTCAAGAAAGGACTATTGTCAGATGGAGTTGTCTGTGCGTGTATACATATGTATGTACATACATGCATATGTGCATTAACCATATAGAAAAACGGTTCATTGTACTCAATGCAGATATTTCTGAACCTATATTAAGATCTAATAGATCCTCACCTGAGGAATACTGAATGGCAGAGAAGCACCTGAAAAAATGTTCAACATCCTTAATCATCAGGGAAATACAAATCAAAACAACCCTGAGATTCCACCTCACACCAGTCAGAATGGCTAAGATCAAAAATTCAGGTGACAGCAGATGCTGGTGTGGATGTGGAGAAAGAGGAACACTCCTCCATTGTTGGTGGGATTGCAGGCTTGTACAACCACTCTGGAAATCAGTCTGGCGGTTCCTCAGAAAATTGGACATAGTACTACCGGAGGATCCAGCAATACCTCTCCTGGGCATATATCCAGAAGATGCCCCAACTGGTAAGAAGGACACATGCTCCACTATGTTCATAGCATCCTTATTTATAATAGCCAGAAGCTGGAAAGAACCCAGATGCCCCTCAACAGAGGAATGGATACAGAAAATGTGGTACATCTACACAATAGAGTACTACTCAGCTATTAAAAAGAATGAATTTATGAAATTCCTAGCCAAATGGATGGACCTGGAGGGCATCATCCTGAGTGAGGTAATACATTCACAAAGGAACTCACACAGTATGTACTCACTGATAAGTGGATATTAGCCCAAAACCTAGGATACCCAAGATATAAGATACAATTTGCTAAACACATGAAACTCAAGAAGAATGAAGACTGAAGTGTGGACACTATGCCCCTCCTTAGAAGTGGGAACAAAACACCCATGGAAGGAGTTACAGAGACAAAGTTTGGAGCTGAGATGAAAGGATGGACCATGTAGAGACTGCCATATCCAGGGATCCACCCCATAATCAGCTTCCAAACACTGACACCATTGCATACACTAGCAAGATTTTATCAAAAGGACTCAGATGTAGCTGTCTCTTGTGAGACTATGCCGGGGCCTAGCAAACACAGAAGTGGATGCTCACAGTCAGCTAATGGATGGCTCCCAATGGAGGAGCTAGAGAAAGTACCCAAGGAGCTAAAGGGATCTGCAACCCTATAGGTGGAACAACATTATGAACTAACCAGTACCCCGGAGCTCTTGACTCTAGCTGCATATGTATCAAAAGATGGCCTAGTCGGCCATCACTGGAAAGAGAGGCCCATTGGACGCGCAAACTGTATATACCCCAGTACAGGGGAACGCCAGGGCCAAAAAAAAAAAAAAAATGGGAATGAGTGGGTAGGGAAGTGGGGGGAGGGTATGGGGGACTTTTGGGATAGCATTGGAAATGTAATTGAGGAAAATATGTAATAAAAAAAAAGATCCAATAGACACAGAAAATGGATTCTACTTAAGTAAAAGAGTGAATATTTATTTTTCAAATTCCTTTAAAGGGTCAATGCCAAGAATGTGGGAAATAGGTTTTTAAAATTAAATACCAGTAGTAGAGCACATCTGTAAATGAGCCATGAAGACTCTGGAATGTAGCAACTCCCTGAGGTGAGGTCTTTGAGCAGACCCATTAGCAAGTGAAGAACAAAGGCACCAAGAGCTTAAGCAAGTCCCCAAGTTTGAATACCTAAAGGGAAGAGTCAGACTGAGTGGCAGCCTGGCCTGAGTCTCAAATCCTCAACTTAATCTGCAGGGCCATTCAGGGTTTAGTTAATGCCAAGCCCAGCTCAACACTGAGCTAGAGTTACCATCCTGCTCTGTCCTCTCTGGATGAATACTAAATCCTGGCCGGAATGACATATCTTGGATGAAGAAGATGGGGATATAGGATGTGATCTACTGTCTGCATAGACTGACCATGATTGAGGAACACTTGTTATTGCGGTTGGGTCTGAAATGTAAGATAGTACTCCAGATCATTTTCAACCCTAAATTCCTGTAATCTTACTTAATTAACAAACACAATGTAAAGTATAGCTTGTGATCCTATCTAAGCAAAATATCTCAGAATACAAGGCAAAGATTTGTTGAAAGCAAAGATTGTGCCTGGTACCTCACATGCGTCTTGGAAGCAATGGACCACAGAGACTAAGTACTGCCCACTCTCATAACTCTCATGAACTGTAAAGTCACACTGACTCTAGTAATTTGTTATGGTCTTGAACAACTTCAATGACAAAGGTCTCACCACCATTACTGACTTACCATTTCAGACAACAACATTCTACAGGGTTCCTGGGTGGACAGTTACAGATCAGTCTGAGGAAAAACTTTATTTTGCTGTTGTTTGGTGTCAGCAACTTAAGGAGGAGAGCTGGCTGAGTTGAGTGACGTGCTTGTTCCTAGAAGCTATCAAAATACATGGACCTTGATTCTCCCAATTCCTAGAGTGGCTGAGGTTAGAGAATGGCCCTGGACAAACTACGTGATTTGAGACTTCATTATATTATAAAATGAAGAAGGCAGGCAACATCTTGTCTCGTTTGTTTCAGGAACAAAAACAACAGATGATCAATGTCCCACAACACGGGCTCAATATGTAAGGGTGGATATATCACTGTACAATGAAGGGCTGTTCCCCTCACACCTCAGTCCCCCCAGCTTCTTTCTGCGAAGGTTACCCAGGAGCTTCTTGTTCTAAGAGCTCACGGCCTGCCTCTTGCCCAGAAGATAGTAAATGAGTTTCAGCATAAACTGAATTTGCTGTCCTCCTATGAAGCCTCCTCACAGTTTCTGTCTTTATATTCCCATACACTTCCCTATTTCCCTTTGGCCACCAGGCTTATCTGTACATATCTTCTCTGTATGTACATATCTTCTCCCCCTCACCACTGGTGCCTCTCTTGCTTAGGGCTGTGCTCATGTGGGTCACTCTGCCTGAATTATTTTCCAGCTCTTTGATTGATGCCTGTTTCTCCCTTATTCCCTAGCAAAGCATCCCCCTGCATCCTTGTACTTCGTGTATTCGAATTTTGTAGCATTTCTTATGGAATGTCACCATATAGCTTGTTTGTTTGCCTAATGTTTGTCTCCTCTTAACCACAGGACCAGGGCATAGAGATCATGAGCAAATGCATATATTCACCATGTATGATACGCGTGTGAGCACACACACAGGCACATACATGCTTTTTTACCTCCAAAGGAGTAAGAGCAAGGGGTACATTCATGCAGAATTTGTCAATACAAAGAGTGACTCACAGTACGCAGATGAGGAAACGCGTGTTAGGAAATGTCAGGTCATATGTGCTCATGTTGAAAACATAGTACCAAGAGTCCATATATAAGACCTACATATGACCCTCTACAAGAATACGTGCAGAAACAGCATGCAAAGATGGAGACAGCCTTGGAATCTGTCTCAAGTAGTGATGTAAGAATTTATTTGTTACATTAGTTAATCTGCATGTGCATGTATGTGCTTGTGTATGCGCTCACGCATCTAATTACACATGTGTGAATATATGCATTTCTGTACTCAGACATGTTTTTGTGTGTGTGTGTGTGTGTGTGTGTGAGTATGTGTATCGGCATGTGTGTACTTGGCATGCATGCTCATGTGTGTATATGAATGCATATGTTCAAATATGTGAGTGCATATGTGTGCACATGTGTATATGTATATGAACAAAGTACAAGGCCAGTAGGTGCAACATGAGATGTTTCCTTTTGTCAGAATCATGTGGTTGGTGATGAAACAATGAATGTTAGAAGCAATGTGGCTGGCTTCTCATCACATCTGTGTGGACCATTGCCAGGGACTCTGGTGGAGTCAGCTTGACAAAGCGAAAGCTGGGAAGCTGGTTCATGAAGCAAAGAGTTTCAAGGAAACTCCCTTCCCGGGGGCCTGGCATTTTCTCCCTAATCTATATAAACCATAAAATTAATTTTTCCATTCCCACATTAGTCTAGTGTATAGATCCACGTGCACTCTATATAGTATTACCTTATAGTAAATGCCTTTTAAGATTGTATTCTAACATAGCTAAAGCCTTTTTCCAGTGTTCTTAGATTCCAGATAGCAGCAAGGAGCTTAACCCATTCAGTAAACAATTAAGCACTTGCCATTTTACTCAGCTGTTTACAGATAGAGACTAAAAGTCTCACTGAGATAGAAATCTTTTACTACAGGCTACTTCCATGTCAAGTATAAGTTGATATACTACCCTGATAAGGGGAAACTCTCCAGACAAGATAAGTTTTACTAGACCTAAGAATTTAGAGCTCTGTGATAGCGCATTACTCTTAAGGCCTGTCAAGAGTTAACAACCCCCTGATGCTTTTAACCTTAAAGTGTGAAATTGTTGCCTGGCATTAGGCTGATCCTAGGCAGGGCTTGTTATCCCTAATGTAAACATTTAATTAGTCCCTGTAAATTCCTTTCTGCTGTAACTGGTGAATTTCAGTGTATCTTGTCTTTTTGTGATTTGTATCTTCTGATAATTCGTTGTTATATAAGTCTGAAGCTCAACCAGAACATTACATTCAGATTCAACACATTTCTCGTGTAATCTGTCTGTCATTTTCATCCAGAATCTTTGTCCATCTGCCTAAGAAATCCCGTTCTTCACAGACCAGGGACCTAGAGAGTCTGTGGCAGACCATGTCATGGGGGTAAGATTAGGGTTTGCAAAGGTTGAGAATCGGCTAATTTACGCATGACACTTAACCACTTGTTTTACCAGCAACAATGCTCACTCCTTTCAAAACAAGAGTTCCAAGCAAAATCTTAATTAACTTTATATCACTGTGAGCATAAACACACATAATGTTCCTGGGTTGGATTTATGCTACATTAGAGTGTCCATGAAGCCATTGAGAAGCCTTTCTTTCTCTCAGCGATATTCAGTGTCTGGCAAACTGTAACATCTCCTAATTAAGAAGACTGCTGCATATGGCTTCACTGAAAGTTAGAAGGTTTGGGACTCCAGCTGCATTCTGGGATGCCAGTTGGGTGGTCTGTGCGCCCATCTGTGTTCCTGCTGGGGAAGCCAGATCCCTGTGGCACTGTGTTTCATCATTAGGGTCCTTTGTCATTGAGATAAAAGTCAAGTTTATGTGATCAACCATTAGATCAAAACAGAGTTCATCAGTAGTGTGTGTGTGTGTGTGTGTGTGTGTGTGTGTGTGAGTGTGTGAGTGTTTGTGTGTCTGTGCTGGTGTGTGAATGAGTGTGCACGTTTGAAGAATATATGCAAATATATGCACAGGTGGTCAGAGGTCATTCACATTCAGGAGTCTTACACTTCAATATTTCTAGGATTTATTTTTATATTAAAATTATGTGTATGCATATGTGTTAGTGTGCATAAGGTTTGGAGTATATGACCATGAATGTTAAAGTCAGGGCATCAGAATCCTCTAGAGCTGGAGTTACAGGCATTTGTGAGGTAGCCAACATGGTTGATATAAGAGAGCCCTAGTCTTCTGCCAGAGTAGTGCACATGCCCAATGGTCCCCACCTCAGCTTTTGAGACAAAGATCTCTCACTGGCTTGGAGATCAGCAAGTAAGGGAGGTTGGCTTGCCAGTGAGCCCAGGGCCCTGCCTGTCTCCATAGTCCCAGGCTGGGATTCTGTCATTTGCCACCCTGACTGGCTTTTTGCATACAGGTTGCATATGACCTCAGGTCCTCATACCTGGGCAGCAAGAGCTCTACTGACTGAGCTATGCCACCACTATATTTAAAGAGTAAAACTCATAATACTGGAGCTGGAGAGATGGCTAAGTGGTTAAATGCACTGGCTTCTCTCCCATAGAATCTTGGTTCAGTTTATAGCATCCACACGGCAGTTCACAACAGTCTGTAACTTCAGTTCCAGGGACTCTGACTCTGTTATGGCCTCTGAAGGCACTGCAAGTATGTGATGTATATATGTACATGAATGCAAGCACTCATAATGAAAAGAAAATAAATCTTTTTTAAAAAACATAAAACATCACACTAACAATCTACGGCATACTGGGTCAGGGTCATTCTACTGGTGAAACAAATGAAACACTAGCATCTCCACCACAAACACCAGCAGAGGTGACCTGTTTACTGTCTCAGCCGAACCCCATTAACAATGGAAATACAGCTTAAATAGGAGCATCAGTGCATTTCAAATTCCATTTGAGGCCTGAATATCCAACAGTCACAGAGAAGTGATACCAAGATTCCCTGAAGTTCTCCTGGGCCCCACCTGTTCCTGGAGGATTGTGGGGCTCCCAGAAGCCAACAGTGCCTGTGTGGATTCAGATGGATCCCATCTGGAACCATGAGCCAAAATAAATTCTCTCTCCCTTAAGTTGTCTTGGTCATGGTTCAACAGAAAAGCAACTAACATGGAAGTGAAGGGGAGTCTGGGAAAATGTCCGGGGACTACATCAGTCCAACGTGTGACATAAATAAACTTTCAGCACTCAGAGTGAATTCCTGAGGAATCATTGCCTTTCATTAGCCTCACTGTGAAAAATGCATGTAAGAATAGGAAACGGTTTAAGCAATTCGTTGAAGTAGAATTTTAAATACATATAACACCACATTCAGCTCTTATTTCACGTTGTAAATTTTTTTGTATTAAAAAAATAGGGACTGAGGAGACAGGCCAGTTCATGAGATGCCTACTATGCAATTATGGAGACCTGAATTCTGGTCCCTAGCAGCCATGAAAAATCTGGGTAAGCCGTGTGTGACTATACTTCAGCACTTGGGCAAACACAGTGGATCTCTGGAGTTCTCTGACCAGCCAGATTGGCTGAATCAGTGAGCTCCCGGTTCAATGAGAGACTCTGTCTCACAAACTAACATGGAGAGAAACAGATGCCTGAAGTCAATCTCAGCTACCACACTCATGCACATGTTCCACACACATAAGCATACACATGTGATCTTATGTACACACATGTAACATGCAATGAATAAAATAATTATACTTATCTCAATGAGCTTAAATTTATGTAAAGCATGAAATACACTACGTGACTGCCAATAGAATGTTCCAGGTTTTATTCCCATATACTGTATGGTGTTCTGTTCCAACAGTCAATCTGGGTCACTCTGCCCAAGGCCTCGGTCTGTGGGAACCTCCACTAGTGGGAGAGAAGTGAAACAACATCAGGATTGTCTTGACTTTTGTTCTCCTCTTTCCTTTGGATGCACAAGGCAAACAGCTTCCTGTCAGAGCTGGCACTGAGTAACCCAGCTGCAAAGAATGTCTGAGCTAGGATCTGTGCCAAATGTTATACTAGATGCAAGAGAAATGACAGAAATCTGCAAAATCCTGGCTTGGGTTGAAATTAGTAGCTTGTGTTTCAGTAGAATTAGATATAATCAGATAATTCCATATTAAACTCAGAGTGAGATTGGAAATAAATTCTGATATTTGTGATAGTTTCTGTGTTAGAGGGAAACATGGCTTTTCTACTAGCTTTTGAATACTAAGAGCTTTGTGGGTGTGCATGTGTGTGTATATGTGCATGTGTGTGTGCACGTGTGCATATGTGTGTGGGTTCATGTGCACACTATCAAACATATTGTTGTCATGTAGGATGAAGCTCAGCCTGTCAGTTGTGTATCTAGTTTTTAAGTTCAGGGACCCACAGATGATAAACAGCCTCCCTCTCCTTCAGGAGGCTTGCTGTCCTGAGGAGAGAGAGGACATCCACTGAGAAACAACCCTCACAGTCCTGTCATGCTGTCTCAGTGTGACAAAATCTCCCCTGGTGTGTTACTCTAGAACAGGCCACTCTGACAAGCTAGAGTGTGCAATGCTGGCAGATTTTGCATGTCCATTGATAACGACTTCATTTCTCCCACGTACAAAGTTCCGACAACAATGAAAAGGAAGGGGTGATGCATTTTCAAAACCATACCAGAAAGTTTAGATTGCCTTCAGTCATTTGCTGCTGCGCTAGCTGTTCTAGTCTCATTCTGTGGCTGTGAAAAAAAAACACTCTTACCAAAAATATCCTGGAGGGGGAGGGTCTTTCACTTTACATTTACAGGTCACAATTCATCACTGTGAGAAATTAGAGCTGGAGCTCGTGTCAGGAACTGGAGCAGAGGTCACAAAGAAGTGTTTTTTTTTTTTTTATTGGCTCGCTCCAATGGCTTACTCAGCCTGCTTTCTTATACAACTCAGGACCACATGTCCAAGGGTGACACTGCTTATGGTTACTGGTTCCTCTTCATCGATCAACAATAAGACAATTCTACACACACATGGCCACAAGCCAATCTGATCTGGGCAATCCCTCAATTGAGAATCTTTCTCAGGTGCCTGGCCCAACCCTTTATGAGGAGAACTTGGCAGTCCACTGGAGCTTTGGTTGATGCTAAGGCCAGTGACACACTGCTGAAAATGATAGATAGATACAATCTAAAATCACAACTCAAAAGTACAATAGCTGGTTCTTCAAGACCATATCACATTCCAAGAAGATGCATTTAAGGACAGATTACCTTTGGTTGAGAACCACTTAACACCTGAAAGTACTCATTACTTAGAGAAAAAACCATGCTTGTCCTCCTGAGAAATGATCACACTTGAGAAGATCAGACAAGCTGGTTGCTCACTAACAGGGCAGAAAAACAAGTAAAGTTGGTCTTCAGATTACCCAAGGTTCCCCATGCTCCCATAAATTAATACAGTAAAGGGAGTAAGGAAAGGTCTTGGCTGGAACTATTCACATCTCTACTCCCCACAGGCTTCCAGTGCAAGATCAATGTCCATAAATGTTCATCAAGTATCAACCCAGTATGGAGTAAGGACTTCATGTAGCAAGTTGTAGACCAAAGCAGAAAGACATTCATGAGACATTTAGACAGCCTAACACCATGGCAAAGCCAATTCATGATGCATAAAGGTGATTTCCTATTTTCTCTGATCTACCCCAGAGGTCCAAGTGCATACTATCTTTATGACAGAAGAGCTGAGATGTGAACAGTATGCCAGCAATGGAGCTGCTGCACTGTGAACCACAGGGCATGTGCATGACCTTAAAGGGAGCAGTGCAATGGAGCTGGCAATGTGCATATACCTGTGATCCCATCATCCAGGATCCTGAGTAGACGGACTGCTGAAAGCCAAGGCCAGCTTGGGCTGCATAGTGAGTTTAAGGCTAGCTTATGCTATGTTATAAAACTGACAAATGCTTAATTAAAGAAATAGTGAAGCACCAGGAAAGGGGATAACATTTGAAATGTAAATAAAGAAAATACCAACAAAAAAGAAAAAGAAAAAGAAAAAGAAAAAAAGGAAAGGAAATAGTGAGCAAGGCTGAAGAGAAAGATGGGAAGCAGGCCAAAGCACAAGGAAGAGGAACTAAAGGAAATGACTGTGCTGAGTCACATCATAGTGACAGAAGACAGACTTTGAGACAGAAAGGATTGGAGTAGAAAGTTAACAACAATGGTAAAATCAGAAAGATGAGTGATAAATTGATAGATAACAGGAAGATGATACAGATGTCAGGGGCAAAGATACAATAGATAATAGCTAGATGGTAGATGATGAAGATGATGATAGATAATAGATGACATAGATGATAGATAGATAGAGGATTATAGATGATAAATAATAGATGATAGATATATGACAGATGATGGTAGATGGATGGTATATAGAAGATAGGTAGATAGATGATAGATGGTAGATAGGAGATAGATAGATAGATAGATAGATAGATAGATAGATAGATGATAGATAGATGATAAATAGATGATAGGTAGATAGATGATAGATAAATAGATGATAGATGGATGGATTGATAAATAAGTGAAAAATAAATAGATAGTATCTTAGTTAGGGTTTTACTGCTATGAACATACACCATACTATTGGTTAAGCAACTATTATAAGGACAACATTTAATTGGGGCTAGCTTATAGGTTTAGAGGTTCAGTCCATTACCACCAAGGCAGGAGCATGGCAGTATCCAAGCAGGCATGGTGCAGGAGAAGCTGAGAGTTCTACATCTTCATTAGGAGAAGACTGGCTTCCAGGGAGCTAGGATGAGGATCTTAAAGCCCACACCCACAATGAGACACTTCCTCCAACAAGGCCATGCCTACTAATAGTGTCACTCCCTGGACCAAGCATATACAACCATCACAGATAGATAGATAGATAGATAGATAGATAGATAGATAGATAGATAGATAGATAGATAGATGGATAATAGATAAAAGATTGGTACATGGATAAAAAGATAGATGATGGGTGGATAAGAAACAGATAGAGAAAAAGACAAAAAGAAATCCCACATCTTCCTAACTCGAAAGCCTGGAAAACAGAAGCCTGCAAAGGAACTATAAAGTAGTACAATGGTATTTTACTAGCAATATACACACACTGATGCTCAAGTACAAAAGGATATGAACATGCAGATTAAATGGTTCCAATAGCCAAAATTTACATGGAAGCAAAAGCTGTTCATTATTATGGGGATGGATGCGTGTCACATGGAGGTCAGAGGACAGTGTGTAGGGTTGATTCTGCCTACACACCTTCTTGTGGACCCCAGGGTTTAAAATGAGGTCAACAGGTTTACTTGGCGATGACATTGCCTGTTGAGACAGCTGGCCTGCCCATAAGCAAAAATTGTTATCTATATAATTAGATTTATTTTTCTTGGACTTTGGAAGATTTAAAAATATTTTATGTTCAAAAGAACTAAGGAAAATGCAGAAAACAAAGCCAATCAAAATTACACAGGTCTCAAAATTACGCAGGTCTCAAAATTACATAGATCTCATATTTTCAACAATAACCTTCAACTTGTGACAATAGTACAAGATGTATAAAATATCCCCAGAAATGTTTTAGCCTGACTAACTCTCACTCAGTTATGACTACAGACTATACGTTCAAATGGGAAACATCAATGTTCACTGCAAGTCTAGCTGAAAATTTTGGGGAAAATTAATGGGAAAATTAGAAACATACATAATATTTTATGTGTATGAGTGTTTTGCCTGCATGTATGTAGATGTATCATATTCATATCTGATGTCCATGGAGTCCAGAAGATGGAGATAGATCAGGATCTATAGAGAGTTGTGAGATGTCGCATGGTTGCTAGGAATCAAACCAGGGCACTCTGCAAGAGCAGCCAGTGTGCTTAACTGCTGAGCCATTTTTCCAGCCCTGACAACTAGTATGAAACTCTATCCCAATTTCTCAGGATAAAGCCTGGAGATATCTGCAAATTATTTCAAAATGTATCAAGACATGAGATAAATGAGTAGAGGATCGATAAATGAATATTTGATAGATAAAGCAAATAGCAAACACTGACTACAGAATGTAAGCAGCAGTTAATGGCTATATATTTGCTTATTTTCATTTTTATGTCTTTTCAATATTCATAATAAAAATGAATTATAGAATTCAATAAAATAACTGGATATCTCCTGGTAGGTTATCCAATCCCAAGTGGTTAGCTCTAAGCACATGTACATATGAGTAACTCTAAATGGACTCAGTAGGTATTAACTTTTGCACAAATATATATGGATGATGTGTATATACACATCTATATAGCATATAACATACAACATATAATATATTACATAATATGCAATATATCACATATAATATACACATATATACACACATACATATATATATATGATCTAGGATGTATGATTATTAAGTATGATATATGATATACATGTGTGTGTGCATCTGTGTGTACTAAGAGCTGACCACGGGATTGGATATAAACATAAATATGTAATCATAATAATTAAAGAAAAACAAATCTGAAGTTTGAAAAGAAATGGTGAGGGACATGGGAGGAGTTGGAGAAGTAGGAGAAGGAGGGGTTGGAATGATGTAAATATCATGGATGAAATTCTCAAAAATTTTAAAATTTAAATGAAAAAAATCAATAGAGTAGGAAAATAAGAGATGGGCCATAGAGGGATGTTTGTAACAAGGTATCATATGTCTTTAGATCCTTTACTGAACTAAAATCATCAAACTGCAGATATAAGTGGGATGGGAAAAAGTAAAACTACCATCAAGTAAAGCCGGACAGGGCCCACATCCACCATCACTGTACATGGCTGATATCGTAGAGATGAAGGGCAAGTGCAGCCTATCACTTTGTAGTTAGAGCTAGCTGTTATGGCCATTAAATCACCCTGCATGGTCCGTATTCTTAAGAGGGCACACACATGGCAGTTCGGAACAAAAGAGAAACAGCAAGCAGGAAGTCTGAGGCAGAATTGGGTGTGGCGCACTACAAGTCCAAAAAAATCTACTCCTGACTTGGACACCATATTTGACATTGTTTTGTTGTGTCAAACTGCTTAAGCATTCCATCATTCTGCAGTATATGTGTTAGGTAGCTATAGCCATGGCCTGCATAGTGGACAAGCTCAAAATAGGGTCAAGAGCATCCATGAGACTGAGGACAACATGGTGGAGTCTGCCAGCCAGCCAGAGGAGGTGTGGCCATCCCTCCTGCCTCTCAGGAAAACCAAGGTAAATAAATAAAGCAAAATGTAAGAGAGAAAGGAAGACCAGAGGTCTGATGGCAGGAATGAACAGGCTGAGCACACAGCATCACAGACAACAGAGGCTTAGCCAGAACAGTGAACAGACCTGCTTGTAACTTAACTAATTCCGTAACCTGAAGACAGATCTCTCCCTTTCCTTTCAGTACCTAAGAAAAAAATTGTCAATCCTGAAGACTTTATGTGAGAAAGAACTCATTAAACTTTTGCAAGCAGAAGCAGTAGAAAGCAGAACACACTCTGGACTTGCTGTGATGAAACTAACTTCATGGGATTTTCCCCACCTGGGGTCTCAAAGGAAGCCAAGGTAGAGATTTGAGAACATCTGGAAAATTGTTCACAAGCACGACTCACATCGGAACCCATGTGATGCGGCAAACACAGTGCTCAGAAGAAATCCCACCGCCTTGTATGTTGTGAATAAAAAGAAATGGTGAACGCAACAGACTGAAAGATGGAAAACGATCCACACCGCAAAGCAAGAGGGGTAATGAGCAGAAAATACACTGGAGACTCAATGCCCTTATAGGCACTTAGAGTCATCAAAGACCCTGGAAGCCAAAGGACAGCAGTCAAAACACAAGTCCCAGAGGTCGTGTGAAATGGGCTGAATGGATGTGAGAACCTATAAACAAATCTCAAGTTTTAAGACAATTAACAAAATATATGCATTCCTAGTTAACCATAGAAAGAAGATCAACGCACAAGACAAGAGAGGAGGAGGGGAAGGAGTAGATAGCGAGGGGATGGGATGTTTCATCGTTCAGCTTGATAAGAATTAGAAGCGTGCATACTTAAAAAGAGGAGGGTAATTATCGTTATTTGCATACAACAAAATTGCATATGAAAAATGTATGAGCACCAACTGGAAAGAAAGCTGTCACAGA
Organism: Mus musculus; assembly: GCF_000001635.26. Lineage (NCBI taxonomy): Eukaryota > Metazoa > Chordata > Mammalia > Rodentia > Muridae > Mus > Mus musculus. The sequence goes on from NC_000082.6 coordinate 96,894,468, forward strand.
TAGATAATCCTGTGAAGTGACTGAAACGGTCCAAGGTAGAACTGGGCCGTCCACCTGTATAGACAAACTCCACTCTGGAATCTGGAGTTTGGATTTCATCTGAGTAGGAAACAAAGGAACACACATGAGGTACTTGTAAGAGCCACAGGAGCACCAGACACACACCTTTGTTAACAAGATGCTGGCTAGAATCCCAATATTCTAGAGCCCTATAAGTCCCAAACAGGTTCATGTACCTTTTGTGTTCAGCCCAGCTGCAGTCACTGTCTGAGGAAGCCTATGGAGCCTTTAGCAGGGGAGGCCTAACTGAAAGAATGGATCACTGGGAGTCAGACTTGGAGGACTACCATCTATAAGTCTGTTCACTGCTCTACCGAGGTGTAAGCAAGCAGGCTCCTGCTCCTGTTGCCCTATCTGAAAAATTAAGTTCCAGGCTCATGTCTTTGGGCTTGCTGCTCTTCCAAAACAACCCCTGCTTCTGATTTCTTTGCTGTTATTCCCCACCCGCACCCCCCACCCCACCCCCACCCCCGCAGATTGAGCTACCTTCCAGGGACACCCATGACATCACCCAGAGGTGATCAATTTCTATGATCTCATCATGGGGACATGAGTATGTAGATGACTCCAACTTCCTCCCTCCAAACCCACCTGTTGCCTGAAGCATCACTATCGAGATCTCTGTAAGATGACTCTGACGTTACTGGGAATCCCTGTCCACAGGGAGAGCAGGGTCTGGATAAGATAAGTGGATTCTTGCAAGTGCTCTGTCTGAGTCTAGTCTTGGTCCATGAGTCCCTCACCTACCCACCTACCATACTGCCTCTTGATTTGACCTGCAAGTGCTATCCGAGTAGATCCCCAAGTACTGCATCTCTTCTCTGCTTTGCTCAGACTCTCTCCCGCTTGCTCTCCATCCTCACAGGTAGCTCAACTCCAAGTACAACTAGACTCTCTCTTCTCTCCATTCTTATGTCTTCATTATCACACCCCATAACCAATAACCAGAACCAACTTCTAAACATGTAAGATTATGTTTTATTATCTCCTGGTTAAAACAGTTATGGCTCCCCTCGGTGGCACCTAAAATAAAACTCAAAGTCCTTGCAAAGCAGGAGCAAGACTCTCAGAACCTTTAGACATCAGTCTACACATCCCATAATAGGCTTCTGGGGTGCTGCTGTTCCTCACTGCTTTGAAGAATTAGATTATTTTCCTGGACAAAAGCAACCTGCAACAGGGAGAATTACTCTGGCTCTCAGTTCAAGGGTGTAGACAGGCTCACATGCAGACAGGCTCACATACAGGCATGCTCACATGCAGACAGGCTCACATGCAGACAGGCTCACATACAGGCATGCTCACATGCAGACAGGCTCACATACAGACAAGGTTACATGCAACAGGATCACATAAAGGCAGGGTCATATGCAGACAGGTCACAGGGCCAGCAATACAAAGGCAACACCAGACTCCCATAGGCCTATGTGTAACTCCAGCCAACTCCTTAGCTGAGCAGAAGTAAGTCCAGCTTTTGTGCTCTCAGAAGTGACGCAGGTAAGGTGCATCCTGGATCCAAATGACTCCCTGCAGCTGGAGGCAAATTGACTCAAGTCCAGACCTGTGTCTCCTTGTGCCCCTTTCACTTTCCTTGAAACATTTGGACTTAACGAGGTTCCAACACCATCAGATCCCATATGACTGATGGTCACAGCCTCCTCAGCCCCAGGTGGGAGGAATGGAAGGGTCCCTGCCATCTAGATATACTTGGAGTGCTCTGAACAATGGGACCTATCCTCTGCTTCACCATTCAGTCATGGGAAATCACTATCTCTAAGCAGCCTGTCTCTGAGTTTGGAATGTCTTTTTATGCTAATTCTTTCTTTCCATAGACATATAATCTTTCCCTGTCTTCTCTTCCTGCCTTCCCTGACGATGAAAGAAGTATAATCCTTACAAAGGTGGCTTTCTGACCCTGCAGGTAGTCAGCACACCACCCTGCATATCCTCACTTTACTCAGGGACTTTCAGAGATACAACGAGGTTGTCCTCGGTCCTCCAAGGTTGTTATGCTGCTCTACGACCCAACATACGGCTGTTACCTGATGGTCACTTGATACACTTGCAATGGCTTGGCTGTGCTGTCCAAGATCACTGACATTCCCCATGTAGCTGCATTGTAAAGTCCTAAGGCTTAGCTGGCTCTGGCCATTCCTTTCCCTGTCTTTTGTTCTTGTAGTGTTGGAGCCAGATGCCCCTCCCCCATGCTCCTGTGTATGGCAGGCAAGCTCCCTACCCTGAATCACAACTCAAGCGATCTCCGTTGTTGTTTTAAGAATATATTTTCAATAACTTTAAAATAACTGACTCTTGAAAAACAAGAAGTTAAACCAACGAGGAAATATCTAGTCAGCAACTAAAGCTGCTTACTTTGGCCACCAGAGGGCTCCCACATTTATCCTTAACTGCTAATCTGTATTGAGACAGCCAAGAAATGACACTATGAGTTTAGCAAGCTCAATTAGAATGTGAGATGCTTCCCACCCTAGGACACATAGTTTTTATAAAACCATTTGATTTGTCTCTCTCTTCGTCCAATGCAAAGCTTCTTTACAACGGCCAGCACATTCACATGCCGAAGCACTTAATCCCTGAAGTAACGACTGCAGTTTAATTATCTTCATTCATGCTCAGATTGAAACCTTTACTACTCACTCCTGGCTGCTTCTTTGTACGTAGGCCATCAAACAACGACGTGAAAGAGCAGGTGCTTTATTCTCAGAATTATGTGCTTTGCCGAGAGTGGGCACTTGGAAGCCCGAATGAAAGCATGGAATTAATTTTCTTATCAAATTGGAAATGAGTTTTTAAAGAGATAATGATTAATGTAGGGGGATGAAGCAAAGAGTCAATACTCTTGTACATACTGGAAATGAAATCTGATGGTCTTATGTGTTTGGAAGAGCGGTTTGTTAACTTTGCAGTAGTGTAAAATTAGTTTTTAACAAGCAGTGGCCTGTTGAGGAGCTGAATAAAGAGAAAGGCTAGACTTATCATGATTGTTCAAAACAGTGAGAAGGGGGGAGGGGACTCACAGCTAGGCAATTACAAACTAGTTCTCCAAGGAATTCCAAAGCCTTGAAATAAAAGGGCTATACCACTGAGAGAATCAATGATTCTGAGTTACCACGAAATATCCATAAACACAAACCCCTTTCTCTGATACCAGGAACTGGAAGGGTGACTATGGAGACCTATTTTGGTTTGGCCCAGAGAACCGGAGCAATTCAGGAATTGGAGGTACCCGACATGTATAAATTTCACAGTGAGGTAGGAACTGAAACCCAGATCCTCACTTCCTATGTCTCATGGCTATTCCTCCCTCAGCATCTTAGGAATCAGGCCATTTATTTGGAAGCTGAGAGATGCCACAGGAATAAGATGCTTGCCACACAAAGCTTAAGAATTGGAGTTCAGATCCTCTGGTCCTAAGAAAAAGCTACATGTATATGGCAGCTTGACTATAATCCTAGCTCACAGATGGTAGAGAGAGGCAATCCCACACCAGGATGCTTGCCAGGCTAGCCAGAATGTGAGCTTATATTCATTCTTAATACAGAAGTGGGAGAACAGTTGAGGGGAACACCCAACACAGGGTCCTGTACACCTGCCCACACATGTGTAAGCAAGCACATGTGTGCACATACAAGAAATGGAAAAGAAAGGCTTAATTTGGCTGACAGAAGGCTCAAGCCGATAAAGTGTTTGCCACATAAAATTAGGTCCTGCATGAGCATCAGTCCCCAGAACCAACACAGAGGTGGCAGAAGACTGTGCTCTAGGAATATGGGGACAGCAGTATATATCTGTGACCCTAGTACTGAAGAGGTAGAGACAAGAAGGTTAGCTGTTCAAGGCTATACTCCATCACATCATGAGTTCAAGGTCAGCCTGGGTAACATGATGTCCTGTCCCAAACAAACAATAAAACAAGATATAAAAACATTGGGTTTTTTTTTTTTTAATTTCAGAGAGGAGTTTTTCCCCCAAAATTTATATTTAAAAATAAAAATTCTTCAAGACATGTCTTAAGCAGCCTTTCTCAGAACAACAGTGTGAAAACTGAACACTGCTGACAAGTGCCAGCAAAGGGAAAGAGGCAGGCAGCTGTAGGAAAGCAGGACTCTCACCCAGGGTAATGGTGGGGGAAGTTTCAAGGGTGGCAGAGGCTGGGCTGCAGGTGTGACCTGAGAAGTGCCATGCATCCCTCCCACACTTGCTCTGGACTGCTCTTCCAGGGAAACAAATTAGAATTGGTAAATCCGTCAGCAAATGACCTCATAGAACATTTTTCTGTGCTCTGGAACGTGAGTGCCTTAGATGTCCAAGAGAAGAGGAAATACAGTCACGGAGATCATGTGACTGGAATCAGGAGTATTTACATGGTTAGAATGGACTGAAGTTTTAGCACATGGGAGGAAGTGGATGCAGGCTAAGGGAACTTGATATGTGAGACTTTAAACATGACCATGTTTTAGAAAAATCAAAGTAGGTGCCTGAGAGATGATAAAATGGATGTAGTAACTTATAGCCACATGTCCTAATAATTATTAAAAGGTGGGGCAAGTGAGGTGAGAGCCACCATTCACTCTGCCTCCTCAGCCTTCCCCCTGTGTGTCCAGCTCCTCAAGCTGCAGACACCGTGAACAATGAATGGAATTCCATCACAGGATGAGCCAGAATAAACCTTTCTTTCATTAAAAATGACTCTCAGCTAGCTCTCCACAAAAATGAAGCATAAGGACTCCATGAGAAGATGCTCTAATGGACTCCATGGGGAAAGGTATTTTAGAAAAATATAATTATCCACACATAGGAAAATAACTGAGCAAGTCTCTTCCAACATGTTTAAAATTCCCATTCCCTAGGTTTAGAAGTGCACCTTTTAAATACTCATTTCTATTTTCTGAATTTTATTTTATGTTTATTGGTGGCTTGCCTGAATAATGTCTGGATATCATGTGTATCCTTTGTGCCAGCAGAGGCCAGCAGGGAGTGCCAGAGCCCCAGGATTAGAGTTATATACAGTTGTGAGCTATCACATGGATGCTGGCAATCAAACTTGGGTCCTTTGAAAGAGCAGACAGCATTCTAAACCACTGAGGCATCTCTCTAGCCCTGAATATTTCACAGTAGATTCTCTTTCCAGCTTATTCTATTTCACCTGAACCCCACAACAATGTGATTGCTATACATGTTCTAATTAATATAAAATAACTAAATGTTTTTTTAAAATTTATTTTAGGTTTAGATGGAGAAAAAACAAAGCTTTTTCACTCAGTAAAGAAAGCTTTCCAACCAGGAGAAGATCAGTAGCTGTAACAAGCATCAAGACTTATTGTCAAGTTCAACTTTCTCTCCTAGGAAGAAAATACCAGGACAGAACCCAAGATCCTAGAGTCCTCACAGCACTGGAGACAAAGCAGCCACACAGCATCACACTGAAATCACCTGTGCTGTTTGCTCACTGCTTGATTTAGCAACATTGTTATATCCACTGCAACGCTGTTATATCCACTGCAACATTGTTATGTGCACTGCAATACTGTTATATCCACAGGCAAACTGAGAATTTCCATCCACTCTGCCACCAACAGGTTCAATCCCACTGCATTTTGAGTCTAACCCTAAGGTCAGTTATTCCTTAAGCTTGAAGGGATGCTTGTAAACTTGTTATTGGGCTGAGAAAGTGGCTTGGTGGGTGAAGTGCTCGCACACAAGAGCCAAAATTTGGATGCTAAGCCCCCACACCTAAGCCAGGCATAACTGCCTCCTCCTATAATCCTAGTGCTAAGGGATTAGAGATAATCCAACCAATCAGTGAGCCTCAGTTTCCATGAGATACCATGACTTAAAAAGTATGGTGGAGGGCAATAGAGAAAGAAACTCGAAGTTTACCTCTAGTCCAGGCATATATACACATGCAATACATTTCACACACACGCATTATTAATTAAAGTTAACAGACACTTGGAGTCTTAACTCCATCATTATGGAATGGACCACATCTGTGAAAATCAATCACCATAAACTCTCTTATTTCATCTAATGATGGTGAATATTTATTGATACATCTGCTTTGCAATGTATCAAGAAAGTAAGGTAGAAATGATATGGGCCCATGAATTAATTGTATCCTTAGAGGGAAGATCCAGATGATGGACAAACTATGAGTGGTCAATGCTCCCGTCCATGTGGAGTCTCTGTGTGAAGGTTTTACCTCATGTGTAAAATGGCAGCCTTTTCCCATGGCAGAAGAAGGCTCTCATATCCAAAATGAGAAGCCACTTTCCCTCAGCAGGCAGGGACAGATAACTCAATGAAGTCCAGGTCTTTAAGGCCACATCATTTCCCATTGTGATGAAGGAGTTCTTTTCCCCAGGAAAAGTGAAGATAACCCATGATGCATATACTAGATTGTTTTCTAATCCTCTGCCACATGCTTCATGGGAATTTAATAGTTTAATATTTCACAGCCTCCTATCTATGGGGATTAGGGAGAGAATGAGACCACAAGAAGCACAATGCTGCCAAATGACAAAGTTTTAAACATACCATGAACTGTGAGGTGTCCCCAGGGAGATGAGAGAATAGACCTACTAAAAAGGGCAATTGGATATTATATGATGGCTTTAGTTGGGTGGGAGAGTGGCAAGATAGCATTATGGGCAAAGGAACTACTTAGTGGCCAGGGGGATCTTTACCAGATCCACAGAACTCCATGTGAGACAAAGCTGCCATCTTGGATAAAGGAGGGGCTTCTGTACTTTCCCCAGTGTGGCTCTGCAGAGAGAAGGGCAGATCTCAAACTGAGGGGTACTGATCATCTGTCTCTTTGTGACCATTTTTGGTTCCATTATGTCATTTGCACGTGTTGAGGGAATGAGCTTGTGTTTGTGCACATTCGGGGAATGTGAACACTGTGTCCATCCATGCCCAAATTTAGAAGGCAGGATTACATCACATTTCAAAACATATGTTCCAGAGAAAATGAGCAAGAAAGGTTTTTTTTTTCCCACATTCAATGATATTTTAAATTCACTAAGGACTATTTAAAGCAGTTCTAAAGAAAAAATTTCTTTAAACAAACAAAAGAAACTTTAGGGGAATTAATCATGTTTGATTTTATAATCGCACAGATTCTTTTTTTTTTTATTTTTTTTATTTTTGAGATGCTGTGATGAAACCAGGACCACATGAATGTGAACTAAGCACTCTGCCTGGCTACATTGCCAATGGGAGATTAAATCTGCCTAGGTTTGTTTTCTTTACCCAGAGACTCACATACTTGATTATATTAGACACACTGTTTCTTAAAAAAAAAAAAAGTGGAATGTTTTGAAACAGTTTCACTTTTGATTTTTGTAGCTATATCACACTGTGGACTCAGAGGTTTGAAAATACTCAGCACATAGTTTAAAATCAGATATGTGGACCATTGATTTGTATTTGTATGTGTGTGTGTGTGTGTGTGTGTGTGTGTGTGTGTGTGTGTGTGTGTGTATGTATGTTTGTATGTATGTGTGTGTGTGTGTATGAGAAAGAATGGTGTGTGTGTGTATGAGAAAGAATGGTGTGTGTGTGTGTGTGTATGAGAAAGAATGGTGTGTGTGTGTGTGTGTGTGTGTGTGTGTGTGTGTGTGTGTGTAAGTGTTCACATTTCTATCCAGTTATCTGAAACCTTTCATTCTCTTCAAAGATAACTGACTCACCCAACGTGGATCATGGTACAGAACCTGGATGGCAGCTGATGCATGTGACCATGGGAGAGATATAAGAAGACTGTGAACAGTTTCTCACACTGATTGGAATGGGCATAGAAAGGCATTTGATGTGTTTGCTGCTGAGGTCCCATGGGTCAGTCTTCTGAGCTAGTGTTGAGGCTGTTTCGACAGCTAATAAAACAGCCATGCAGAGCACTGGGTTATTTAGGAATACCCATGGTTCTAGGAAGAGAAAGACATAGCTCACCAAACCAGCAGAGACTAAAAATCAGCCATAGCAGCTTGGCTTACCTACCAGAAAGAACATCTCAGATATGGACTTGGCAGCCAGACTGAAATACAAAAGCAGGTGATCTACATTGCATGGGAGAGTGTGCCATTCTCCTTGGACCAGATGCTAGAAACCCTAAAGAAACTTACAGAGGATAGGCAGTCATCTGGAGCAGGAGGAGGCATGGAAATCTACTTCTTACTGGAAGGGCCAGCCAAGTGGCAATCAGGCTTCCTGTCATTCTGGGGTGGGGGTGGGGGTGGCACTATGACTCCTTACCCAAAGCATCCATGTCAGATTCACTGACTGCAAGTGTTGGCCACAAGGTCAGGAAAAGCATCTGTGACCTTAAAGATCTGTGTGACTGAGAATGTGTGTGTGTCCTGCTGTTTTTAAATTATGTTACACATCAAGTCATGCCCTCCAATCTTAACATACTGAAACCCCAATGCCCTACAAGGCAGCTACATTTGGAGTGGGTCCTTTCAAATGGTGAGCAAGGTTGAATAAGGCCATAGAGAGAGTTCTAATCCAGTGGGCTTGGTGTCCTCATCAAAGGGGACAGAGACTCAGACACTCAAGACACAATCATGCAAGGAGGCAGGGAAGACATAGCCAGTGCTGTGCACTGGGTGTGGCTTATACTGAGGTCCCTGTCAGTCTGATGGATGATTCTGAGATCTTGTATCCTTAAGAGGGATCTATAGTGGGAATTACTTGGTCTTTGGGCTGTGTTCTTGGTTGGAGTCCAGGTAGCTTTGGAGAAGGGTTGTACTAAAGGCTGAGCCCAACCCTGCTCAATATCCTCTCTTCCTACTTCTCTGTCTTTCTGTCTTTCTGTCTTTCTGTCTTTCTTTCTGTCTTTCTTTCTGTCTGTCTGTCTGTCTGTCTTTCTGTCTGTCTGTCTGTCTGTCTGTCTGTCTGTCTGTCTGTCTGTCTTTCTTTCTTTCTTTCTTTCTTTCTTTCTTTCTTTCTTTCTTTCTTTCTTTCTTCCTTCCTTCCTTCCTTCCTTCCTTCCTTCCTTCCTTTCTTTCTTTCTTTTTTTTGAGACAGGGTCTCTCTGTGTAGCTCTGGCTGTCCTGGAACTCACTCTGTAGACCAGGCTGGCCTCAAACTCAGAAATCCACCTGCTTCTGCCTCCCAAGTGCTGGGATTAAAGGCGTGTGCAACCACACCCAGCTCTTCCTACTTCTTAAGGCCCCTACCACAGGAAGCATCAACACCTGACATATTCCACAGGACCCAAGTGGAAACTGAATAAAGTAGGAGCCAGCCTGAAGTGCCACCACTGTAAGAGAAATAGGTTGAACTCTGCTTCATTAGTAGCCTGCCCTTGGGTTTTCATTATAGTTCGGCAAAGTTGACTAAAGCAGCTATCTGCAAGTCAAAATGGAGAACCTGTGAAGGAATGAACCCCAACCCAACTCCAACCCCCAAATCCCTGTGGGAATAAGTTCTTGTTCAGCCACACATTGCTGTTGTTATGGCAACCCCAAATGAATGCAGATGACCCTCAGAATGGACTCACAAGGTGTGCAGTGCAGCTAAGTGGCAAAATACTTGCCTTGCATGCACACGACCCTGGGGTTCCATCCCAGCTCAAAAAACAAAAACAACAAAATAATAAACAAACAAAAAACCCAGGCAATGACTACAACAACAACAAAAACAAGTCAAAACAAAACTCTAAAGATGCATGTATGCATGCCTAGAAAATGGTCCGGGAATCGTTTGGCACATTCCTTCCATAAGGGACACTCCATTTGAGATATAATAATAAGAGATTTCTTTTTTCTTTACAGATCACATTCACTTTTGTTATTCAGAATCTTCATAGGAGTGTAACAAACACAGAGAGCCAAGCAAGCTCAGAATGGAGAGTCTGCCACAAGAGTTCCACCCTCCTCCTGCCTGGAGTCCCCACAGCCCCTGGGGCTCCCACAGAGCAGGGTTTGAAAAATGCTGCTTCCATCCTAGTGCCTTGCAGAGATCTAACATGTCAGCAAATTACCTCCAGTTCCCACATTATCGTTAATCATGGGCCTCCTGGGATGACAGTGTTCCCCTAGACATGATAAATAACAATGACCTGGAGGCTCCTGCATGCAGATATGTGCCTGTGTGCCTGCAAAGGGGGTCGGCATCCAGGAGAGATAGTGAGAAACTTTGTTCTTAATGCCTCCTTTGGGATTTCTTGCAAGGAGGCCATTCAAAGCAGACTCCATTCAAGGCACTTAGAATGCCCTGCCCAGAAATCTTTCCAGGGCCCTGGAGATGCTCAAGGACATTTGAAGATTCCCAGGTCCGTGGAGAAGAAATGCCCATCTCACCAAACAATGAGTCACTCTGACATCTCACCTATTCTGGGTTTTAGAGCACTGAGGCAAGGGAGGCCTTAGAAGTTCTCCAGTGAGCAATCTCTGCGCTCCCCTCCCTCTGTGCAGTTAGCTAACAACAAGCTTTCATTGAAGATGTGCTTATTAGCACTTCAGTCAGCTCCTCAGGGTCCCTCACTCCCAGGTTGACCTTGTGGTTGATTCTGGTCTTAGCAGTCAGGCTAGTGTCCTTCAGAGGACACTGGGCACTTGCTGACACATTTCTCAATGCTGGATGCAGCTAGCCTAACTGGGCTGTGGTCAGATATGGTCCCCAGACTCCTGCCAGCTCTGGGTGGACCGCTCCTATGACAATACTGGTCTTTCTGTCTTCTTCATTCTCTCCTGATCATGCTCCATACAGTCCTGTGAGCACTGTTGCTGTTTGTTCAGAGGTGACTGAAATAATTGTGATGTTTATCTTGAACTTACCTGTCTTAGTCTCTGGAGTTGCAGGACCACAGGCATGTGCTACCATGCCTGACTCTAAGCCTAGCTTTAGGACAAAGAATCATGACTCTAAGAATGATCCTCTTCATATTATTGAGAGAACTAAAAGTAATTATGACTACAACCCAACAGATAAACCCTGAGCCTTCTGCTTTGTCTGGTGGGCTAAGCTTTGTGCTACAAAAGACACTGACAACTCTGGTAACCCTGTGATCTGAAGACATTCCTTGTTGCTCTGCCCAAAGTGTAATGAAGCTAGATGCAGATGCTGGAAGGCATTCCAGAAAATGCCAGAACTTCACACACATATACACAGACATACACACAGAGATACATACACAGACACACACATATACAGACACACACAAACAGATACACATAGACACACATATAAAGATACACACTCAGACACACATGCACACATATAGACACATGCACAGACAGATACATACACAGAGAGGCACCCCCCCACACATACACAGACACAAACACACATACATACATAGACACACAGACATAGACACACAGGCACACACAGAAATACATACAAGTACACAGACACATACATACACACAGACACACACACACACCTGGTTAATAAAGATATCATGTGAAAATAACAGAAATTAATGAATGAAACAAAGCTTTCTGTCCCACATGTTCATTTGACCATGCAAAATAAAAAGCTACAGAGAAATGTTTCTCCAGTAAACCCAGGATCTGCCTCAACAGGATGTGAAGCAGCAGATATAAGCACTCCAGATCAACAGCCATTTCTCCCTGAGTCTGTCTAGGTGTGGATCTCTCTCCTCTGCCATGCACATGAGCTTGGAAAGCAGCACTTCCAAGGCCTCTGTGGGATGGGGACAGTAAATTATTCTCTCATGGAATCCTTCCCTTAGAATGTAGAAGTGGGAGCCATGGAGATGGTTCAGTTGTAAGAGAACTGCCATAAAAGCATGAGGTCACCCACATAAAAAGTCAGCCATGGCCACCCACACCTCTAATCCCAGCACTGGAGGCTGGGCAGGGACTGGAAGACTGTAGGATTGCCCACCTCTGCCCGGCTCCAACATGGAACATCCTCCTTTAGCCTCTGTTCACATACACATGGATGCACAAAACCACACACATGTACATATACATCACATATCCACACACACTTGGCCCATACCACATATACACAAACACACACAAACCTCAAAATGGCATGAATAGGTCACAAGTTGGAGGCTGATACACTTCTGTTTGTAGGATTACATATATTGTTCCATTTCACACATATAAATTTGAAGCTATTTTTAGATCTAGATTTTGCTTCTTAAACACCTAAGATCTAGTCAAGGAGAACCATGAGTGTTTGCAGACACTGTCTCTCTGATGTTCCATATTATCACAAGGTTACAAGGTTCATGTGCACCTGTGATTATTTCTGATCTGCAGTGACTGTGGGACTGATGTTACAGCTCATCACTACTATCTCTGTTAACCAGAAGCCACAGCTTTGTGAGAAGGGTGTGTGACAAGAGGCAGGTGTGGCCACAGCGAGAAAGATACCACAAACTCTCCCCAGACGTTGGATTCCTTAGACCTGGATCTTCAACATGATGTTGGTTCATGGGAAGAAATGTTGGATATTAGAATTTGCACATATTTTTCTCTGATGTAATCAAAATGTCTCAGCAGTTTACTCATATTCCTGGTGAAATATGAGAGAAGCAGTGTACATATTCACGTAGAAAAGCAAATGACTTAAAATTGCTAAGCTCTCTTTTTTTTTTAGGCCTCAACTGAAAGCTCCTTTCTGTGGAAAGCCAGAGGTGAAGGAAGCCTTGCTGGACAGCAACACTCTGTTCTGAGGAACCCCAAACTCCTTAGCAGGAATGGCCAAACCCATCTCAGCAAGGCCATGAGAGTGGGTTTTTCTTAATTTGTTTATTGGCATGTACACATATGTGAGCACATGTATGGAGGTCAGAGGTCAACATCCTTTATCACTTCCACCTTACTTTTTTGAGATGGGTGAAAACTGGAGCCAGTGGTTTGGCCAGCCAGCATGCTCTAGGGTTTTGTTTTTGTTTTTGTTTTTGTTTTTTTTGGTCTCCCAGCACCAGGCTTATGCACACACCAAGCAAGACTCTCCTGTGAGTGATGGAAGTTAAACTCATGCCCCAGGGATTTTGTAGCAAACATTTCACCAACAGATACATCTCCTTGGCCTTAGAGCCTCTTTAACAGCTCCAGCAAACTACCACAGTAAGCTCATGCCATAGCTCAAGTGCACCACCATTGGGAATTAGTTTGGGTACCCCATACCCTACCAAGCCCCCATGGCAGGCAGAACCAGTTCTGGAGGAAGAGGCAGCACAATGAAGAAGGAATGGGCGTCAGGAAGCCATCACCAGATGGCTACTGAGCCAGAACAGCACACACACCATATGATGTTTGAGGTATGGTGGGTCCTCTCAGCCACAGCCATGGGCTGTTGATGGAATGGAAAGCCATTGATCTCACACATATACTATTGATGAGTCACTACCAAGGTAGGTGTTCAGCACTAGATCTAAAACATCTCACTCTCTTGGTTTATGTTGCATGAGAGTCCCATTGTGCTTCCCCCATAGAGTTTCAACAAGACAATTTATAAATTTTAGCACTTGGCCCTGTCACTGGCAGAGGTGTGAAATGAAGGGGGCCAGGGTGAGATGGTGTGGAGGTTCCCTTCCCACAGATGCGTACTTGCAAATGAGGTAAGGAAGTGGAAGTGTAGTCAGGGAGGCTAATGGCAGGCAGCCTGCCTAACTCTCCTGAAGTCAGAGCATGCACACAAAGCAGGTAATGGCTTTTAAGAGTTTTTTTTTTTTCTATAAATTGTCTGTGCCAGTGAAAGATATAGCCAAGAAAATTTGACTACAAAAAAAATGATAATTTTTTTTCAAAAAGCACACATGATTATTTATACATTTAGGTTAAAAATGTATTAAAAGGCAGAGGTATGGAAGAGCTGACATACATATATGCTCAAATAAGCACTGATTCCTAATGATTTTGCCTTACTTATCAATTAGCAAATATTTATCTAAAAATTTCTGAAAGGTTTTCCTCTTCCTTTAAATTAACGTTGAATCTATTCACATAGTAAGTAGGAAAACCAGCACCTTTATCAGCCAACCTGTGATAGATAAATGCGGTTTGAGATGTTTAATTATTAATTGCATAAGAATCAATTTATGTATTTAATTAGGATATTTTTATTTGGAAGGGAAAATAAAGCCAGATGGTCAATATGTTTATTTAATAGGTTAACTTTGCTCCATTATTTAATTTTAAAAGGGCCCCAACACATGAATAGTGATGCCTGCTATTTGGATATTCCAAAGGAAGGTGCCTGGAAGGGCTTGTTTCAAGAGATTAGGCCACCAGTTTTCAATGTTAAGAACGAGATTGTGTAGCAAGCCTGTTAAGGAAGGCCTACAGTATGGTGAGATGCTTAGAGGAGAAATGCCATTCAGAGGGATTGTCACTCAACTTATTGTTTTTTTTAAATTTTTTTATTAGGTATTTATTTCATTAACATTTCCAACGCTATCCCAAAAGTCCCCCACACCCTCCCCCACCCACTCCTCCACCCACCCACTCCCACTTCTTGGCCCTGGCGTTCCCCTGTACTGAGGCATATAAAGTTTGCACGACCAATGGGCCTCTCTTTCCACTGATGGCCGACTAGGCTGCCTCACTGATAAGTGAATATTAGCCCAGAAACTTAGAATACCCAAGATATAAGATACAATTTGCGAAACACATGAAACTCAAGAAGAACGAAGACCAAAGTGTGGATACTTTGCCCCTTCTTAGAATTGGGAACAAAACACCCATGGAAGGAGTTACAGAGACAAAGTTTGGAGCTGAGACAAAAGGATGGACCATCTAGAAACTGCCATACCCGGAGATCCATCCCATAGCCCCCAAACACTGACACCATTGCATACACTAGCAATATTTTGCTGAAAGGACCCTGATATCGCTGTCTCTTCTGAGACTATGCTGGGGCCTAGCAAACACAGAAGTAGATGCTCACAGTCAGCTATTGGATGGATCACAGGGCCCCCAGTGGAGGAGCTAGAGAAAGCACCCAAGGAGCTGGGGGTGGGGTGGGGGTCTGCAACCCTATAGGTGGAACAATAATATGAACTAACCAGTACCCCCCGGAGCTTGTGTCTCTAGCTGCATATGTATCAACTTATTGTTTTAATAAATAGTATTATTGACTGTCAGTTACTGTTAACGCTCTTATTGCACCTACTTTGTCAGTTAAACATTATAGGTTAGGTTATAAATATAGGAAGCTGTACAGTATGCACAGGGCTTCTCTAATTCCTTAGCTCTACTAATATAGGAGGCTTCTGGAATGAAAGGGTCTTGAAAACATCCCCTGTAGCATTTCCCCAAAGAGTACAGTGGTTTTTACTGAACTTTGCAGCCAGAGAGGCAGTCCTAATGGATAAAAGATGTTAGATACAGGTCTCCTTTTAAGAGGCCCCATGTCCCACCTTCTAATCTTCAGTAGTTTTCCTACTTGGAAACAAAATCTAAATCCCAACTTGTAAGTTGATGTTTTCAGGGCTAGAGGGATGGTTCTGGTTAAGAGCATTAGCTATTCTTCCAAAGAACGCATATTTGATTCTTAGCCCTACATGGTGTTACACAACTGTCTACAACTCCACTCCCAAGAGATCAGATGCCCTTTTCTGGCCTCCAGATGCATCAGATACATGTGTGGTATATAGGTATACATGTAGGCAAAATAGCCATGCACATGAAACAAAATAAAACATTTCTTCCTGCTTCACCCCCAGAGAGAAAGTTTAGAGAATCTTTGATGGGTAGAGCTTGCTAGATGTGTTTCCATGGCTTGCCCATCATGACTGGGCAGTGTGTGGCTGGGTGGGCTTTCATGGCTCACCCCATCCTGACTGTGCCTCCTGCTCCTAGGGCTGCAGGGAGAGATTGCACACTGGAGACTACAAACCTCTGTGAGTCATATCCTTAGTGGGAGCATCTGCAGTATCTTAGTGCTTGACTCCTTCATAAGTTAAGGAGTTAAATAAAATCTTTGACTAAGAATCTTTGTTCCTTTATTAATTTGGTGCAAGTCACCAAGTACCTCTTAGAGAGAGTCCAGGCAGGCTTTCTTTGTGGCTTTCTGCATGCTGTCATCTCTTGTAGCTGGCTCCTTCCTTGACCAACCAAGCTGGATGCCAAGCAGGAAACACACACCTCTATTCACCCCTCACAGAGCTATGGACATAAGGCCTTCGTGGCTGCTTGACTTTATGAGGCAGAGACAATAGGAAACCTGCTACACACAAGAATGCAGAAAACTAAAATCAAAAGGCAGCTTTCCCAGGTGTCCCCTTTCTGGGGGTCACCAGCACTGGCAGCTGTGTTTTATTCCTAGTGTCAAAACTTCTCTTTTCTGTCTTTCTACTTCGCCATGTCCTTGGAATGACCTTGAAACTTCCTGATGTATCTTTACAGACCTTTTTCAAGACCTTGTTTCTGATATAGAATTTCACAACTAAATGTTGTTCTTGGCCTTGTACCCATCCTGAGCTAATCCACAAAACTGTCCAGATGCCACATCGAAGAAAAAAAAAAACTGCATTTCCTTTCCATCCACTTTCTAAAAACAGGAACCACCACATTCATTTCTTAATTTTAATCGGCACAGAAGGAAAAACAGAGAAAGCTAGCCTTTGTTAGCTCTTACAGAGACTTGTAATAAACAAATGAAATTAGCTGGAGAGATGGCTTGGTGGGTAAATTACTTGCTGTATAAGCAAGGGGATCCTCAGAACTTGCATAAAAGCAGGGCACAGTTCTAAGGGATTTGTAACCTCAGTATTCCAGGAAAGGGAAACAGAGATTGCTAGATTCTAGGGGCTAGTGAGAACCAGGTTGAGGGAAGGACCCTACCTCAAAACTAAAATGTAAAGCAACAGAGGAAGACACCCAGTGTCAGCCTTTGCTTTCCACATGCACACACATGGGGAGCTCACCCACATACCCATATACCACACATACAAAAAACCCAACTTAAAAAATTATATGTAGGCAAATTTAAAGAATTAGCTATGCTGAACAATTGGTGAAATTCAGTATAAACTTTTTATTATTTATATTTATACATTTAACTTTAAAATGTTTTGAACATGTTTATTTAAATATAAAGTATTGAAATTTGAACAGAATTATTGTACATTATATAATATTATGTATCTCTGTAAATATATACAAACACACACACACATGTGCTCAGCTCTCATATGTATATGCAAGGAGCCTATAAAATATCTTTTGAAAATTAACATTAAATTTAATGCTACAATTATTAAATATTTTAAGGTAGAACCTTGCTAAAATCTACTGAATATTTTTATATTGCCTGTATATCAAATTATTTAAGACAACTTATAATTATGTGTCCTGTAAACTCACTGTAGTGAAAATAAAATAAGCCCTGAAGTATGGTGGATGTTGACAAAGCAGATCTTAAGAATACCACTCAGTCCCTAGAGGTCAGTCCTAGATAGCTGGGTGGTCATCTGAAGCCATGCCTAGCCAGTGGATCACACAAATGGAAACCATGCTTCCTCAGTGGAGCACACACCTAAGCCATGCTTAGACTGTGGATCACAACAGTGTGGGCCATCTTGGTATGTCTTAGAATGTGGGGTACAGCCTAGGATGAGTACATTTTCCTGACTCACACTATGCCCTGACCTCTGCGTCTGGCTGGTTCTGCAAATTCAGTGTCAGGTATAAGGCAGTTTGTGGTAATGAACAATACATGAGAAATGAAATGGCTATGGTGACACCATCTTGTCCTAACTCTGCCTTGTTTCTGCCAAGAAATGCTTCAGCCTCTCATCCCCCAACAGCCATATCTACTTCCGCAACAAGGGGCTGTCCCTGACCTGGCTGTTGTCCAGACATATTAACCAAACTAAGTGATGTTTGGGCAAGCTAAAACACCAAACTAAGATAATTGAGAGGAAGTATAAATAAAAAATAATTATTGCTGTGTAGTGTTTGGAAAATACTGCTAAGCTTTGCAAGAAAACAGATGCTACTAGATACCCCAACCCTTCCCTGATGCAGCCCTCCCCTGCCCCCCACTTGAGCACTGGTGTAATTGTGGTTTTTGTCTTTTAAAATGCTGTACCTCTGAGCTTGGGCACCAAGAATCTGAGGCATAAGCCTGCTCTTGGTTGTGGGCTAATAAAAGGACTCATATATGTTTAATTGGTCTAATTAATGTGGGTATCAAGAACAACCTCCTGTGGCTCACTTCAGTAAACAAAAGAAGGAGGAAGGAAAAGAGAGGAGGAGAGAAAAGAGGAAAGGGGAGATGGCTGGAAATACATGACCTTCAGCATTGGCCCTGGAGGCCTTTCCTCTTGATAGTCTCAGCTTATACTCTCAGCTTCATGCATTAGCCTGGAAGACCATCAGGTCTAGCCTTCTGACCCACAATACAGCAGTGCTTTGCATTGAAATGGCTTTTTAGGGCATGACGTAAACTAATTCTAGAAGGCGCACCGAACATCCCTCCAATTTCTGAGGTGACCTGAACTGCGTTTCTGCAGTCATTCATCATCAGGCAGAGTTGAAATGAGCCTCATCGGAGTGGACGTTTGTAGGGCATCAGCACCCAAGAAGGCTCCTCTGAGCTAGAACTGATTCATGGCTCCTTGGAGGATGCCTTTCTGTTACTGTCAACCTGCCTCGGGCTTAGGAGCACTGGACTGGACATAAGCAATTGTCTCCTAGCAGGCTGGGAGCTCAGGGTAAGCAAAGAAAAACCAGCCACAAAGCTGAGAAAATTGGTAAGTTTAAATAGAAAATCTTCAAATAGGATCTGTTCTCTCTCTCTCTCTCTCTCTCTCTCTCTCTCTCTCTCTCTGTGTGTGTGTGTGTGTGTGTCTGTGTGTGTGTGTGTGTGTGTCTGTGTGTCTGTGTGTCTTGTGTGTCCAGGTAAAAGGGAAATGCTCCAGACTGTGACTAGTGAAGGAAACTACTAATGGGCCTGATATTGCAAGAAGTAATATAGAGGGCTTCTTCACATGGGTAACATTTCTAAGGCATTAAAGGGAGGAATGTATGCTTAGAAATGGTGGGAGCCACTCAGGCACATTCAGAAGAGGGATAACGGAAGCAGATTTAAACCTCAGCAAAATCAGCTTGATGGCAAGGGAAGCAATCCTCTGGGAGAGTCCACAGAACAGAGGCATAAGGGCTCACTCATTCCACAGCTAGAAATCTGAGCAAGCCAACAGGAGCTGATAATGAGGAGGGTGGGAAGTCTGTGGTACTGATCAGTGTGGGGAGGGTGCTGTCCCTATGCTCAAAAAAATAAATTCCCAGGTACCTGGCTCCAGTCTTAACAGGTGGGTCTGGTGTTCACAGAGAGGAGAAACATGGGAAATGGGACTGGGCTGTTGTGAGTGGAACATAAAGAGAGCCCAATCCACGTAGGATCTGGTCCGTACGGGTGCTAGCAGGGCTCCTCAGGCCAAGATGCCTTTGATTGCCTTAAGGTCCTCTGTAAAAGCCTCCTGCTTCAATAGTTCTGCAGTAGGATAATGTATCTGTTCACTTGATAGCTGCTGCTGCTGCTGCTGCTTCTGCTGCTGCTGCTGCTGCTTCTGCTGCTGCTGCAGGTCTGGTCTGGGGTTTGAATGAAGGATCCTTGTTCATTGAGAGCTTTCTAATTACACTCAATAAGTTCACCATTGTCAATTCTACATTACCAGCAGCCAACCACATTTTGGCAGAACACATGGCTGAGTACCCTGAGCAAAGGCCTGCACAGGGAAGGATGCTGCACTGCAGTGCTGCCCAATGGCCTGCAAGGTCTCCATGGAGACTGTGGCTCCTCTCCTTGCAAGGGATAGAAGAGGGAATACTTTCCATCATTGGTAGCTATGTGTAAAGGCACAGGGATGCCCAAGATTCCCACTCAGCATCAGAACTCTGTGCTATGAAGTCTGACTGTGCTGCTACTAAGGGCTAGTGATCATCTCTTCCCCCCTCTCTGATTCTGTGTGCATAGAACATCATATGCATGGCCACCAAGAAGGCAAAGCCATCCACCCCAAGGAGAAGAGTCAAAATCTATTTATATAACCACCAAGGAAATGCAAATCAAAACCATAATGAGACACTGCCCAGCTATAGTAAGAATAGCTGTCTTCAAAAAGAAGATAGCAGGTGCTGGAAAGGATGTGGAGAGAAGAGAACCTTTACACACTGTCAGGAATGCAAATTGCCACAGTCTTTATGGAAAATAGCACAGGGATCCTCAGGAAGTGCAAAATGGAATTACCATATGATCCAGCGATCCTGCTACTGGGGATATATATATTCTCCGAGGGGGGAATAAAATCTGTCGATGGAGATGCATCTGCAAATCCATGTCTGGTGCAGCACTATATTCTCAGCAGCCAAGAAATGGGAATAATCTGAACCATACAAACAGCAAATGAAGTTCATGTGGTAGATATGCACCATGGAATATTATTTGGCCATAAAAAGAATAAAATCCTATCATTTGTATAAAGATTATTTTATAGATTAAATAGTTCAGGTATAGCAAGGATTCCCTTGATCTCACCCCTGTGTAGCAGGTAAAAACATTGATCTCATGGAGAGCAGTGATAGGAAGCTGGTAACCAGAGGCTAGGAAGAGTAAGGAGAGAGGAAGAAAGAGGGGCCAGGGGCAGACTGATCACTGCACTAAGTCACAGTGATACAGGAATAAGCTCTAGCTTGCTACTGCACAGAGAAAGGGTTCGTCTGGCTTATAGGTTAGTCTATCAACCAGAGAAACCAGGGCAGGAATTGAAGCAGATACTATGGAAGACCACTGTTTACTGACTCCCCTGGATTGCTCGGATGCCTTTCTTATATATCCCAAGTTCTCATATCACTTAATAAAAAAGCCTCCCTTTCCCCAAACATGCCCACAGCCAGTTTGATGGAGGCAATTCCTCCCTGAGGTTCCATCTTACTAAGTGACTGAAAGTTTGTATCAAGTTGACAACAGAAAGCTGTAACACCAGCAGGCCTGGGTGCTTTGAATGTTTCTCCATAGATATACAGTAACCATTTCAGGAGACAGGTGTGTTTAGCTAGCTGTAAATATTACCTGGTGGCTGCATGCACTGAGATTATCTATCACATGGCACTCCTTAGCTATCTTTGTGTGCATGTTAAAATAACTGAGTCTAAAGGAAGGCATAACTTCACTCAAAGCACCTCTCTGTTGAGCACCCCACACATTTCCATGAAACCCTCTAACCCGAGAGGGTGGTTAAAGATGGAACAGTGATGTGGGAAACCTTCATTTCAGATTGTCTGCTTTAACACTTAAACTCATGGAAAGATCACGTGCTCCATATTCCCTTGGTTTCATTTCTAGAGATATCATTGCCAGACACAATTGAAATTCTAGTTATTTCTCCACCAAAACAGCAAAGACACATTCAAGAGAGCTCACAGAAATTTCAAAGAGAATCCACAGCAGCGTGCCAGATAGAAACAGAATCTTTCATGAGATTCATGCAAGTAATGTGTAACATGATAGCCACAGAATAGCAGACACCATTTTCTAGATTCACACATCAAACACAGCAAGTTGAATAAGGTGACACATACCTATAGACCCAGTAGTTGAAAGATACAGGCTTCTAGGGCCAGCCTGGGCTACACAGTGAAATACTAACTCAAATACAACAGAACACAACAGCAGTTAAAACATATTTGAGGTTACTTTTAAAACCACTAGTGACATATAATGGCTTCATTTTCTTTCCACATTGCTTAGTCTAGACACACTTATAAGATCTGAATCTCAGCACTTTTTATAAAGGTATTTGTAAATCTTAAAGGGCTTTATCTAATGATACATTAAAGTATAATTTTAAGTTTAAAAATAATTGAATTACACAAACATCAAAAGCAATTCTCTTCTAAGATAAATGTTTTATCAGAAATCTATTTTTCTGTCGGGCTGTTAATTTCCAAATGATTGGAGAACTAATAATAAATTTTAACACACTCATTATGTGTAAAGATGTTGAATCAATAACAACAAGGTGCAACAGGTTGGAGAGCTAAAAACAAGAGAATGAGTGTGAGGCCTAAATAGGACATCTACATAAACCCAGCACTACCCAGGCTCAGAGAACATCAAAGAAGAGGAGATGGAAAGAATGGGAGAGCTGGGGAGTGGGAGGAGCTATGAAGTGTTGTCCTCTAGGACGTCCTGGTCCTGGCTGTTAGAGCTCACTGCAACTATGGCTAGCTACACAAGATCAGGGCAGCTAAAATCCCGTAATAGCCAGAGTGGATAATCTTCAGGACTCATCCTGCATTGTGGTGCTATTGGAAATAACCAGCCACTGAGGGAGGGAGAAACGTTATTATGTGAGGATGTGAGCACTCATAAGTTGCCCATGCTCCAGTGGACAGCCACACAACCATGTACATGTGGGCAACGTTAACTGGACTTAGTGGGCGTCAAAAATAAAAAATAAAAGACATAAGAGACATGAGGTTAGAACAAGGGTGTGTTGGGTGGGCATGGGAATTATAAGGGAAGCTGGAGTAAAAATGATACTATCTCCTTATATATGTATAAAATTCTCACAGAGTTTTTTGAGTTTCCCAGCTAAAAG